>NC_065529.1:8372410-8481797 GCF_006386435.1 Epinephelus moara
AGCCTTATTTTCAAGGTCTGGATGTGACCGAGGACGAGACACCTCCACCTGGAGTAGTATCCAGCTGGGCTTTATCTAGAGCTCGCGAGATTTCAGGCACGGTATGAGATCACTGCTTGTTCTCGCGATACTTCGGCTGTGCTTTGGAAAGCAGAGCTTCAGGGGTAAACAAACATGGCAGCACACCGGTAAGGTAAGACAACACGTTTACATGTCGTTTTCTATATGTTCTCTGACATTTAATGACATTTACACCTTTAACTCTTCTCTGACAGAGATGAAAGTTTAGTTTTAATCACCAACTCTGTGAGAGGACACAAGTTTAAACCTCCAGACTAACATGCTGCAGAAGTTATTTTTCTGTGAAGGATAAAAATGACTAAAATGTGACTAATTATCATTTTTATCTCAAGACTAAAACTAAATCTACAATGTCAAACTTAACACTGCTTCAAAAGCCTTTTTACATCACATATCATAATTCCCTCTCACTGTATATCGCTATGGAAACATCAAGAAATGTCACCTTCAAAATACTGTATTTTTGTCAAGTTTCTCACCAAAAGCTACATTTTACAAGATTACATTTGAACACATTGTTATTTACCTTGCCAATACTCATTTTTACTACATAGAGCCTGAACTCATCATAATATAACACAATGCAACCTCCTTGAGCTGTTAGCTACCGCCACCGGCTGCTAACAGCAAACAAATAACAATAACCGGCTCTCTGTGTGCTTATTTCAACACAGATTTGTTGCTCATAAAGTAGAATTATAATATCAGGGGAAAAAAAAGGGTGAGTCTGCTGATTTGACGATAGTGAGATTACTGTGTCCTTTTGTCCCAACGTTGTCGCGGTTAACATCTTTGTTTGTCCCAAACACGATTTCTATTATACCCAGGACAGCAGGACAACGTTAGTGTAAGCCCTGCTTCTTAGCCCGAACAAAATTGATAACACAACAGAAAAAAATCGGCTGCTGCTATTGGTAAATGTCATCGTATTTGCTTTATAGGCCGATGGCAGTCAACAGGCAAGTACTGGCCGATACCGCTGCCCTGCCAATAAATCTGTGCATCCCTACTAACACCTATTCATAACAAATTCAAAGACACTAGACCCGTTTTTGAACAAATCGTCATCACATTCAATCATTTCACAGCAACAACAATGAATGAGGCGACAAGTTCTTTCCACATTTGCCATTCACTTTATTTAAATGTTCTTGGCCTTGGTGGGCTCTTCTAGAAGGCAGAAGCATGACGAACCCACCGGTAACTTCACATACGGAGCAAAAACACTTAAGGGAGTGAATACTGGGGACATGCAGTATACTGTACTTGCACACAGGGTGACACACAGCTCTAGGTGTACAGTATAGAAAACAGTTGACAGAGGGAAAGAACAGACAGACGTCACCTCCCATCATCCATTATAAAAATGTAGATTAGCCCCACCATACATCCAGGATTGAAGCACAGGGCACATATAAGAACATATATAATAGATGGCAAATCAACTCCATTATTCAAATGATATTAGACTAAAATAGAGCTTTTGTTTTACTAAAATTGAAAATGTGAAAAAGGTTGAAAACAGGCTATTAGTGTGTTTAAAACCAAACGATATGTGTATTGCCTTGCTAACTCATCTATCAAACAAAATAAAGGAAAAGTCAGAGGTGTTAGGTTGATGTGGAAATCAAAGTATCAACGCTGTGAGACCACAAGCAGTCAGTGTTTACTCCAACAACATACAGCTTGTGTTGTCACCAATAGACTCATATGTAGGCAGTTTGACACAGAGTATTAGTAACACAGCCTCACTTTCTTTGTAAAGGACACATGCAGCTTTCTCACTCTCCGATGGAAGAACTTTTAGCATTTACACAAAGTGGTAGTGGAGTCAAATGTATAGTTCGAGACCATAAGTGATTATATTGAAGCCATTGGATGATATTGTAACAGAGACACACCTCCCATCCTCTTTAATTTCAAATCCTATCTTTCAATTTCACCGCACACAACAAACATCATTTCCCAAACGTGTTTTACATTTTTTTTCTTTTTTTTTAAACTTTTTGATAAATGCGTGCCTTCACTTTATTTTGTGTGCACAATTTCACATCTCATGCAAATGTGCTACAGGTTAACAAGCTGAGCATGTGTTTCATTTAGCTGCTTGTTTCAAAATGACTTATTACCTACTTGTCACAATTATGCAGATTAATCTTAAGTTACTGACATGTTAATGTTACATTAGTTATTTATTTATTTTTTTTTAATAAAGATGTCAGTCCTAGGGATGGCAATGTCAGTAAATCATCCAACTGCCCAATACCCAAATATCTGCTGTGAAATTTGCTGTGGGTAGTCCTGCTCTCCAGAAGATGATTTCTTGTATTATTTTATTGACCTCATGGCCTGGTGACTGGCAACTGAATGTATTCAAACTAAAACAACTGAGGAGAGATGTCGTCTATCAAAGTCAGTATGCAGAGAGCTCGTAGACTGACTCTATTGTGTTGAGCGTTTGCTGCAGCTGCACTACCATTATATTATATATCAATTTTTGAAGTGTCCATGTCATGTCTGTGCACTTGGGAGCTTGTTTTACAAATAAACATCAGCAAGTTGCACAGAGTTAATTCTTTGTCTCATATATTTTTCAGTGCAGAACTGCAATGTGGCCATATTGTGGTTAGAGTGATTGTTAAAAGAACATTTAACATTTTGTTTGTTGTCTTACTGTGAGTCAGAGCAGAAGATCAAGACCAGTGACAAAGACAGCTTAGTTAGTATTTAAGGTGTTTCAAAAGACTAACCCATTAGAGTGTGGATACCTGACCTGAACCCGATGGGACCCAACGGGTCGGGCCCAGTTTGGATAAAATAATGTTTAGGTTTGGGTCGGGTTCAGCCTAAAAGTGACGGACCGGCTGTCTGCGTTGCGCTACTTCTACTACTTTGCCTCTGAACACCTCATCAAGTGTGGCTTGACAAGGCTGACTGCTAGCATCAGTGGCTGTGCTAGTTCGGACCTCTGGGTTCGCTACTAAATTATTTGCATTAAAGTGATATTACAGGCTTAAATTACTTTGAATGGCACAAAAATTCCTTACTGCAGAGATTGCAGAGAACAGTGCTCAATCCACAGTGAATGCTAGGTCCTAAGTCCTCTTCCTCCATGATGACATCAAATAAACTGTGATGGTTGGATTTTGAGGTTCAGTAATGTCACATTTACTGCATCGGGCTCGGGCTGGGTTTAAACATAAAAAACAAAATACGTGTCAGGTTTGGGTCGGGCTTGGTTATTGGTCCCTCAGGCTCAGGTTGGCTTAAGATGTTAGATGCCTGAACCCCACTCTAATACCCAACTTTGGTTAAAAAAATGTGCGATCATTCAACATCCATCCAGCGCTTATGCTCCACTCAGGCTAACACTTAGACTTATTTAGACTGTATTGATCTCAATCAAAGAGGTGAGAGATGACATTGATAATGACCTTCTCATATGACATTAGGTAAGAGGGCAAAAACTGGGACTTTCAAAATTACAGAATGCTTCCTTGAGAGCTAAACATTGGCTGAATGATGTTCTCATTCTTGTCACAAATTTACTAAAATTACTCAGTTTTTGCACCCATAGACTTAACTGTTGATGGTGCCTTGGATTTTATTTGCTGTCTGACGGTTGTTGCGACCATTAGAGAGACATTAGATAGGCTTTGAGAAGCTGGCTGAGAACAGACAAATGTTACGTGACGTTACTGTCACATCATATCACAGCACATCAATTTAAACATTTTGTTTAGATTTTATGGTTTAGACATGATACAAACTCATTACCAAAAACAAAGTAATATGAGCCCATATTCACACCCTTAACAACAATGCTACATAAAGTAACTTTACTCACTGCACTTTTTTTAGTACTACACAAAGAAATGTAGAGCCTTGTTCACAAGGTTGAGAACAAAATAGTCATCCATATTGCTTGAGAACATTCAGGGGAAGTTTTGGAAATATTTATTAAATATTTGTTTTAGTTCTGACTCTGTTGTTTTGGACTGCTTCATCTGACCTTAAACCAACAAGTAACCATCAGTCCTAGTGCCGTTTGGATCAATACGACTTCAACAGTGAAAAGTTCATCATGCAATTGTTGGCAGGCTTAAAAAAACTGTATTAATTTCACTTGGAACCACAGCATGGTGGTCTGGATCCTTTGAGTGTGTCCTAAGTTCTTCTTTAGCAGAACTGCCTAAAGTAAAGAGAGTGCTCTATGTACTTTTCAGTGTCAGTGACGAGCAACAGCAAAGCTCCCGTACAAAGACTGTAGTCATTTTGGGTTGCACAGCATGAAGGTACAACAATATTTTTCATGTCTTTAAAAGATGAACTCCATATACATGCAATCACCTGCCTGTCTTGATAGCCTTATTTATAAGGCTGCTTTGCATGAATTTCACGCTCACATTTGTGCCTGCTGGACACTAATGTCCCATTTTGGCTTCTGCGATATTTTGCAGAGTCATTTGCTCACATTTCAGTTTTAGTTTTGAGCTGAATGAGCCTACATGGGGAATTTTGAAATGAAAAGCATTGATAGGACAGTCTTGCGTATTGCAAGTGTTCACAGACACAAAATGCATTTTCCTCTTGTATCAATTCAGACAGAAATGTGGAACTATTACAGGGATGACAAACTGAAACAGCAAATAACGGAAGGAAAAAGTTTGATGTTAGGCCAATCTGTTTTGACCTCATGGAAAGGCTGCATGGGTTCTCAGGCAGTATACCGCTCACCCTCTGAAAAGCGTTGACATTCTTGTAGTTTTCAGGCCCCTTGTATCTAGTTATCATTGTCCTCTTCATCACTGTCCTTCATGGAAATGCCTTGCATCCCTCCTTCCCTCACTGAGGCAGTGGCTTCTTCCAAGGTCAGCCGATTTCTCACTGTCTCATACATCTTACTGTTTAACGTGGAGTCCAGCACCCCTTGAAGACGGAAGTCACGGTACTTTTTCTGTATCAAACAAAACAATCAGAAGGTTCAAGATTCATTGTATTGGTCGAGAAAAGGTTATCAGAGTCTCCATTTCATCTGAGCTGCCTGATGTCTGGACTGAGAGAATACATGTTACAAACACAGGAGTAGTGTCCCATTTTAAGGATGTAGCCCATGAGTGTGTGGCTGAAGCTGCACCTCCTATTCAGACACCTCACACAACAGTATGAGCTCCTGCCCTTAACCTCAGGCCCTGTTTAGACGACAACGGTTTCTCTAAAAACGGAAAAGTCTGTCCTTTGCGTTTTAAAAAACGTATGTGTTTATATGACGACGTTATTGAAATGATCTCCGTTCACACGGAGCCGCAAAATCTACTGGAAACGCTGTAGTATACACGCCAGGTCAATGGGTGGCAGTGTAAATTTGCAAAGCAACACCACGGCATGACGGCATGTGCCACCGCTGAAGCGCCTTCCTCTACAACACGGTCATTACAAACCAAAACAAAGAAGACACAATGGTGAAAGCATGCACAGATAANTCTGGAACCCGTTTTCGAATCGTTGCGTTTTCGGGCACCCAAAACGCAGCTGTCGTGTAAACGATCGACCAAAACACAACTAAAGTTTACCGCTTTCAGTTGAAATCTTTGTCGTATAAACGGGGCCTCTGACATGTACACTAGATTCTGGAATACACTCTTAGAAATAAGTACCAAAAGGGTTCTTCTTGATGGGCTGAGGTTTGACCCAGAACCATCTGCTTCATTTGCTTCCAAAGAACCCTTTAATTGAACTAAGGGTTCTTCAAGGGTTCTTTGTAAGACTAAATGTTCCATTAACATCCATCCTTTTCATCCAAAAATTTTAAAAGTATTTCTCTTTGAGCCATTGAGCTCTTTAACAGAAATGCTTCCTGGTGATTTGTGTTATTGTTCACTGGCATACGGTAAATACAATTTTTCAACAATGGATTGTGATGTTAATGTGATAATTACAGACTACCGCCGTCTGCTGGTGTGGAGAGCTATTTTCCCTCATGCAGGAGCAGAAACAACATGCTGGTTGGCCACCAGCCTTCTCAGCCGTCTAAGGCCTTGAGGTGTGTTCTTGTGCAACTTGTTGGCTGAGACATGTTGACGTCAGGTGAAGCAGCAGGGGGCCTTCGTCACCGCTAGTTCACTGAAGTCGGTTTGGTGTGTCTGGGCCTTAAGTGTTGTGGGTTACGTTGGACCACATCAGCTTTGGCTCTCTAGGAGCCTCATGAATTGCCCTCAGGTGAACTGTTAAAATAAAACCATGGTTAATCATTACTATTTTCAGATCACCCTGGGTGGGTTCTAGATGAAACCCTTGGACTATAGAAGGGTTCTCAGTAGAATCCCCTGGATGGGTTTTTGTTAACACCCTTAAAAGGTGGAAAGGCTCTGCATAGAACCCCAGAGAGGGTTCTGGGTAGGTTTCTCTGTAGAGCCTCTCACAGGGAGTTCTGGATGGAACCTTTCACAGATGGTTCTAGTATAACCCTTTATGTTGGGTTCTAGGTAGAACCCTCTGAAAGGGTTCAAGGTAGAACCTGTATAAAAGGTACTACCAGGAACCAAAAAGGGCTCTACTATGGGGACAAGCTGAAGAATCCTATATAATTCTAGTCAGCATCGTTATTTCTAAGAGTATACTTAAGGCAGTGAGGGATATGGCGCATGTTTCCCTCAGAATGAGATGGTATATCCAGAATGGGACAGGCTCATTGAGTCATTATAACCATGCAAACGACAGAGGAGGTGAAACCTGAAGTGGGACGGAACAGACAGTTTAAAAACTGCAGCTGAGATTTAAACCATGACCACATTGCTTTGAAGCTAAACCGTTAACCAGTGATCAACAATGCTTCCCTTCCTTACAGCTTCTATATATTAAATTCCGGGTCAGATGAATCTTTCTAGACTAAAACATTGCCTTGAAGGCATGTGGTTGTCAGCTGTATGTCCTTATACTACACATACTGTATGTTCTACACTTGGCAGCCATCTTTATGGAGGATATAAAACGATGAAACGACAAAATATGTGAGACAGTGAATTGAAATGACCTGTCATGATTCCAATGGTGTCATCATCATGTTGTAATATTATCACCTTGCTTTGAATCACTCACTGTATCACACCAAGCTCAGATTAAATTGGTCACCTCACCTTTTTCCTTCAGGTTTACAGCTGAAATGATTGACTTTCAATTGTACATATTTCACTTTGGTGTTATCTTTACTCCGTTTGGAGCCAGTAATGATAGCCAATAAAAGGACAAGTATTAAAGTGGGCAGCACAGTGGCTCAGTTGTACAGTGGACCCCTTGCTAGATGGTCCTTACAAGTCCTTGAAAAATGAAGGACTGAATCATGTGGGACAAGAATGTGGTCAAGAATCCTGTTTTATGTCTGTTTTAAAACAAAATCACATCTTCTTGCCTGCTACCTGGTCAGTGTGTGTGTGCAGGGTGAAATCCTTCTCCCCCAGGCGTTAAAATGACCTGAATTGGTGGTGTTTGTGAATGGGCAGCCACTGATGGGTCATGTTTTACTTTTAGTTTAGGACACCTTCATGAGGAATGAGTGGGATATAGTAAATAATAGCTTGAACCTCTCTGTGCTTCATCATAATACATTACATCATATTTGATAATTATTTCTCATACATTAGTGTGTACATAGTATTTTAAGGTTTCTGTTGGGTAGTCTAATCCCAGCCCAGTTGCCAAAAGAAAATGTTGGCATTGTACGTTTCTGCAAACCACAGGTATATTACATTTGCATGTTTTATATGTCATATCACAACATATGCTCGCACAATGGTTTGTTTAATATTTAACAAATTAGAGCTCCACGCACGATGTTCCATATTTAGTTTAAAATTTCGTACGTAATGGTAAGTTAGGTAGTTAAGGTCTAGGCAAGTAAAGTTACTGTGGTCAGGTTTAGGAAAAGAAACATGGTGACAATGTACCTTAAAATGACTCAAAGTTCACTTATTTTCACATGGTTCCGAACATTGGTCTCCTGGGGAGGAGTCCTGCATTGTTTGACCATTCCACCACCTCAATGTGCCTTTCTACATGGACTTGCAGTCTACTCTCTTCTTTCCTACTGTCAGAGCATTGGTCATGTGATCACAGCCTTCCCGATCACGTGAGTTATACACAGATTTCTGGCTCATAATTACGTGGGTTATATACAAATTGTGGTTCATTATTTGTTGTAGGTATACGTACAAACAGTATGAGAAAAGCCTGCATGTCCATGTTTCCATGACAAAGTATATAGGCTGACTTTGTCATTGGAGGGTGGAGGGGATAGTGGTTGGCGTGTCACCTAGGCAAGATGCCTGCCAAGCTGTAGACCACTGTTTGAGACCAACAAATGACAAAACAGTTGGTTTTTAGTGAGTCATCGCTATGTTTTCTTGTGGCTTTTAAGACCCCAAACATGGGTGTTTTTTAGCCACCGGTGGCTGTTTTTCCAGCGAGGACAGTGCCAAGAAAATCGTGTGTTTTTTATCGAAACATTGCTGTGTATTCAGCAGGGACTGTGCCACCAAAACCAGGTATTTTAAGCTAAAATATGATCTTTTCTTAACTATAACCAAGCGTTTTTTTTGTTTGTTTGTTTCGTGCCTACTCCTAACCATAACGTTTACCACAGCATTGTTGAAATGTAAAGTTTCACCATATCTGCTATATAATAATATGCAAATGTAATGTATCTGTGGTGTACAGAAATATACAATGCCACCTTTCATTCTGGAGATTGGTTGCTAATCCATATCCATACATTTTGTAAGATTTTTTTTTTTAAACATATAAAATCTGCAAGGTAACAAGCAAGTATTTCTGTCAAACAAATGTAACAGAGTAAAAAGGACAATATTTCCAAAATGCAGAATATCAATGTAAAATATGTAGATAAAAATACCACTTAATCAAAACCAATAATATATGTTTCCATACATTTCATTCTTTTTGTCCTTTTTCCTGAGCTGGAAAAGTTTTAATGTATTAATTAAAAGAAAGCAAATATAAAATACAAACACTGCAAAACCTGCTTCCATCTACTTATTTATTTTATTTCCAGTAGTAAATGTACTAGGAGACTGGACATCAGTGTATTGCTGCCACTCACTGTTAAAGCCTACACTCTACCAGAAAGGCCAAATGAAAAAAAAAAAAAAAAAAAGAAAAAAAAAGAGTGTAACAAGTACAACTGACAAAAACACCACACTGTGTGTGAATAGAGGAGACAAATCCATTTTTAACAATAATAAATATCAATTGAGGTGGGAAGCAGCAGTGAAATGTTATAATGTAGCAAAGTTATAAAAGAGTCACTTAATTTTGTAACGGCGTCATTGATTTTTGAGAGTATTCCTGTGATAATATATTTTACTTGCATTTAGATAATGTGGTTTAGAAATGTAAATGACAGCCCTTCTCACCTTGACAATCCTGATGAGAATCTTCAGTTGATAAACGTGGAGCTGCAGGTCCATACGGTCAGTGAGCCATGTTCCCAGAAGGTTCATGGTGCTGGTGTACCATTGCTGTAGACACACAACCACACAGTACATATCATTGTCTGACTGTCTGAAATAAATGCACTCAAAGCTTGTTCATCTTGGAACAAACACAAATCAAAAAACAACATTTCAACACTTAAAACAATGAATCCAATATCATTGCAATACGTATCTGTAATCTATCGACTTTGCTCATGGTGTATTTGGCAGAAAAAGCATGTGATGTCATCCTTGCAGTGTATCATCGTGACAGAGTTTCCTTGTGGATCACTGAGGGAGAGACCGGAGGCACAAAACTGACAAACAAATCCTTAGCAGAATGACGTCTCTAATCTGAAGATGTTCATGTCGTGACGGCCGCACGGCCTCATCAAGCCATTACAAAATGACACATAGCACAGAGCAGGCACTTCCTCTTCTGCTGCAGTTCAGCAAAGCCCACGCAGTTTTTCCTATGAAGTTTAGAAAACAGTTTCTACTCTTGTCATGTGGGGGCCCCCTCAGATAGTCCCGTAGGATTAGAATCTATTTAAGTCTGGAGCGTGGACCCCGGGAAGATCCAGCAGCCAATGAGGCATCAGTTAATGGGGATCTTGATAAAGCATAAGGCTTATGATGCTCTTCGTGCACAGCAGCATGTTCTGCTCTGGGCACATGTCAAAGTCCATGAAACTAATCTTTTAGGTGTCAGTTTGGCAGTGTGTTCCAATCTATGTTGCCTTTGACTATTGCTGTCTCTCTGTGTAATGATGAATGCAAACCTCTTGTAGTAATGGGCAGAAATGGACAAAATCTTTTTGAAAGACTTTTTTAAGAGTTCTGTATGTTCCAAGTGCTCATGTCCCTTTAATGTGACTTAGCGTATTGCAGTAATGGCCCTGAACGGACAAGCAAGGACCAATTAAATCGGATTGTAGTCAAGACCTCTGCTAGCTAAGGCCAATGGTATATACCTATGCTCCTCGGACTGCTGTTCTACCGACTGCAGTGTGTTCATGAGCTTTAAGTTGTGGAAACATGGATGGCACTAAGAAAATGTGTTATATTTTATTGCTCAGAGCATTTAAACCACATGAAGTATGATTGGGAACTCATTTTGAGATTGTTCTGACACCACAAAAATGCAGCACAAGACTGTGGAGGTAACTGGGACATCTGCTACCTGCCCCTCAAAGAATAACAGATCGTTGGTCAGAAACATTTCTATAACATCGTAATGAGCTTACATAGCCTACCTGCATACAAGTGAGATGCTTTATCAGTGCATTAAAATGATTATTTTTCCCTTTATGAATGTAAACTTATACATGATTTGTAATGCATACAGTAGAAGAGAAGATTTGTGGGGTTGGCAGCACTAGTTGTCAAACGTGCACAAACTATAATGAAGTGTCACAGAGAAACTGACACCATGTTTTGCAAAAAGTATTAAAACTCCATGGCTGGATATTAGTACTTGATACCTTGAAGGTATTAACCAAAATAGTACTAGGTGCCAAGAAACTTTACCAGTCAAAGGACACCAGCATTTGATCCTTTTTGCGCCGGGAGTACGATCCTAAACCGTCCCGCCTCTCTGCCAGATCAACAAACTTTCTGTAACTGCTGTCTCCAGAGCCACTCTCTAGCAAATGCTCAGTTCGACGTCTGCCTGGTTAGCACAAGCTAACAAAGCAGCAACAGCTAACATCAAACACCAAGCATTTGAATGGTCCCAACAGACTCAACATGACACCAAATGGCTCGAGTCTGTTGGTAAACCTGTTAGTAACCTTTGGTAATGTTAGCCGTGTGATGCTAACACTCAATATATAGTGTAATTGATACATATAGTTTGCGTGGTGGGAAGCAACCAAATGTTGGAAAGTATGGCTATACAAAACGCCACTCGTTTAAAACAATACCCAGCCCAGTACATTTTAGCTCTTTTTCCAACACCACTAAGACAGCCAAGTCAATAACCATGGAACACAATTCAGTCATTGCTCATGGAGGACTGAGGTACCACAGCCAGGCCTTGCTCTGTTACTACCGCTTCCACAGGTGTTACAAGCCTCAGCATTGAAATTCTCCCACTGCTTTATTTAGACAAGCCCTCTCTAAACAGTGACCTCTGCGAGGCACAGTGAGCTCAGAGCATGGCAGCCATGCAGAAAGAGAGCCGAAAGGCTGCAGATGTTTCTCTGTGGGCCCTGGCTGTTGCCAGTCTAATTGATGGATAATGATGAGCAGGGCTGATACTAATAGAAGCCGACTGACTTTCAACAGTCAGGGTCACAGCAGAGTGGATGCTGGAGAAGAGTGGGAAAAGAAATGAAAAGGAAGGGGGTAGCAGTGTGTGTGTGTGTGTGTGTGTGTGTGTGTGTGTGTGTGTGTGTGTGTGTGTGTGTGTGTGTTAAAGAGGGATGAGATGCCAAGGGGTAATTTATAAGTAGTACAAGATAGATTTTATCTTTGAAACTTTTTTCACATTAATTGAATATGAGCTCTATTGTCCATCAACTTTATCAAAGTAGAAAGTCAAAGGTATATTATTTTTCTCCCTGCAAAACATTAGCTGAAAAGATTTCCAATCACAGTAATCTTGTTTCTTTCTTTAACAGTACCAGGGGTGTAGATGTAAAGAATTTTTCAAGAAATAAACGCACACAATGATAAGCAACCCCTGGTAGATACTCAGATAATTCACTAAATAAGATGTGGACAGGGTAGCTTCAGGAACAATGAGAAACTCACGCTATAGCCTTGCACTCAATCTCATAACGTCACTACACAGACACATTTAATTTTTTATAGCAAAAATTATAACAAAAACGATTTCAAAATATTTGGTGTGAAAGAGGCCACAGAAACAAATATCTTGCATGTTCAGACTTGGTGTAAAAATACTAGACTAAGGCTATTTTCACATGACAAGCAAATGTGGCCAAATTCAGATCTGGTTGCTCTCATGAGACACAGATCTGATTGTCTCAGGGTAGTGTGGATACAGAAGTTAGACCACTTCATGTGGTTCTAAATCAAATATATATCCAATCACTGGCCAAGCAATCACTGCAAACAGTCATATCGGAATTCATATGTATTTTTCAAATACATCCATAGTTTTTCACGTCATACTTCACTGCAGAGGTCACTCACCATAGAGTGACAGAGCGGTCCATTGTATCCTCATACAAAGGTTTGTATAATTTACGAAAATGCACACAAAACGATTTGTATTACATCTAACAAATCAGCACTCCATGAATGGTGTCATCAGGATTTTACATACTCAGTGTTAAGTTACATAGGTTAGGTTTAGGAGAACAAACATGGTGATGATGTTCCTAAAAATAACTAAAAGTTCACTTGGTTTCACACTAGACACAAACACTGGACTCCTGGGGGAAAGTCCTGTGTTTGTTTGAACCATCCACCACCCCAACCTGGGTGCCGTAGCATGGTTCCGACCTCTCATTGTTCCGACCTCTCATTAGTCCGACGTCCCGTTGTTCCGATATGTGATTATACTAGGCTATACTGTATTTGTGTACCATAGAGGATCAGCAAACACAACAAAAGTAGGCTAAAGAAGAGAGTGAAACACCATAACCTCCTGTTATTAACTCTGGGGTCGGGGTTGTGTGGGGAGCTCTCTGCGGTGCTGAACGGCTCCCGGCAGGTGTATCTCTACATTGATGGTGCGCCGCGACCGGCTCTGGGTCAGCTGGGAAAGGCTTGAGGCGAAGCAGGCTCACGGCTTATGTGTTTGCCACTTTCTTTTTCATTNGTTTAAAGGTCGGACCAATGGGATGTCGGACCAATGGGCTGTCGGACCAATGGGCAGACCCCCCCAACCTGCCTCCTTATTTGGACTTTCACTCTGTAATATTCCCTCTTTACTCATGTGATTGCAGCCTTCCCGATATATGGGTTATACACAAAATATGGTGCATTACTTTTTGTAAGTATATGTATGAACAGTGCATGAGAACAGCCTGCCTAGCTATACGGCTACTGTAGTAGGCTGCCCCAGTTGCAGGCCAATGGAGCCCAACTGACAGAGGCCCTCTAATGGGCAAAGCTTGCCCAGAGTCCTGCCTGAATGTAGCCCTGGGCATCCTTACGTTTTGGAGAAACTGTTCTTTGGTGAAATCCTCCTGTTCTGGTGGCACCCACTCTCTATCTCCACAGAACCAGCAACAACAGCTGCTAACAGAGCTATGGCTTTTGCATTCCTCCTTCTAGTCACCCTCATCCTCAACATGTGACACACTGTCATTTGATCTCTGCAGCAAATTGTTTGGGAGATGAACACTTTTCTTGATATGCCATTCATTTTTCCCCCAACTGCCTCTATTTGCAAATGCGACTTTTTTGTTGTTCCAACACATGTATGTGACGTTACTGCTTGTATCTGAGGTGTTTGAGGGCAGAGGTCCATTCACACTGATGTCAGATATGGGTTGCTTCATATATGAATGCGAACAGTTGAGGCGAAAAGATCTGGGGAAAAAATCGGAACTGAGCATAAATGTGAATGTAGCATAGGAGACACAATACCAGCCGATGTATCATCAGATCAAGAGTTTCGCAGTGTTAGAGATGAACTTTTGGAATACATTTTTGGCATCTTACTTAACGAGAGTATTAAACTGCCCATCTGCACTAACAATGAATCATCATGGTGCAAAAAAAATATGGATTTTCTTTGTCCAACATTGAATTGCCACACTGAAACCTGCTCAGTGGGACACCAAGATCAGACCTGCTGCGGCCGCAAGAAGAGGTAGAGAGCAGGTCTACATGTAGGTCAAGCTCAGTGGAACACGGGTGAAAGAGAGGAAGGCTGTTCTGAAGCAGTGCCGGGGTGAATCAGAGAGGCGACCTGGTGCCAGCAGCTTCCTATCTGTCGCTGTGTGCCTGTGAAGGCTTCGGCGTGGCAGCAGGCCTGTGATCTCGCCCCGAGCACAACCCCCTGCCGAGAGGCCAGGCCTGGAGTGACTGATCCACTGACTGGCTGCTCTCCCTCTCTCCATCATCCACTTCTCCTTTTCTTTAGACTTTGCACCGTGCCACACAGCTCCCATCTGCAGCCATTTTTTTGCAGCAGCCATTTTGTGTCCTGTTCTGCTTAACTCCTCTTCATTTTATATAAAAAGAGGCTTTGACAGCTATGTCACAAGTCTTCTTGCTGCCATGACTGGCATTTTGGAGGTCTGTCAGGGACATCTTGTGTACACATAATGCCTGTGATTTTCATCAACTTTAAGATCTTTTTAATGCCAGTTTGAATGTTATACCAGTTTCTTCATTTAAAAAAAATGAAAGTGACTATTGTTAAATCAGAAGATACAGTATCTGCGTAACTAGTTTAAATTCTCACCAGGAGAACAGGACACAAAGACTGCTTAAACTCTATATAAGCCATAAAACATTACCTGTATCCAACACAGTTTTCCTCATTACCGTTTAAGGATAGAGGGTGTCTTATATTGTATAGATTGTAAAGCCCTTTTATGCAAATTTATGATTTGTGTTTTTGGAGTAAAAAATAAATTTGACTCCACGTTTCTTTTTTTTATTTCCCCATCATTATCAAGAAATCTGGGGCCAAATTCATAAAACTGTAGATTCACAACTGTGCGTAAGCACAAAGGCATAAATGCGGGTATGCATTATTTTTTGTCAGATTTAAAGAGCTGTGAGTAGCCTGATTCTGTTTAATAAATCTCGATCATTGTGGTGCTGGGCACACATGCATGAGCCTCATTCCCACACTCACAGAGAGCCACGAATGGATATAGAAATGCCCTTAAGCATGTGTATGCATATTGATGCTTGTGCCCCTTCACCATTTATTTGACCTGTTCATGAGGATTTTGGGAAAGAAGTGCAATTTCACCGACTGTGTCGCATCAGCAAGGTTCTCCAACAGTGCCAGAACAGCCGTCATTATGCACGGCTGTGGTTATTTGTACTGTCCACACCAATAATTTATCACATTTCTGCAAACTGTCATTGGCATTAAAATCTCAATCATCATTATTATCAGATATCAGAGGGGTGATCACTGATTCATTCATAGTGCTCATGTTGAGTTCCTCACTCATTAATAATTTAAAATTCTCTTCTTAAGCAAGCTTTGATTGACATTTTTGAGTGCGCTGTGCAGCCTGCAGAAATAAGAAAACAATCAGTGAAATCTGCAGACAACCTGAAAACAGTCATCTGTCTTTCAATTTATATCTAATCTTGTCTTTATCACATCACCCGCACCTGTCTCAGCTAGAACTGTGTGTACATCTCCTCTGAAGAATGCGTGAGTGCTCACATTCTCACTGCATATTCTGCCTTTATAAATACCAGTTAATGAGTGTAAAAAGGCATACGCATGTTTTTTACGTGTACACATTGTTTATGCATCTGGCCCTTGGAATAAACTTCAAACACTGGGTTCAGGCCAGGCCAGGCTTCGATGTCTTAAAATTCCCAAGAAGGAGAAACTGTGCTAGGAAACATGTCAGCCTTAAACTGGTAAAAAATGTTTCAATATTTTTTTTAAAAAAATATTGTTTTTATAGTGAAAATTTGGGTTTTTAAATCAGGCTCGGGCCAGAAACTGGTACCATAATTTGAGCTTGAGTTGGGCTTGGACAGAAACTATGTGGGTTCATGTAGGGCCAGGCCTGATTTTGTGAGCCCAATAATATCACTAGTTTTAATAATTATTATAAATTTTAATGACACTTTAAAAAATTATGTTTTTGTTTGTTTGTTTTTTTACTTCTGGAACAGAACTCATTAGTTCCATTTTCACTTGGATTCTTTGTAAGATCTTACTTTAGAAAATAGATTAATTAAAATAGCTGCAGTTCTATTCAGTCATTAAATTCAGCAAGTAAAAGTAGACAATCTGGAATGAAGGACAGCGTCCACGTTAACTTGTCTCCAGCAAGTCCTCAAAATTAAACCACAAAATAGGACATTGGTCAGTGATTTCCATAACAACTCATATGAGCATTTTCTTCAGTTTAAGGCCCTGAAAGTACTTGAGGTTGGGAAATTGGTGAAGGAATGCAACATGACAGTTGATAGAACACAGGATGCAAACAGAGGACGCCAATCTTAAAGTCAGTAACTGGTCTCACAGAAATACGTGAAATGACCATGATCTCTTAACACCACACTATGTGGTGGTGGCACGAAATGTATTAAAAAATCCATGCCTCCACCATGGAAACAGTGCCAATGGAAAGTCAATTAGGATCCTTTCTCGTGGTCGACACAAAAATTCCCTGTTTCAGTGATGCCATGCAATGGGCAATGGTTAATGTCATGACCCCATACGTACTATAAAGAGCGAGAGAGTCCACTCAGGGAGGAGGTCTGGCTGGTGGATGGATCGACGGACACAGGACTTTCACTCAAGAGACTGCTGTTCATGTCCTGTGTGACAATAAATGTCAACATTGACTTCTTTTAACTTAACACACTCATGTCCTTTGTGTTGTAATGTTATGTTAGGTGATATAGTAATGTCCACTATCTTTGTCTAAACCTTACCAAGTAGTTTTGGTGTCTAAACCCAACTTTGCCTCCACCACGTAATTTCAAAACAGCTCATGCCACTGCCATGTAATCCGGTGTCAGAATTTGTGGTTGGGGAGTTCATGTATTTCTGTGAGATCATGTTGAAACCTTTTGCACTCAACCATCTAACCAATGGTCAGGTTGGTTTCAGTGGTGAGTCACATAGTGTGAAGGAAAATGAAGAGTTTACCGTACCTTTAACAGTGGTTTAGCAGAGTGGTTGAACTACTGACTGAAACTATACTTAGTATACAGTGTAACAAACCTTTCAGACAATCAGACAATACCATTTTTTCAACTGCCAATGCATAAACTGTCATTATTATATGTATGTTTATCCACGATGACACACACGCTCCTGATAATCCCAGAAATGAATCACATCAATCGAATTCTGTGTGCAAGACCACAGTCTCTGATGTATTCAAGGGTGATTATCTAATCCATTAATACAAGGCTCATACTTGTGGAGAGCTTTATAGTTGTCTTAGAAAGAGTCATCTTCTTAAGAAAGTAATCATAGAGATGCTTTCCTGCAGATGGGCTGTGTGCTTGACATTGCATGCACAATCAGGTACACAGCTGTTCATTTTCCCAGCTGTTTCAGCTGGCCATGTGCTGAACACTAGAGCTTATGTGATGTATCAGCCCTGCTATGACCCTGAAGGATCTCCTCAAGTCTCCCTATGGCTTCACTGTATAAGTTTGCAAAGGCAACACATTGTCACTCTGACCTCATCTCATATTGATGTTTGGTCATAGGCTGTCCGCATTGAGATATTGCATGCAAGGTCTACTGGGTGTGTTGGTTGTTAACACTCTGGGATGCCATGGCAACTTCAGCCTGTTACATGCATTATCTGTTTTGAAATACACTTCTGGTTTCACAGGAAGTGTAGAGTTTGCATACAGTCTCTTTCAAAATAAACGCACTATGTTGGTACAACACCACAAATTGACGTTTTTTTCTCCCTTCAACAACAAACGCACATGGTTACGTTTAGCCAACACACGCACGTGGTTGGGTTTGGACAACAAAACGTGGTTTGGTTTAGGAAACAAGAACAGGGTTTGGCTTTTCAATCACACAGGAAGGAAACACTGGGCTCCTGGGTGAAAGTCAGCGGTTGTTAGACCCATCCACCACCAATCCCGCCTGCCCTGGTTGTACTTTTGCCCCTTTAACTTACATTGTTGTCCTGCAACATTTCCCCTGATGCCGCCAAGTGCCTTTATACAATAATGGCGACCCGCGGCACATCGTGCCGATGTGAAAGGATGCCATTTTCTTCAGTGTCTGATGCTGAAAGTCACTGCCCAAGCGCCACTATTTGATGACTTCAGCAGGAGACCAAGTTGGCAAAGGAGGGGCCAGCTTTTTGCCGATTCTTTATTCCTTTTTCAAATGTTTCTTTAATCGATATGCTTACTATTGCATAACATAAAGACACGTGACTCTCCTGGATAATGTTACAATCCTATAGCTTTATGTTATGTCCACTGATTTCAATTATTTCACTGTTGCTGCCATTTCTTAGAAACCATGATATGTTCATTTTGTTGTGATGCACGACTTGAAATAGTGAAGTTGTTGCAAATTCAAAAGGCATTTCAGTTGTAAACAAAACATAGTGCAGTAGTTGCTGAATTCATACAAAACGTACCCAGAAACTAAAGGTGAACTGATTAACTGTAGATTGGAAATACAGTTTTCTCAACATTACAATCTCAGGCTTCCACCTGCCATTAGTGGCATACATGACAGAATGGCACGAAATGCACTTTGAGACTCATAGTTAACTTAACCCCCACCCCCTACCCTCATGTACTTACCTTTATCGTAACTTTTATTTCCTTCCCTTTTGCAACAACCGAGAGCATCAATCCATTCTCAAGTCGTTCACTTTTTCTGTCTTCATATTGATCTGTCACTTGCTTGTTCAACTTAGTATGATTTTTCTTCCTTTTTTTCCTTTGGTTGGTTTCTCATCCTGATCCACTTTCATTACAAACAAATAGACTGGTTGTTTCTTTTGCCATGACTTCTCCTTCCCCACCAAATGGTATTCTTTACACCATTTCTGGAACAATCTTTTCACCCTCTCTGACACGCAACTATCAAACTCTTCAAACCAACTCTGTCTATTTGAAAATAGCCAAATGTAAAAGCCACAGTTTCACTTCAAACCCCCAGACAAGGTGATGGTCCTTCAGGGCAGGATTAAGTTGTGGCGTCCACATGTTGAAAGCCACTTTGACATTTGTTGAGCTTGTCAAAAGAACAGTGATGGTCCCTCTTGCTTTGTTCCTCTTGGCAGGGACCAACAAAAGAAAATCATCCGAACAGACAAATTCACCCAAGCTCTATTTTTTTAGGCTGCATGGGGATCAGCAGGGGGCTAGCGCTTGTTGACAGCCAAAACAAGCGTAATATGGCTCTGAATACATAATGCCATAACCCGACAGGGATCAAATCTGTGACATTCTAACGAGTTCCATCTGAAGGAAGGGCTTCCATTCCTTCAACTGGGTTATTTGTGCGTGTGCATTTGTGTGTGTTTTGTCACCTCACGACATGCTGATGAACCCCTACCTATACACAGGCGACATGCACGCCCTGCACAACACAACACACACACACACACTCCCACACACACACATATACATCTGCCGGTCCATCCCCCTTCGAGCGAGAGTTGGGAGACAGAGCGACCTCCTGCCCCCATCTGACACCAAGCCACCCATCCCACCGAAACCCCCCACACACCGCCACACACACACACACAAACCTCGCCTTGAAGCCAGTGTTCACACCCAAGTCTTCACATGGCGCTTGGCAGGGGGGGCCTGCCACCAGCAGGATCTGATGCAAAAATGGAACACCTCTCCTTCTTCCCCTCCCCATCCACCTACTCACCTCTTTCATGACCCTTTTGCATATACAGTATTTGCTGTATGGTGTAATGAGCGGGAACTGGCCTTTTTAGATTTCAAGGGCAAAAGACACATAAAAGCTTGTGGCTTCAAGCTTCACCAGAGCTGCAATGTGCACATGTCAGCAGACAACTTTCACTTCACTCTGAGAGTACTGCTGCTAAGAATGATGAGCAGAAACGTGCACCAGAATAGATCCATGTTTTTTTAAACTAAAATGATGATGTATCATAGATGTGGGTAGAGCTGCCGAGCCCTACAGGCATACTGCACTAATGCCCCTTTTTAAAAGTTAGTTACAGGTACTAAGGAGCCACAGGAACTAATGTAAGAACCTAAAGTCACTTAAATGCAATCCTGAGCAGTTTTGACTGCATCTAATGCCTAGGTCATACTGCACAACTTGAGCCCTTATTTTCCACTCACCACAGTTTTTGGTGCTCCCAACTAAAACCCCAGATCAGAGGCAGATATCAACTTAACTGCTAGAAAAAATGTTGGCATTGTACGTTTCTGCAAACCACAGACGTGTCTCAACAACACTGCTGTTTAGCATGTAGTTAGGTTTAAGTACAATAACTTGGTTATGGTTAAGAAAAGACCATGTTTTTGCTTAAAATACCCAGAGGAAATGCAGGGATGTCTCGGTGGAAAAACAGTGACAGGCCCCGAAAAACATTCATATCTGGGGGCCGTAGGAAACACAGCAATGACTAAAAACAACTTGTTTTGTTGTCTGTTTGTCCCAAACAGTGGTCTGCAGCTTGTCACGCACTAGTCTCTTACACAGACGCCGATGACGTCAGCACGCTGGCTGATTCTGTCGTCTGTGGACATTCCCATAGGAAAGATGTAACAGAACTAGCGCTGGCTCCCAGCGGCAGTGATGTGATGTGATTGGATACAAATCCGTGTACTTCTGTACTTCCTCAACCAACGGCTGATTAGCTTTGCCTTACACCCGCCTACACCGGAATTGTTGTCCATAGTACAACAGAAAAGGAAGTGTTCAGTGCATCGCAAGAAGAGATTAAAGTGGATATGATTTCATTTGATTCAGCTATATTGCAGAGCTGCAACATCCACAAGATTGGAGAAATTAAGGATTTACCTATGGCAACACTGTCACGTGGTCTGGATATTGCCGCCCATTTCTATTACAAAACGAAAGACTAATGTCCCCAGACTCCCATTCTGAAGTAAGGGAGACTGGTCACATGAGACTAGTCAGGCACCTCACCCAGGTGTTGGGCCATCCATCCTCTCCTCCACCTCACCACGACAAAATCAGCTTATATACTACATCACATTAGAAACGTTGATATCATATATATGAAATGTGCAAGTGAAAAGCATTCATGGTTTGTAGAAACATACATGCTAAACATCTGGGACTTTGTCAGCGAGTTACAGCCAATGAGAGCGCAGCAGTGTGTGTGTGTGTGTGTGTTTGAGAGGGAGGGAGGGGTGTGGGTGGAGGATGGGGGCTGGGAACTTCTATCATTTTGAAAAACCTCGGTGCGTTTCCACCGAAATTACCTGGGGAAAAAACTTTCCCTCAACCCCAAACTTTGCCTGAAAAAAGTACCTAGTAGGGGGGTAGGACTTTTCAGATTCCCCAGAATTCTTGAGGGGCGGGGCTGTTTGCTGAAGAACGCTGACGCTAACGGTATCGGTTCTTTTATCGGTACTTTTACACATTTTGGTTTAATTCATTATCATCCTGCAGCCTCTCCTCTCTCATCCTGTGCTCTGTGCCAGGGCTGAACTGCTCCACATCCACACACACATGCCTACAACACGGTAACCAGTGAACAGTCGAGCGACCGCAGTGTAAACGAAGTGAAGATAACTTGAAAATTACTGGAGTTGACGGCAGCTACACTCGTTACTGTAAGTGACATTAAACCTTAGCGGGTAAGAAGCCAGTACTTTATCAATACACATGTATTGTAAACATGTGGACAGCGATATTCAATATGCTCCGTCCACAGTCTCTCATCCACCGACACTAACGTTATGTTAAACACAAGGACAGCATGCTAATTCAGCTGATAAGGAATTGTTACTAATAAGCTCAAATGACAGCTGTCTGTATGTAGACTAACTTAGTTTGACACTTATCTTAAAATACTTTTAAACTTAGCTGCTGGCTGAGACAAACAGCCCCTCCTCTCCCTATCAGTCAACCTTCTTTTTATTGAAGAATGAATAAGACAAGAACATTCCATGACAACAACAACAACTTGTAGTCACAAGAAAGAGTAATTAGTAGTACTGAAGTATTGAAACCCTTTTAAATATTCAGAGTCTGTGTATCTACAAGTCGATAATTTTGACTTATGGATTCCTCCTGGTGACAGATCTTATAGTGTGTGAGCCCTCATATAGTGTGAAAACCACAGCAACTTTAAGACTTGTGATAACAAGTGTAGCATGAGCATTATAGTGATCTGACCACTTTGAAAGTCGTGTAGTGCGAACTTTGCTTAACAAACCATAAAGACCAATTTTGTAGCAGCCATTGTGAAGATTTGCCACCATTACTGATCAATATCCACTAATGTCAGCTGACCCCGCCCCCGCCTATTGGGATGTTTCACTGTGGACATCATCGTACGTCGTTCTGGTTCATGTCGAGCCCAACCCTACCTACAGCTGACATGACCTGTCTGATAAAGCTGGCTCACTTCAAGGTTCAGGATTAGAAACCAAACTGTATGTCAATATACAGACATATAGACATCAAAATATTGCACTTATTACACAGTTTTTTTCCTGTAGTGCACTGCTTATGTGCTTATATTGCAAATCACTGCCAAGCTGAGATTAATATGAAAAGAACATGGCAAATTCATGCAGGAATCACCTGCTTTTTTATTTAAATAAATCCCCCGTGGAAGTGGAGTACATTGATATAAATCCCTAGAGGATGGCTGGACATACCCAGTTTAAGGAAGGAAGGGCAACTACCCACCAGAGGTGTGCTGAGGTAAAAAACAAGCTCTCTACAGTAGTTACACAAAAATCTGGGAGACCATTTCTGAAAGCAAGGAGAGGAATTGGAGTAGGAGCACAGGAAATCTACAGGAGCAAGAGATATATCTAAGTGCAAACATACATTTACGAGCAGGAGTTGATTGTGAGAGCACAGACGGGGTGCATTCGAAATTTGATATGAACAAACTCACTGTTACTTCTGCATGCTCTAAAATTGATGCCCATGCTCTCGATTAAAGGTAGGATAAAAATGTCATTAAACTGCATGTGAGTGAAAGGAGCTAATAAGACATGTGTATTAACACACACACACACACACACACACACACACACACACACACACACACACACACAAAACCCCCAAAAAGCTAACCGATTTGTTAGGTCAGAGGCCCTCTTTTGTGGGGCCGCTCAGGAGCTTTTGTGCTGCTGAGAGGCAGGAATGTTGGAGCTGAGGAGGAGCCTCACCACAGGGGGTACACAGGGATTACAAGCAACCTGGGACTCTGCCTCTTTCTGCCTCTGCTGCTACTCCTGTGTGTGTGTGTGTGTGTGTGTGTGTGTGTGTGTGTGTGTGTGTGTGCTTTCAAAATTTAGGGCTGAGTGAGAAACCATAATAGTTGTGGGCACTGACTGGATTATACCAGGAGGGAAGACTGTAAAGAACTGAATGTTGAGTCCTGGGTCATATTGTTTGTTCAGATACTTACTGATTTGAATTAAATTCTGTTTAGTCAGTTGTGTATTTGTTGATCACTTGTTTTAACTAAGACTGACTTGACAATTGAGCTTATTTTCTCATGTTTTACGCGTGAATTCTTGCACATATTTACACCTGACACTGAAAGATGTTGAGAAAAAAACTTTGTTTTGTAATAAAACTAATTAAAAAGATATGATATTGGCACCAATATTAAAACACGTACACAGTGCCTACAATGAAACCCCAGATTGGGATTCATATTTATCCTTGTTTCAAGGGTTAAGGTTTGGCATGTAAATGAAAGGGTTAAGATTACAGTCAATAAAAGTCTTTACACATTCATAAATATGGAATTGGAACCCTAGCTCACTAATATGCTGGTTACGTAGTTGACAAAAGTACCCTCTACGCTCAGAATGTAGCATCGGCTAATGAGCTACCCTATTAGTATGCTAATGACTTTGGATCTACAGCAGACCCTCACTAATCCTTAACTTTACTCTGAGTGGAGGAATCAGCAGAGATTCAGGCTATGCCCTCGATGATGTGGATAAATGCAAACACCTGTTTTTCTGCTCACACTTATTCAAATTGATAAACACCCCAACCAGGGCTGAGTGCTAAGCCTCAGTACTGTTTAGTTGCAGTGCATCACATCTAGTATCAAAAAGTGTCCAGTGCTGAAAGCTGACAATGAATGCTTGGATAGATTCTTAGGGCTTGTTACCTCTTTCTTATTTTAATTTTAATTTTTTTTTTTTAAATTATACCAAGATGTTCCCATAACATAGACAATACAAAAGTACCTAAAGCCTGTTTAAGACAGGATTAACATTACAAGGGGAGCTGGGGAATGAAATATTTACTGTGCTCCTCTAAAACTTAACTAATCATTCTGGACGGCATTTTAACCATGGTGAAATTACAGGATGTGATCTTTAAAGGCCCTGGCACATCAAACTGATGGTCAGCTGTCAGTCAAAGTTGGTCCACCAATGGACCAACTTTGACTGACAGCTGCTAGGTCGCTGCTTAAATTGTTTTGGTGTGTCTAGGCCTTAAAGCCCCTTTCCCACCAGACAAAAAACCCTCTAACATCTGGCTTTTGTCTTTAATGGGAAATGTTACAATCTGCATTCATATCTGGGAAAAATGACAAATGTCATGGGTATTTATCTGCTCCAGCTTCAATCAGCTCCAATCGCCAGTAATGAAATTCGACACCCAGGTGTATGCGCCAATTTTGGCCACTTTACCAGCATGATGCAGTTACGGGGTGTAGCAAAATAATGTCCTTCTCTGTCCAAGCAGTGCTTGCACATCGTTCCACATTTAGTCTACAAAGAGTTTAAAAGAGAGACTGAATAAATAAGAACATTTTCACTAGCCTCTATACCGTTTCTACGGTTTACTAACCTGTTTTCCAGCATATCTGTGATGTTGAATGTAAAACACCAGGTGTGGATGAGGGGCCAGCTCTGGTCTACTGGCAACAGAGAAGATGGTTAACGCCTATTTTGTGGGTTTAGCTGTGTATAAAGAACCTGCATAAACAGTATGTGCTGGTTTTGATGGGAAAAGTGTGTAATAAACATGAATATTCAGCAGGACAAAGACAACAGAGAAAGACAATAAGCCTCTCAAGGGGGCGCAGGCGAGTTACAGGCTGACGTAAAGATACTGCATGAGGTGAATCTAAGTCAAAAATCATACTCCTCTCAGTCATAACTCAATATATCTTAACACATGTACATATGTGAATACAGAAGAACCATCACATTTTTAAGTTCTCCTCATTAAAATAATACAGTGACAGTTATCTGTACAGCTATGGGTATGTTGCAAACAAGAACTGCTACTAGCTAATTAGCATTCTTTTTTATCTGACAAAAGAGGTCTCGATAACGGTCCTGTAGAAAGTCAGTGGAGGTTTGCACATATGTTTTTTGTTACTGAAAGATATGACAAGAAACTGATGCCTCATCACCTCCATATATGGCCCATTCCCTCCTGAAAGTGCTTCAACACCTTAGTGAGGTGTTTGATTGCAAAAATTGAAAGGGGAACTATGCCCAATGTCAAAATGCATTCATTATTCCTAGGGTCCAACAAAGTCCAAAAATATTGGTAAACATGACCAACTCTCCTAAAGTCCAAAAGCTAGAGTACTGAAACCATGGGCGTAGGTTTGCATATGGACGGTAGGGACACGTCCCTACCAGTATTTTGGGATGACAGAATTTTCCCTATCAATATTTTAGCACCCTCATTTACATTATCCTTATTGTAACAGCTCCGTGCATGAAAAATTGCATCTTATATTAATTCAGTGAGGGACAGTACATTTTATTTTTCAGTATGGAACAGTCACGTATTATGCCTGATCAAAAGTGTTTTCAGTTAGTTTTAGTATTCCACGTCTGATGAGGAGTAAAGCACAGCCGCTCAAACTTTGTCCCATCCAGAGAGAGTCCTAAACGGGGCTCTATCTGTCGGACAGCCTGAAAGGGATACTCGAGAGCAGAGCAATAATGTAATGAACAGTAAGGCATGTACATTATTACTGTATTCACATTAAATTACTAGTTTATTTCCGTAATACTGCAACAGATATAACTTCAGTCTCGACTTCTCCGAGAACACAGATATGTAATTGATGTGAATAACTGCCACATGCACATTTAAAGAGGTTACTTCCCCAAAGAAGAGACACAAAAGCAGACATAAAGTAATTTCCACCATGATGGTGTTTAAAAGTTTACCAGAATGCAGGAAATAAAGTGTTTGACCCTCAAAATTTCCTGGGGGAGGATCCCCGCCCCTTAATATGTGTCCCCACCAATGTTGAATGAAATCTACACCCCTTGACTAAACCTCAAATTCGTGATGTCATCAAGAATAAAGTCTGGAGCTACTGAGTAGACAATGAATTGGGAAAGATGTATAAATGTATATGTATGTATGAATATATGGGTACATTTTCTGTTTCAGAACTGAGAACACTACAACAGAATAAAGATCATTTGGATATAAGAAAGAAAACAAACATTCCGTGGGGCCACAAAATCAGGCTCTCATTCATTGTCTACGGAGCAGCTCCAGACTTTATACCCTGTGACATCACAAATTTGAGACTTACTTTTCTAGTTTCTGGCTTTGAGAGAGAGTAGCTCATGCTCAGAAATACTGAGTGAACTCTCCTAAACCATGGAAATAACATATTGAAATTTTTAATTTAGGTGGTGTTCCCCTTTAAATATCAGCAAATGTTCAAATAAATGTGGAACAAATTAAAGAACATATTCCAAGTACATTCATCGTCTCATTCACAATTTAATTATCAGTAACTACCAACCAATAATAAGAAATAATGGCTATTGATTGGGAGTCCTCTTTAACTGCCATATGACCATTTAGCTGAAAACTTTGTGTGTGTTTTTGTGTGTATGTGAGAGACAGAGTGAGTGAGTGAGTGAGAGAGAGAGAGAGTGAGAGAGAGAGAGTGAGAGAGAGAGAGAGAGAGAGAGAGAGAGAGAGAGAGAGAGAGAGAGAGAGAGAGAGAGAGAGAGAGCGTGTCCTGCTGAGACCCAGCTGTGTCTGCAATTAGCAGGAGGCATGGAATGATGATTGCTGGTGCGGCAACACTAATGCCAAGTGGCAGTCTTCCTTGTGAAGGAGAAGGGAGGCCACTGAGTGCCATACAGCAACACTACTTTTTCTTTCAAACACACATGCTTACACTGGCATACACACATAGCCCATACATGACACACAGACAGAGACAAGGAAACAAATATGAAGGTGGGGTGGGGTGGGGTGGGGTGGGAGGCTTTAAATCTGACTGCAAGACATTATGCATTTTGGACAAAGGGCTCGTCTAATCCTACCTGCTCTGCTTTTCAGAGCCCACCGCTGGCCTATTCTTGTCTTGCTCACCAGCTCAGCAGAGAGGGCCCATTGATGACGACACTCAATTACCATAGTAACTCACACGGTCGGTCGGAAGCCCCCCTCCCAAACCCCAGTCTCAGTACCAACACAACCATGTCCAAATCCCTCCAGCTCCTTGCTCACCTTGACCACAGAGCTGGAGGGCTTGACCCCCAGAGAACAAATGGAGCTTTTCACTGGAGGCTTATGGGGCTCAGTATCTTGCACTGGATGATGTCATCTCTGAGGCTATGTCCACATTAATGTAGATAATGTGAAAATGCATCTTTCCTCCCTGACCTTCTATTTGCACTAAGATGGCATATCATCCCCATAAACCAGAGCCTTACGCAAATATTGGTTCAAGGTGGATACATTTAAAAACTTGTGTGCTGAAATGTGATTGCTAATACACAGCTGTCAGACTGAACAGATGTGACTGGGTACTACCGCATAGCACCAAAGGCCTGGACACACCAAACCGACATCGAAGAGCTAGCTACGATGGAAGCAGACTGTTACATTGCCTAATGTTGTGTTAACATCAAACGCGATGCCAATTTTCGCGATGCAAAATTTTGCATTGCATTACTCACGCAAGTTTGAATGCTAGAGTATTTTGTGTTGACTCGCTTAATATGTGTGAATAACTTGTTTCATGTATGTGTGAAATTGCTGAATTGATGAATGAACTTCCGCCAGTATGTCTTCCATGTCATATGTCCCCAGAGGATCTCAGTGCTGATTGGCTATCGCGGCACGAATTGGTCACTGAAGTTCAGATTTTTTAACTCTTGCGAAAAAGCATTCGCTGTTTAATTCGCGTATATCACAACATTTGCGTCCATCAGAGCCATTGTGCTGCACGGTGGGAATTTGCGTCTCATGGTATCTTTACATTGACTTTACATGTAATTCACTCATGCAAATTGTTTTATTCACGCCTGGTGTGAACACAACATAACATTGGCTGTGTCTCAGCCAAAAAGTTGCACATGAACACACCACTGCCAACCAGCACGTGCATTCTGCCCCTGCATGAGGAAAAATAATTCTTCACACCAACAGACGGCAGTAGTCTATATAGCTCATTCAAAAATTGACACCGGAAGACTGTCATGACACTAATTAGCCAGTTGTCACATTCACAGCACAATGCAAGTTTGAAAGATCAGAGCATATTTACTATGAGCCAGTGAACAATAACAAAAACCATCAGGAAATGTTGGTGCTAAAAAGCTCAATGGCTAAAAAACCATCAGGAAATGTTGGTGCTAAAGAGCTCAATGGCTAAAGAAAAATAATCTTACCTAATAAAATAAGTTTGTTTTAATCCCACTCCTTCTTGACTTCAACTGTTTGTTTACTTTCCTCACTTCTGTTTCTCTTCTAATGCTCTGAGCTGAATCGACTTAAGAAAAAAAAATTTGGCAACAGATGCTTACTGATGGCTGACCATCAGCCTGGCGTGTCAGGGCCCTAAAGAGCCAACTTTGTATCCCCTCCAGTTTAGTGATCGCTCTTTTTATATGTTAGCATAGCTCATCACACACTCCCAAGTGTTGTCCCTGACATGTCAAATGACTGTATAAGTGCTCAATAGTAAATGAAGCTTTTTCAGATGTGACACTGTGAGTATTGCTGTCTTTAATATACATCTCATCAACACTATAGATCCTAATTTAAGGTCTTACTATTAACTTTTATTGGGCTCAATATAGAATTTGTCTCCCTATTCAACAGCCTAGAATATGACAGCGCCCCAGCAGAGTTAAAAATGACAAGACGCTAAGCTTAAGGAAATGTGTATTTAACCTTGTGTACGGCTTCATGGTGGTCATGTGTATGACAGTCCCCCAGACACATGTTTTAACCATCTTCAAAATAAGGTTTTCATTTTAACACAGAAGAGCCTTGCATATAGCAAATCTAAGTATAACAGGATAGGGTAAAATTGACCGAGGTTCTGCTGGATTCAAGGCATGCTCAATAGTTATTGGAGCAGAGAACAAAAGGGGGCAGGACTTAGAAAGGACTAATTGTGTTTGCCAACTAGAAATATCATGGTCACGATATGAAAGTTGTTTCTGCAACACAAAACCTGCAATAAACCTACACACCCATGGCAGCCAAAGTTTTTGCACTAGGAGGCTGAAATCAAGCATAAAGTCTGCAGTATTATGGCACATAATTAGGAGGATGTTATGGCACATAATTAGGAGGCCTAGGTGTACGGTTAGGGGTGGAGTTAGGAAGCAGGGAGAGGCTGATGTTCCACTTGGGGTGTTGGGTAACTCCCCTTCCTAAGAGCTCACACACCTGAAAAGGCGGCGGTTGATTGGAGTCAAGGCTGGCTGCTGGAGACGCCGACAGACTGCCACGCCACATTACTGCAGAAGATTCCGACAGACATTCAGAAATCTGGAGACAAAATCCACCGATCCGGGAAAGCCACTACACACCTCACCTGATCTGGGGTCGCGTTCAAAGCTTAGTTAAAGGTTACAGTTACCAGCGTTAGGAGTGTGAGGTAACGAGTCAGGTATAACGTTAGGTGTCTTGTAACACACAGCTATTGGGGATTCATGTATTATTTCTCCTATTTCTTACAGTGGAGCTGCATTATGGCCTCAGTTTACATTACATGTAGTCCAATCTTGTCTGAAAGATATATTTGTGTTCTGAGCATACTCAAAGGCAAGAAGAAAGACTAGCTGTCAGAGTGCTCCTGGCTGCATCCCACTACCACTTTAACACCTCCACATATCTGGCCAATCGCTGTGAAAAGTGGGCTTAAGTGACTGATTGTCTTTGTTGCAAAGTTACAAAATCTAACGCAGCCCCCCCCCTACATAGACATACTGTAGTAGGATGATCATGCAAAACTTTTTGCCTCATTTTTAACCCTTTTCCTCCTGTCTGGTCATTGGTGTGTTAGAAAATTATGTAAAAGTGGAAGTGTGAAGGGACACAAACATGTTTTTAAATGTATCTGCCTCTGTGTGGACAGACAAGAAAGAGGCTTTTCACAGAGGCTCAAAGGGGCTCAGCATCTTTGGATATTGTCATCCTCTGACTCTCTCTCTCTCACCCTTTTTCTGTCCTTCTCTTTTCATTGAAAGAAGTGGGTATGTTAGAGGAGGAGGAAGGAGCAGAGGGGCTCTGAAAGTAGGACTAAAGTAAAGTTTTGGGCTCAACAAGCTCACAGGTCTCAAACTGTTTTGATTGTGCCGCTGACACAAAAGGCAAACCCCGGCTGACCATTGACCGCAGTCTGAGCACAGCTGGGACAGCAACAAAACGGGCTCAGTGGGCATTTCAACCAGGCAGCTGGTCAAGAAAGGAGTGCTGTGGAACAGGATGGCAGTCAACCGCGGGCGTAGCATCACAGGAGAAAGGTAAATGTTTATCTCAGCTCTGGGTTTCTTTTCATGCCAGCAATCTGGGTCTCTTACAAAACACCCGTCTCCTTCTACCCGCAAGTGTCAGTTCAACAGACAAGCGAGACTAAATAAGGAGCAACTTTATAAAAACATGGTGGTTTGGAAAAGGGATGGGTGTATATTTGGGGCGGTGGGTGGAGGGGGCCATGTTGTGAGGAACTAAACAGTTGGAATTACGGTCAGCGACCAGTCATTGAGTAAACATACAATGAGCGACAGAAAAGCTCTGTGGTGGACAATAAAAAAAGAAAAAAAGCCGTCGGCTTCAGGCCCTGAGAAAAGTGAGCCATTCTACTTACAAAGAGCCGCTTAGGGGTGGATTGAGGGAAGGAAAAAGAGGGCTAAAACACTTGTGGGCTCAGGGAACTCTATAGGGGGAGTGAAAATGGAATAAGCCAGCAAGCACTTGAGGGTCCCGCCGAGCACCTGAATGGGATAGAGGGGTGGAGCGGCAGAGGGGGGTCTGTGGAAGGTGAATGGCCTTCTTTTTGGGTCCAATTTGTCTCTTTTCACCCTGCTCGCCCTGCTCCGGCTCTGACAGATGTACAAAGAGGGAGCGGCGCTGGGCCACTCATCCACATACGCCCGTGAGCAGCTGTCACTTTTGTCAGACAAGTTAATCAAACAAATGCCACCATACCTCCCTTTTTAACAAGGCAGAGGGAAAGAGGGATAGAAGGGGGCTGTAAAAGGGTGATAGAGACCCGAGAGATGACATGTGTGTCCTCGATCAATTCACCCCGCCGGCCCCGATCAATAAACCAGCGGGACCTGACAAAGGAGAAGTCTCCATTAAACTTGTATTTCCCTCCTCTCGGGATGATCGTGGCTTTAGTGTCCTTTGCCGTTTCCTCCTGGCAACACGGTGCTGGGAATGCTAACAGAGGATTTAGACCCGAAAGGAACGAAGCGGGGAAACAAAATGCTCTCTCTCAGTAATTATTAAGGACTCTAAGCTGCTTACAGACTTCATTAAACGGAAGTGAAACCTTTTCTGAGCATGTTTTGAACAGTCACACAGTCAATCTAACCTATCCTGCTTGGCTGGCCTTTTTTTATTGTTATTATTGTGACCCACGACTATGGCCATTATTTTCCTCCCTGTGGGTTGTGTAATCCTTTTACAGATATTTTACTTTAACCTAAAAGAGATTACTGACTGGCATGAAAAACAACAAGGAGATGTTAATACAGTATTGCACTCATATTGTTGTGGATGACGGGTAAAGGACATCTGGTCATTTTCTCAACAGCAACTGATCGGAAAAAGACAATCCTACAACAAAACTTTCCGGACGTAAAGGTTAATGTGATGGGTTGCAGTGGTTATAGTTTTATTATTGGGTATCAATAAGAAAAAAATGTGAATAAATGATCAGATCAGATGTTTCCAGGCAATAATGAAGTTTTTCATTGTCTATAAATGCAATATATGATTAGACTTTGGTTCTTCAGTGGAACTGCATCTTAATGACATGATTATATTATATTCTGTGTCATTTCACAAATTTCTGTTGTACAAAGTAACAATTTATAGCAAATTCCAACTGAAGAACTAATAACATTATTTAAAGTTTGGTTGTTTGTTGGAAGTCTTGTCTGACCAGATCAAAGTAATTATTTCACAAGAAGTTCAACCAGGGCTATAATCACTAATTTTACTTTGGGTTGGGTTCTGTGCATACACTATGACTTTTTCAATGATGTCTTTTTACGACCCTTTTCATGACAAATTTATGAAATACTAACACTTAATGAAAACTTTCACAATTGACAGTGATACAGCCTATGTAACACCAACCCCATCTCATCCCAACTGGGCAAATAGTCGGAGGACCTAAACGCTAAAATAAGATGCGCTGCTTAAGTTCTGGACGTTCATGGACAGTGTCTCAGTTGACACTTGTTACATGCATTGTGTCTTTTCAAAATAAACTTGCGTTTTCACAGGAAATGTACAGTTTCTGCTCATTACATGCATACAGTCTATTTCACAATAAACTTTCAACATAGGTAAAACACCTAAGGTTACTTTAGGCAACAAAAGTTCATGGTTAGGCTCAGACAAAGACATCACGATATGGGTTCAATAATTTTGGTTCTTATTATGTTTTTTCATGTCACGTGACATATGTAACAAGTGTAGCATGCTACACATACTAGCACACTACGCTGTTGTTAAAATAACTCCACTGACTTTTGGTTTCACATGGGAAACAAACAGGGAGATTCTACGTGAAAGTCCAGTGTTTGTTTGACCCATCCACCTCCCCTTCCACCCACTTTCTACAGACTCCCTCACTTGTTATAGTATGGTAGTGGCCGTCAGCGTCAGTAATGGCCGCTACCTGGTGCGTATCATACCACCATAGAGTGATTGGGTGCATCAGCCTCTGATGCCGACATCCACTGACAAAGTGGCGACATTTGGACAGTTTCGTTATTACCGGCAGCATCAGAAATAGCCTCCACCCTGCACATATTATACTGGGTGTCTGTATCTGAAGTATCTGTAACAGACCACTGACTAAACAGAGGTATTTGAAGAGTTGGGAGTGAGAACAGACTGGTAACACTCATAGTATATTATAGTTTTCCACTTTTTAATACATATGAAACATAGTACAGTGTCTGACAATGACTGTACCCACAGCAGTCAATCAACAGCTTTTGTCGAGGTACCGCAACACCACTTGGAAAAATCACATGAACTGAAGTACACTGTAATATTAAAACCAGTAGGAATAATAATGTCTGTAATTTCTTAAACCTAACTTTTTAGCTCTTCTATCTATCTATCTATCTATCTATCTATCTATCTATCTATCTATCTTGTTTAGATCTAAATCTTTTGATCAAACAGATGATTTGATCATAAACTTTTTCAACTTCCATTATCATACTTTCATTTAAACCTTAATAAGTAGTGTTAATAATGATTCCATCTTCTCATTTATTTCTCAAAGTTTTGAATAATAGTTTTCACTTTTTCTATGTTGAAACTTAAAAGAAAAAAGAACTTGTTTTCTTTAATCTAACCTCACATAAATGAGTCATTTGAGCAGAAGAAGACATCTGACAGGCTGCAGGAGTTAAGTTTGCGTGTTGCCTGAGCTCAGTGTTGATTAAATTGTTCACTTGGCATGGCCCTGGGGCTGGCAGTTCGTGACCGGAGCCAGCAAAGTGGTGAAACGTCTACGGACAGCCAAGTGGTATGACGGCAGCTTCATCACTCGCTAGGCATTCTGTCACCACGACAACCCCCCACACCCCACCCATCCACAAATCCACCCGCCGCGACCAAAGTACAACGGCGGCGACGGCGACAACAATCTCAAATCCCCCAATCTGCAGCTCAACCTGACCCCTGCCCTCGCTCCGCTCCGTCACAGCCGTCCAGCAGTTGGTAAGCAGAGCGAGACGGGAGGAGCAGCAGCGATTAAAAAGCGCTTTAACTTTCGTCACACAGAAGTGCAATTTCACCACGCTTGTGAATCTGATAACTACCCAAGGTCAACGGAAATACTTCAAATCAATCAATGAGCCACGCTCCTAATCCCCTCCGGGCAAAGGCAGATTAAGTGTATAATTGACCTGTGTAATCCCAGTATCTGCAACTCCAGCCCCGGGGGGAAGGAAGGGGAAAGGGGGAGGTGGCTCCAAGACTCACTGGCTCTACAGCACTATCACTGTCTGCCTCTTTCTTTCTACACTCCTTTCCCCGCTTCCTCCCAACCTAGCTGGTGTGTTGGTTGTTTGGGCTGGGTACAGGGGGAGTGTCATGAGGCAGGAAGCTGTGGTATATCAGTGCAGGACTGGATTTGGCTCAGGCTAAAGACATGGCTTTTTTTAATCAATGATCCCCAGGCTGTGCCGTGCTAAGTCCCCCCTTCAGTATCATTTAAGCACATCTGTCTTAATCCGGACCTCTTCAGCCACTCTTTCAAGAACTAAACCACAAAAGGGAGGGGGGAGGGTGCCGGGGGAACCAAATTAATTTTTTGCTATTTCCCTAACACGCGCACACACACACACACACACACACACACACACACACACACACACACACCCGTCTCATCATACCTAAGAAAATGTCAAACTACAGGTANACACGCGCACACACACACACACACACACACACACACACACACACACCCGTCTCATCATACCTAAGAAAATGTCAAACTACAGGTAATTTACAATGCATTTGTATGGCTGAGAGATTGCAGTGCTCTGAAACTTAATAAAATAGGTGCAAGTAGACAAAACACAAGCAAATAAAGAAACCATCTTTCTGATTTGTCAACATACTGTTTATACAGCATAAATAAATGCACTGCAAATAAAGGAAAACATAAGTAATACAGAAACACTGCAAAGTGTACCTAACACAAGTTTCTGGGAACAAGACTGATGATCCCACTAATAATCAGAGGTGTGGACTCCAGTCACATGACTTGGACTCAAGTCTGATTTGAGTCACAAATTTTATGACTTTAGACTAACAAAATCCAAACAGACGTGCAACTCGACTTTAACCCCAAAAACTCGTGACTTTACTTGGACTTGAGCTTTTTGACTTGAAAATACTTGATACCTTCCCACAAGCCTAAACGAATAAATTCCTTTCTTTTCATTTCCTGAATCAACTAAGATTAACACTATTCATTCTGGCACTTCATTTTCAAGAATCACTTTGTTTGAACCAATCCAACAGCATCCAAAGAAATTGTAGGACAGAAGCATGAAGAAATGAAGCTCAGCATAAGTTCAGTCAGGAAGACTTTCTTTATGCAATATCCAGTCACAATTCTCTCTCTATCCCACCCTCACAGCTTCCTCCATTAACCTGATTATGGGTGTTCCCTCTCCTAGTTAGCCAATCAAATTTTGCAGGTGCTCCTTCAGCCATTTATGTTGCTACTACCATACTGAAAATCTGTTCTCTCTGCTACTGTCTGCTGCTTAACTTTAGACCTTGGTGTGAGGTCTTGAGACTTACTTGTGACTTACAAAACAAAACTGCAGTATAGTAGAAGTATTGATTACCTATTTGACTGAGGCACATGAACCCATAACAATAACTGCTGGACAAATGAACTGAGATCTTCCATCAATCTGTCCATTTCCTGCCAATTATCTGGGCCTGGGTTGTAGTGGCATCAGACTAAGCAGGGTGGCACATACAACCTCTTCACCACATACATCCTCCAGCTTCTCCTGGGGCATCACAAGCCAATACCTGCTCAGATGGTATATGTAATCCCTCCAGTGTGTTCTGGGTCTGCCTCTGAGTTTCAAACAGATGTGACCAGAATTCCTCCAAACTAATTACCGACCTTGATCGGGCTTCTTTCAAAGTAAAGGAGAAGGGGTTGACGGCAAGCTCTTCCTAGATTCGTTTGCCCCCCACTCACCCATAATGCACTCATTAAGGTCATTTGTGTACAGTACACCAACCATTCAATTGAGAGCTTCACCTTCAGGCTTGGCTCGTTCTTCTCCACAACAGGCCTGTGCAGCACCTAAATTGCTGCAGATGCCACACAAACCAGTTTGTCCATCGTGTGTACTGTCTTCCCCTCACTTGTGAAAAAGACATTGACATACTTAAACTCCATCACTTTGCCTTCGTCAGCTGGGCCTACAGATTCTGTCCATAAAAATCAAAAACAGAACAGAAAGTATGACCCTGCATGGTAGAGCTCAATGCCCAATGAGGACATGCTTTATTTGCTGTGGAGAATGCAGACAAAGCTCTCTATTAGAGGTTTTCATGGGTCTAAAATGACAGACCTGAACCCTAAATGACCAAGGTAATTCATTCTGATCTTTGACTGGACCCAGTAACTTTAAAGAGTATATATATATATGTATATATATGTATATCCAAACGACTTTTGCCCAAGATATTACAGATTTAACCCGGTGCATGTCGGAGGGGAGAGGGTCTTGAGTCTATTTTATGAACTTGACAAACCTGGTAGTTAAAATTGCTCCTAAAAAAGCCATTGGAGAGAGCTCTGTTTGCAGTGAGGCAGAATGCTGTCTTAGTGTAGATGCAAGATATTTTCAAATGTATCTGCTTAATACAGACATGACCTGAGGCAGCCGCAGGTCAGAAAATACAAGCAACTTCACAACAGCTTCCTCTCAATAGGGGATTTCCATGCAAGTTTAATCATGATGCCACGGACACCTGCCTTCAGAGCAATTTCCACAACAGCAGAAAAAATAATACTAAAACAATTCCATGATTGGATTGCTGATCGAGATTGTGGTTAGTAAGAAAAGCATAAAGTAAATCTGATTTAAACACCAAAGAGTAACACATTCTATGCTTATAAAGAAGCAAAAATAACACATGGACACCCCCAGCCCACCCTGACCCTATATGATTTGTCAGAGAAGGGTGGGTCAAATATCAATTAAAAATGTCCTAATCTGACAAGCGCCCCTACCCGCCACTAGAACAAGGGTATTAGCACTTGTTAATTTGTCTTAAGTTATGATTCATTTCTTGAGACGCTGTTGTTTGTTTAACATTATCAGCATTAGACCACATATGGGCCTGTCTGCTGACACTCCAGACGTCAAATTGTGAGTGTTGACACATATTTTGAAATTATACGGCCATGGTGAAATAATCTGCTTACTGTCGCTGATATTAGAAGGCATCTAAATGCATGTCATAACCCCAATTAAAATGACTCATGACCTAAGGCTTATTGTCTCTCAAGGAAAATCACAGCCAAACATGTTTAAGAAACCTAAATTACTTCTGGGCGCGTGCAAAGTGTCCTCACTAAGCCTGTGTTTCATCTCCCACCTTTAACCTTCAATATTATATGGGCAGGATCATACTCTATTCTGTTCTATTCAGCTGGCTATAACCGGACCAAACACATTTTGCTGTTCATCTTCAGATTTGGCAGGGATGTGTGAAATGAAACATGCTTAAAGAACTTGATTTGTTGATGTGATTTGAAATGTAATCTCTTTACAGTCAACTGTTATGGTATTGGGAGACTTGATGGAGTTGTTTCATTCTACATTATGGCCCATTGAAAGATATAAAGACTTTAATCTTGTCAAACGGCATAAAAAATGTGTCCTGGCGGGTCACCAAAACATCATAAAATGTCCCTCTAGTCTTGAAAAAGCAAATGGATTATACATAGACAAGTGAAAATTGTTTTTCAGGCACTTTGTTGTCTTTGCAGCTGTTTATTTTTGCTCTTCTTTTTTTCTCGTTTACACCTTTTTCATTTTTATGTTTGTTTCATTTTTAAAGAATTATAGAAATCTTAGCCCAGTGACAAATTTTATTCGCAAGATTAAATAATAGACAAAGTGCCTTGTTAAATAGACAGCATGAGCCATATTTCAAAACTGTAAACTTTCCAAGAGCATGTCTACAACAAATTCATGGTGAGGTATAATTATAGGAAAGGACCTAAGCAAAACCAATAATCAGTAATATTTTGTGTAATGAGCTGCCTTATTGATGTAATCCTCACTGAGGGAGATGGACAAAACAGATAAATAAATTAAGTCAGCAGCCCACCAAGGAAAGGGGAGGGGCCGCCTAACAAAGCAAAGATTAAGGGGAGTCCATCCTGACCTTATTTTTAAGAGCACGACGACCCCCAAACCCAACACACACACACACACACACACTGGGGTATCTGCTTTAGTTGCCTGTGACACTCTGATTTGCAGGGGCCTCATGAGCCTTTACTTTTTAACTGTTCACTACTTCTATAGTGTTTACTGTCTGTTTCTGAACTATTTTTAAAAAGTATGTATGAAATACGATAAAAACCTAGTGTTGGTGGGAATCAAGCGGCATCCTCCGGGGCTGAAAAATGAAGCCAACACCGAAGTGCTAAAATCTGCAGTTTCTCTAATGGCCACTTGAGGCTCAATCCCCATAGACCCCCATGTTAAAATGCCCAAATTTACAGCAGAAATAGACATGCTTACAGCCTGGTACAAAAAATGGTTTTGGTCTTTATAGCTAAATTCAACATTCATGACAACTTTTATATACAATTTACCCATTTATTAGGTATTTAGGAATGAACTTATGTGTGATTAAGGGTATGGCCACTTCGCATGACCAACCTGGTCTCACTCCAAAGTTGTCGAATACCAGCACTTGGCAAGTGACTTCTGGCGTCAGATGCCGACAGAAAAAGCAGTTCTTTCACATCGGCGCCTTTATTGTTTACAGTGTTAGGGGGAAATGCTGCAGGACAATGACAAAAATTCAGGCATTAGTTAGTTTATCAAGAAAACACTGTTGCTCCTGCTGCACTAAGATCCTTATGCATGGCAAAGGAACAGTATTTTCTGGATATGCTTTTCTTACTAAACCAAAGTCTTGTGCCATATTCACAATACAAACTTTACTTCTACAATACAAAAGAAAATACTATATACTTAAATGTTTCTCTTTGGTGGAATAAATGTCAGTCTAAGTTCAGCATTTTTGGGCCCTAGCATCCTCTACCTCCATGGTAAAGTCTTACTCAAGTGTGAAATATGTTAATGTAGTTACGTAATAGCGTGGTGTCAACATTAGTACATTGTGTGTCCACTCTAGTTCTTTTGTTTTATAGAAAGAAACTGGAACACGATGCAGAACTAAAGACATGAAACAGAATATTATTCTTGATGAATGATTTAAATCAGACAGAGAAAAACTACTCTGCCTGAAAACCAGATTCAAGCACTAATGTTCCATGCTGTAGGTTGCCACCAGAAAAAACACCAGACAAGAAAGAGAGAGAAGTAGATGAAAAAAGGGTGGAGTGACAAGAAAAGCACAACAGAGCTGCAGAGAGCAGCCAGAGACACCTTCATCGGCCTCGGTGACGCCGCGGGGAGAACTAATACGGAATGACAACAAAGAGGAGCCAGGGTGAGACAAATCGCAGCAGAAATGCTCTTGTGGAGGAAAAGAGGATACATGGCAAAGCAACGGGTCAAGATGCAGCAACAAACAGCAAACATCCAGCACCGGACACCTCTCTGTCACCCTCTGTCAGGACGGACAGAGAAGAAGAGGATAGGAGACGGATTACACCTCAAGGCCTTGATTCAACACAATGGCACAGACAGATAGATGCAACTGTATACACGCCTACACTGTTCAATCTGCAGAGACTCAAATATGAATACGCACACACTGTCGGGATAAAGAGGTGATGGTTACATTAGTTGCAGAGGATTACACAACTTGGACCATGTCCCTGTCCCTGTCCTCTATTCTTTTAGCCTGTATTAGAATAAAAATAATTAAAGCTGAAACTAATTCATTAAACTATTTATTCAGTTGCCCTATTAATCATTTGAAGGATCATCCAGGTTTATTCCACTTGATGCTCATACTTTTGGCCATCATCTTATTGATTATGGTCACATTAACTCACCGAGTCAATTGCTGGGATCGACAAGTTTAAGCTGGGGCTGTGTTTACAACCTGACTGCTTATGTTTCTTGACCTGTCAGAAATATGTTAAGCAATGGTTTTCAGAAATAAGCAGTCCCTCAAAACTGAGCTCTAACGGCAATGAGCTTTACATTACTGCTTTTATGATGAAATTAGAATGGAAGTACATTAAGACACAATCAAATGAAAACACAGCACAGCAACTGAGAAGTGTTTTGGATCAGCTTAAAGGAGGAGACTGCCTCCTGTCTGAGCCCTGGATAAAGCAAACTCTAAGGGTGTGTATATTTTTTCCAAGATCTATTAAGTTTAGAAAGGACTTGATTTTGGCTTGATTTGGAGTTGAAGAAAACATGTTTGTGTGATTTTGTTCATTTGGAGATTTGGAGATTGTCAGTAATTCCAGATTACTGTACAGACAGTATCCTTACTGCATGGCATGGTGTCCCTCAGACGGGGTTAGACAGCCAGATCCTGACACATCCGCTCTCTTGATCAATTTAAGTACTAGATGATGGCCTAAACACTTAGTAATAGTGTAAAAGTGTGTAAAAGTAGGACCTAAAACAAACTCCTTATGAGACATTGATAGGCGTGACAGTGAGCAGTGAGCACTGTATTGTGGATTGTTATGAGATCTGGTTTCATTTGTAAAAGTTTAGTCTTCTGTTCTGGGTGCTGCCAGCTGCCGGCTGGCTGGGAACCCAAACACAGGACTTTCAGCCAGAGCTATTATCCAGTATATCAATGAAAAAAAGTCTTTGCAGCAACACACACTGGTGATGTGTGACACACGCCAGAATACCAGAACCAATGGTTTTCTATAGCCCATTTCTGTTGTACCTTAGGGTGTGCTCGATTACCCAGGGTCAACTTTAGGGAGTAGTGGCACAAAAAGCAGTTGTTTTCACTGAGAAATTGTGCAACCTAAACCAGGTATTTTCAGCTAAAACATAATCTTTTCCTAACCATAACCAATGTAATGTATCAGTGGTCTGCAGTAACATACATTTATTCTGGTGATTGGGTTGTGCTGTGCCTCAGGTACTTCTTCTGCCTGTATGGTGTGTCCAATGTGTGCTACAGCTGGTGTGTCAAACTTTGTACTGCTTTACTACAAACATACCAGCTCTGTCTAATAATCCAGAGTGACTGACCCCAGAGTTTTAATGCTGCTGTTAAAGGTAGCTGGTCAGACAACCTGTTTGTAAGCCCTGTGTTGGTGGCTGCTAAGCCATCTTACAAAGTGATCTTTTGTGCCCCTTTTTCAATTGATTAACTGTTGTTTGCTGACTAAGAAAGGGAGAGCGCCGCCTAGGATAATCCCTCCTCAAGATCGGCCCGAATTGCACACAAACACCACAAGACAAAGAGTAAATGCCGAGGCAGCAGAGAGGACGGTGGTGTATAAATACGTCTGACTTTGAAAAGAGAAACAGAGGCGGATCTATAGAGAGCTACGGCCCAATGTGCAACTCATCCCACTGCAGTGATTGTTTTAGCACATTTTCAGAAGAAATCCGCCAGTCTGAGCTGAGAGGAGGCTCAGCAGCCAGGCTTAGAGATTTACTAATTGTTTTGGTGTTGCTTGACCTCATCTCATGTAATGGAGGCAAACAGTGTCATGGGACTGTTTTGCAAGTTGATTACAGCTTGAGTTGATTACAGTTTGTCAGCTATGGAGAAGGACACTGATGCGTAAGTACAGTCAGCTTCACAAAGTGACTCGCAAAGACCCAAAAAGACATGAGTCTGCACGAGAACTTGGCAGAGTGACAGACACGAAGCACCAGAGTGAGGTACTTATGAGTTTCGTAGATAAAACAGCCTTCACATTTATAAACCTGCAGATCCATCGGAACGGACCGAATTTTATGTTACAGTGTAGCAGAGATGTAAGATACCAGAATACACTTATAAAATTTGCAAACAACATCTACAATATTTCCACTTGGTTAATATGATCCAGCAATAGAAAAATCCTGAAAACTTTTTTTTATTTTTTATTACTTCATTTTACTGTTACTATGTTTGATTTAACTTTACCAATATCCTCAATCATGTTACATGCATATTGGAAAATCAGTTTTTGCTCAGGAATCATAAATCCCCATAATTTAAATTACTGAGATAGCGCGTTTTAAGCAATATGAAAATGGCAAAAGTACAAACTCTGGCTGTGTTGAACTCACATGCATTCCATTCAGATTAAAGATCACGTGAACATTGAGGAGATCACATGACTGTAATCATTTGACTTTGGTTCACTCTCCTTTTCTCTACAAGTGATGTTTTTTTTAATCTCCTCCTACAGATGATCACAGGTGGAGTAAATGAAACCTTGTTGTTACTAAGCCTCCCATTGATGGAAGAGGAGGTGCTGTGTGTTACTTACATCAAATAATCTCTCTGTGTACACCTCCTCATTGACCTTCTCCCGCAGCATGTCCTGGGAGTGACGAACAAACGTCACATAACCGTCAGCAACATCCATCCCTGGCTTCTGCAGAGGACAAAAGGAGAAAAAAGCCATTGCTCAGACAACTGGGACCTGTTTCAGAAAGCAGGTTTCACAAACTCTGAGTCTAAGCCTGAACTCTGAGATGACTAACCCTGAGATGGAAAACTCAGAGTTTTTGGTTCTAGAACAGCTCATCAGAGTTTGTTTAATCTGAGTATGCTTTGCTCTGAGGTGTGCTGTTAAGAAAAAAAGCCATCAGCAATGGAGCTCCAATATAACAATTCATCATGGCTACAGCAAAATAAAAGGCAGAGCCTCCATTTTAACCTGGTGGAAGTAGAGATATTAATGAATTATCTTTATAAAAACGAGCCTGAGTCAGAGCAGGAAGAAGTGACACGAAGTTAGCACAATAAAGTGTCAATCAGTGTTGTCCATTAAATCACCATTTAGGCCATAGTTTGCATTACATTTTAAATATATTTGTTCAGCTTTGATCTAACAGGGACTAAACACAGGGGCTACTGACTGAACATGAAAAATATCAGCCCACTCTCATTCACAACTTGTCAAATAGTGCCACTCCGTCAGTGATTTAGGAGTCAGACACTGACACAAAAGAGCACCCTTTACTGCAGTGTAGTGTCAATTAAAAATGTAACCAGACTCAGTCAGTTTGAAATGCCGCTGGTTACAACGTTACATAAGGAGCTGGAAAATCCCTATAGGGTGCGCGGGAGGGGCAGTGGATGGGTCCAACAAACCTTCCACCTGGGAGCCCAGTGTTTGCTTCCCTGTGAATGTTGAGCCAAACCACGATGTTGATCTAAACCTAACCATGAGCTTTTGTTGCACAAGGAAAAAAACATAAATACGAGGTGTTTTACCAGTGTTGTAAGTTTATTTTGAAAAAGACTGTATGCATCTAACAAACAGAAACTCTACATTTCCTGTGAAAATGGAAGTGTATTTTAAAAAGACACAATGCATGTAGCACATGTAAATCGATCTGGCGTCTGGGAATGTCAACAACAAATGCAGGAGGATACTTAGTGTATCATATGTGGACATGAAAGTCCACTAACAAAGCAACAAGTTGGGATGAGAACAAGTTGAAAATATAGTTAAAGATTTAAAAAAATATATCTATCTATCTCAAAGATATAGAGACATAATGATAAGATGACAACCTATCCTGTAATAATGTGGTCGATGATTTGCCCTTGAAAAGAGTAAAATACAGTTGATTCAAAATTTTTAGGCAGTGACAATCTCTCCTCAGCATCCAGAGGCTTTTTTTCAGCAACTTCAACAAGCTGTAGTAAATTTAAACACATTCACTAAAGTGCTGTTAAAACACATTCAGACTACACACAGCCTGTTAGAAAAAAACTCACTTTCAAACGTTCTGTAGCTGCACGAAAGAGAAACTCAGGGTCTGTTGAAGAAAACCTGCCAGCGAGCAAGTTAGGTTCACAGAGTCAGTTATCACAGTAACCAATGCAGAGTTACCTCTTTTTTCTGGAACTGAAAACCTTTAGTTTCTCTCATGTCAGGGTTAACTAACTCTTCACTAAACCTTCTTCTTTCTGAAACAGGGCCTTGGTATGGTGTGAAAACACTATTTCATCCCATCTTACTGAAATTATATTTGTTAAACACATACAAAAACATCAATATTCTTTTAGAAGAAAATAACAGTAAAAAGCTACGGCAAATTTTTTCAAAGTGAAAAAAGTACAAGAATCAGTACAAAACCAATAACTTCATTGTGAATCCTAGTGGGGATGCCAAAGATACAAAATATGTCCAACTAAATGAATAATAGAAAAGAATGCAGAGGGAGTTATAGAAATGTTCCTTGTTTACTTTTTTTTATCATGTTTTTTTATAGCAATGAAAAACTATTAAAATGCTCTTTGAATTACTCTCCCAGCTGTTGTTGTTGGGATGCTATTAAACCTGCTGTCCACATTAATATTTTGATTTCAGTATTTTGCATTCAATTATCATCCTGAGGATGTCAAGATATGTTATTTTTGTTTTTGTATTTTTGGCACACTCTCTGCAACAGATAAAACAAGACTTAAGGTCTAAAGCTGTGCTAGTGGCTCCTAGAGGCTAAAATTTTCATTGCATCCCATCATTTCACTGTGTCGGACAGAATGAACAAGAGGCTGATAACTTCCTGAAAATGTGAAATGGCTCCAGAGGATGAGAAGAGGGGGTCAATAAATCAAAAGGGTTAATGAAGTGGGGAGCTGAACATGTTCAGCCAATTTTTATCTCAATCTGCCCATGTGATTACAAGCTATCTTGTTCACGAGAATCTTTGATGCCCAAGGAAGGGTCAGGAGGTCATCAAACTCCTCCTCATCATCTCAAGGCAACTGAATCGAACGCAACTGGACTTAGCTGCGTTCGATTCAATTGCACTGAGATTACTATGACCTGATAAAAGAGAATATCCACAGGCATCCTACTCATCACTTTTAAAGCCCTCCACAACCTGGCTCCCCCCAACCTGTCTGAGCTCCTCCATCGGTAGACTCCCTCCCGCATTCAGGTCTGCTGATGCCAGCCTCCTGTCCCAGACAATATATATATGTATATATATATATATATACACACACCCAGACAAAATGTCCTAAAGACTTTAGCAAATTTATGATTTTTCTCTATCGCCACCTGGGGGTTGACATGTTATTGACATACTTTTGAGTGAAAAATTACAACTATTGGATAGATTGCAATGGATTTAATTGAGACAGTCATGTTCCCCTCAGGATGAATTGCAATAGCCTCTGACTTTTCATCCAGCGCCGTCATCAGGTCAACATTTCCCAGTGATGGCAGTGTCAGCAGCTGGTGTCCGGCCAGTTTCCGGCCGATTCTGGGGGGAATCCTTCATCCTGACTCTCAGTCGAATCAGGCAACTGAGGGCAGCCCAACTTAAATCTTCCTGTGTGCTGAGTTTGGGCCGAAGCTGAGCCAGGTCATTTTTGATAGTGGCCAAGTAACATCGGTGTCTGCAGATGGAATCAGGTGTCATTCATTCCGAGTCTAAGCCAATGCCGGCAACCGCACATGGCCCTACTTATTCCTTCTGGCATGTCAAGTTAGGTCCAAAGCTGGGCTAGGTCATTTTGGCTACCTGGGTTTGATTTGTCCTTTTGTCAAATATCTGCCAAACTGACTACCAGCTGAAATTTGGTTCAGTGCTAATTAGCAAATGTATTGCATTGCCATTGTGAGCATGTTAGCATGCTAATGTTAGCATTTTGCTCAAAGCAGTGCTGTGCCTAACTACATCCACTCAGAGCTGCCGGCATGCCTGTAGACTGTATGGACCTGTACGCATGGAGCATGTTTGTGCCCTCAGATCAATTGTTTTTAATGTAGACGTATGGTCGGTACACTCCAAAGTGAAAGGGATGCTGTTGTGGCACACAGGCATTCCCAAGCACTATGCCCTGAGATAGTTTGGAACGTAGCAATGCATACCATGTCATGTGATGAGCAGCAACCAATCACAGCAAGCAGATATCTTCTCTTTATTCTGTAAATACCAATCTATGATAAATATGGTGAAGAAGTTGTTTGTTTTAGTGTAGGGCAACTCTAAGCTTTACATCTGTCTGACAGACAACATTTTAGGCCAAATACACACTTAAAAAAAAAAAAAAAGCTGGAAGAGGAGCAGCTCCAAACTTGGGATTTTTGGTAAGTAGGCTATGATATGGTGCTTGTATGGTCACGTAGCAACTTCTGACGCGACCTAGCTGGCACAGAGTAGGCACAAGAGAAGCACCCAGCGCCCGAACTTGCATTTTCCAGGTGATTTAAGTGTGGTATGTGTCTCTGCCCCTTTCTCTCGTGAAAAGGTACATTAGGTGACAAATGCATTTCACATCACTTAAGTTAAAGCAACTTTTACAAAAATTCAAAAAATAAAATTAGATCTTTTTCTATTGTTTTCAGTTTTCATTTGGAGAAATATCCAAAGAAGTGTTTCATTTACAAGGATGAAGATTCAGGACCACAGGGCAGCCGCGCTCTTCAGTCAGCTCCTCTCAGAGTTCGGCTTGGCTGGTAAACAACACTCACAGTCTGGGCATGTGCAAAGTGAATAGGGGCACTAGGGACACTCAGTTGGGTTTGATGGGGAGAGCAGATTGTTAGGAGGCCTGCCATTTTGACATCTAAAATATTCACAGAGGACAATGCATTTGTAACCCGCACTTTAGCTCTCTTTCTTACATCAACCATTTTCAAGATAAGATAACACTCTACAAACCTTTTTGTCTCAGTTTCTCTCTCCTTTCTCCAACTCATGACAAAAAGTCACGCAAAGAACTCATTGCTAACTGCTCCTAAACTTAGTTAACACATCTGCAATGACACTTACAATGTGCAAATGAGTGTCTTTTTACCAGTGAAACTCTAATTTTGTACATTAAGGACACAATTAGCGTGCTGGGCTGGAAACTGCGACCCCTGCCAGTGTACACAGTGCCTCGTCAAATTCACTGACAAGGCATTAATTTGAAATTTGGCATGTTGCTACGGCCTAAGTGTTGGCAGCTAATACAGATCTGATGCGTACACACAAACATACACACACACACACACACACACACGCAACCCACCACCGCCACCCTGACAGCAGAATGGGCATGTGTTGTACAACATGGCCTCAAAATGTGTACTGCACAGTAAGCGAGGCACGAGGCATGGCTGCCTGTCAGTGTCTGGCCACATGCATATGAATGGACATTTGGGGGGGAAAACATGGGGACATTTGATGTGGAAATATGACAACCAAAGCCATCTGGATTATGATTCTACATGTGAAAGCATGGTCAAATATTTGTACATGCACAAGAAACAAACACACACGCAGTACTGGGGAACGAAATGCCTTCATTCTAATCCTTAAAAACATTTTAAACTTTTCATTTGAAGATTTAAGAGAAATGTAATTGACCAATGGTTGTCAGTTTACTGTAACATTAATTCTAAAGAGGTTTAACTACTGAGCAAATTTAAATTAGTTTGCATAATAAAATAAAATGAAGCCATTAAATTAACCTATAATTTGAATAAGCAAACACATTTTGTAGAAATCTTAAGTGCCACTATTCTATTTTTTTTAATCAACTTAAAACATTCATTAACATAGAAACATTTATCTATAAGGGATCCTTAAACTGCTGTTTTGTATTGTAAAAAAAACTGTATAGATTGGATTAACCCCTGGCTGCTATGCTGCCCCCAGAAATTTTTCATTGGGGTAGCCAGATGAGGCCACCAAAACCAAAATCCTTAACTGTATTTCATTAATTCAATTATGCTGTTAACGTATATAGGCGAGTTGAAAACTGTGTCAATATGAGAGTTAAGGAATCACATACTGATATACTTTGGTTTCTAATTTTACAGTTTTTATTACTAATTATCTGATGTGCATGGAATAATACCAGCACAGGTAAAATTTTGAGTTCCACAGCAATCCTGTTTTAATGTGTTATGTATTCTGTATAAACAAGTGTAGGCAATGGATTGTTCTTTAAATAGGCTTGTTGTCAGTCAAAAGCCCCATTTTCACGAAGCAGTATGGTATGGTTCGGTTCAGTTCAGTTTGGTACGCTTTTTTTCCATTTCCACTGTATAAAGTTGTGGATGGTACCAATGGAACCATTCCTTACCGTCCCCATTTTTGGTCACCCTTCTGTTGGGATACCTAGTAATGAGTGGACCTTCTAGCGTTTACATACCGTATATTTCCAAATAGTCGCCTGGTGGCAAATAGCTGCCGGGCACCTAATAGCCGCCGGGGGTTTGACCCCATTTTGCATAATGAATAAATAAAGGTGATATATGTAATAAACGCCGGTCCGATTAAACGCCCAGGCGATTATTTCCTCATTCACTGCCTCATGGCGATGGCTGTTTGTGCTTTTACGCACGGGTCGGTGGTGAAATGGTGCACATGACTCGTGCTACGAATGGACAGACAGCCACGTATCTAAAACAGGTAATACATCTGGCTACATCTTTCCCACATCATATATCCGTGATCGCCTAGACCCGCATGCGTAAAAGTGCACACAATTCCGTGTCCTCTCACTGCGGATGCTGTGATTTGATGGCCCGGTACTCATTGTAGCCCACTCTTATAAGACCCAATAATAATAATAAGTTACTGTGGACCTATATGCCATGCCTTTTAATAAAATTACCAGAAGAGTTCGCTGAAAAACAGTTAATGTCAGCCTGAATTACTCGCGTGCATCCCTGGTTAAAATCGCTGACATGCATGGGGAATACAGCTTCTACAGGCTCGCCATGGCTTACTGTCAGGACTCAGGGACCAGAATTCGGGATGGTGGACCGTCAGGATGGCGATATTTTGGTGTAGCGGCCTGTAACTGTTGGTTAAATGGCCTGTTCGGATGGTATTCGGATAACTGGGCCTTTAATGGTATAATGCAATGGCACCACCCAGCGGTGAAACCCGTGTACACGTGTCCATGAAAAAAATGACCCACTCTAAATGTTTTTGTACACAAACTCACCCCTACATTATACAGTATTTTTGCACTAAAAAACATACTGGACAGGAACTGTAACCAAATAACGGCCTGGTGCAGGTTGGTGCAAAAAAAAAAAAAAAAGCCTTGAGCAAATAGCCGTCTGGTTCTTTTAAACGCCTGGGGTCAAAATCGATTTTGTGAAATAAAAGCCTGGGCTACTATTTCGAAAAATACGGTATATTAATTTTGACCAGGGTGATATGAACTGCATATATTCTAATCCTCACTTGGAGAAAAAAAAAGCATCGCTGAGCGCCAATCCTGCGGGCTAAGGTAACACTAAACCCCTGAGCTTTCCTGACAAGGACTAAATGCTCAAACCCACTATTTTAAATATCCCATGGAGAGAGATTCTCACTGCAGCCTGTCCTATTTTGTTTTGAAAATGCTGGTGTGCAACCCCGTTCTGTGGGTGATAAACGAGGTGCAGGCTTCTCTCTGTATCACCGGTGAAGTGCCTGGAAATACAGTGAGTGCTGGACAGAGCCGTGAGTGACAACAAAGCACCATAACCCACAATTTGGTTAGTGTAAAAACAATGGCAAAAAAGATATTTCCTGGCAATCCACAGCTCAGGAGACTGACTCTTCAAACATTATTTTACCCTAGAGGTGAAAGAAGGCTACAGATCTGTTTGTAAATGCAATAATAACTGTGCAGGGTCTTCTGTCGAGGCACTGCAGCACAGCGCTTCCTATTGGCACGACAGGTGTTACTTGACGCTCACCATATGACGCGTTTCGGCGCTGTGTGTGTTTTCAGCTTCACAATTCACTTTTGATTCTTGATACCAAAATCAGTTCTTAATGTTATAAATAGAAAAGGAACACTATTTTCAGGCTCTTATTCCAGTGCACTGTGAGTCATGTCATCTACTCATGTTATTTCATTTGTTTTCCTTCCTCACTCATGGAAATTAAAGCAGAATTGATTTTGTGGCTCTGTTTAGACAGATGACAGCATAGTGACTTATTAAATATTTTAATAAAAGTCAACATCTTTCTCAAACCTTAACAGAGTGCTTTCGTAGTCAAACCTAACCTAAAATCTCAAAAGAAAAGCAGACATAGATAAATGCATGCACGCCTGTCTCCTATAAATGCAAATGCATTGATTAAGACATTGAGGCCTTAACAACATAGACACACATTAAAGAGAAAGTAAGTAAGTCTCACTTACAGGTACATCCACATACTTTGAGGCAGCTTTCACCTTGACATAAAGGAGAGAGAAGTGAGTGAAAAAACAGTCAGGACTCCAGCTGTGGCACCATTTTTCAGAACAAAGGCTGCCGTGGTGAGACTGTACAGCCTGTAGTTCAGTGCTGAAGTGGCAACAGTGACTCATGTGGTGATTTTAGCTGCAAAAGTGCACTCACAAATTCAATAACCTGGCTTTTGTAATACTGTGGGAAACCAGCTGAGGTGTTAAGCTATTTGGTGCTCAGGAAGAAGTCAAAAAAGGTCAAACTGTATTAAAATGACTATTAAAGAATAAAGTTGGGGTGGGTGGGGGGTGGGGGGTATTCTAATTTGAATGCATTTTTGTTAAGATTGTGATTCAACAAACAAGATCCAGAATAGATTGAACAGGAGAGCTTTTGCTGAGGGCCATACTAAAATCATGGTATCTCATGTAATGCTATTAAAATAAAGACCATCATCAATTTATGTACACATTTATTTAAGAAAGAACCTTAGAAGTTAACTCAGAAAAATCAAACATTTACAACAGTTTTGAATTCTAATGTTGCGTTGTTTTCACTTTTAATCAATAATTAAAATAACAGGAATACACTGTAGGCTTGTTTCAAAGTAGTTTTATCACTCATGGTCATCTGTTTCACTGCACTGAAAACTTGTCATATCTCCAGATGAAACTGGTGAGTATCTGCTAGAATGTGTTTTAGAAAGAAGGGGCGATGGTGTTGGAAGTATATTTGCTACTTACTGTGAAAGATAGGAAGGAAGAGAAGAGTGTTCCCTCATCATATCTGGAGAGCTTGGCTAACACACTCTCGAGGATGACCACAAACTGAGAAAGAGGAGAAGACGAAAAATGCAGTAGTGGAATTACTTAACTTATGGAAATAGTCTTCATTCTTCTACAGTGCGGTTTAAAATACAGCTGTATGTCATATTGTCTATGTCACCCTAAAACCATGTATCTCACTTTTTAAAGATTTTCATATTCTCAAATCAGATTAAGATTACAGGCTCCTCTATCCACTGAGAAAATACTCCAGTATCTTTCTCTTGTTAGATATTCTTGTTGTTTTTTGTCTCTTTGTGGTCATTTCAGTTTCCTCTAGGCTCTCTGTAGTTATTGTGTCTCACTGTCATTGTTTGAAGTCTCTTTGTAGTTATTTTCTGTCTCTTTTTGCTGGTTTTGAGTCTGTGTGGTCATTTGAGTCTTTCTGTAGTAGCTGTGAGTCTCACTGAGTCTCTCTGTAGTCATTTTGAGTCTCTCTGTGGTCGTTTTGAGTGTCTTAGTAGTCCTTTTGACTCATCTTAAGTGCCTTTGTAATTATTTTGTGGAAATTATTGTTGTTTTCAGAGTCACACCAAGGGTTTTGATATGCGAGATGGTTTTGGAGGCGAGGGGGCCCATACCAGCAACAAATTTAATGCTACATGGTGGATGTCCAAACACAATAACCTCAGTTTTATTGTCATTTAAGTTGAGATGACTTTGGCTCATCCAAGTCTTAATATCAGCCAAACAGGCCAGTAGAGGGGTTAGTGAGTCCTTACAATTTATATTTAGAGGGAGGTAAATCTGTATGTCATCTGCATAACAATGAAACGATATATTATGCATACAAAAAATGGAGCCCTGTGCTTGAAATATAAAATACACAACAATACAATATATTTACAGTGTAAATGTAAACCGTAGTATTCTGTACCTTAGCTACTAGCAGAGTTATCATCTCCTTCACCGTCTCTTCAATTAGGTTGTCAATTTGGGAATGGTATTGTCTCTACAGAGGAAAGAAAAACATCATGTTACTCATCTCATCCACACATAGCAAACCTATCATAATGTGACATTAAAGGGAAATACTCAACATTTTTATATTATATATATTATATATTAGTATCCTATTTATATTCATTTGTACTGAATTAAGTTTTTTCTAGTCTGGACAGCCCTGGATTTGCTTCCTGTCTTTATGCTAAGCTAGGCTAAACACGTACCAGACCTACCAGTTGCACATAACATTTTTATCACTCTTCTCATCTTACTCTGGATAACATAGGAAAAAAAGCACATAGTATTACTCAGAATGTAAAGTTATCCAGATAACTCAGTAAATTGGCCTTTTGGAACAGGTCACTTTTATAAATGCTTGTTATTTCAACATTATCTCATTTAAACACATTGTTATTTATTTCAACCAGAAATTCATAGATGGAGATTTAACCAACTAGATCATGAGAAAAAATCTGCCAGATGAATACGTTAGCATTGTACATCTCTGCAAACCACAGAAATGTTACATTTGTACACTTCATATGTATCGTATCAGTGTGACACCTAGGCGAGATGCCTGCCAAGTTTACCACAGCGTTGATGAAAGCTTCAACGTTTTTGCTACATAATAGCGCACCAATGTAAGGTATCCGTGGTTTGCAGAATAAATTTACAATGCCAACATTAACTCTGTTGATTAGATTGAAAAATTCACCCAGGATAGAACAGTAGAAAGGAGAGAACTATGGTTTGTGTCATTTGCCATGTGTCTGAAATCTTTGCAGGTCTGGCATAGGACTAATGGTTGCTACAATAAAAATTACTGAATAGTTGTAAATAGTTGAAAATGTCCAAGTAGAGTAAGCCATATTTTCATGGAACAGCTGCAAAGCTGCTCTCCTTTAATACAGCCAGGCTCTACAGTGCAGCATTTAGCTGTATATGCAAGTGAACATTGTGAAATGTGACAAAGTTTGACATCCAGATTGGCAAGACACTGATTCACTCTGAAGAATCTGACCAAATCTGTTGTCTCTGCTCCCTCTTTTATTAATAAAGCTAAGTGTATAACATTTTCAGGTAGCAGCTTTTTATTTTTAACCGGCACTGAACATTGCTTTCAGTTTGAAATGGTTAAAATAACAAATGATGCTGGCGGATTAAATCAGATTAAGATCAGATTAATTCTGTGAGTAATTTTATGACAGGCAAAACTTCAGTCTGTCTTTTGCTGGGTTTGGGAGCTCTCTGCAGGGAATGTCTGCACTCATCATTTGTCTCAGTCTCAGTCTAAGTCTTCTAAGTCATATTACTTAGTATTTCTAAATCTATGAAAACAATGGGTCTAATTCATTAAATGTTAGTAAATCTGTGAGTAGATTTGCACATTAAAAACCTTGGTACTAAAAACCTACACTGGATTCATGAACCCCGTGGCAAACTCGGATTTGATTAAATTATTTTAGGTGGAGTGGAGTTGAGAAAAAACATTTCATTTTCTTCTGTTAGGCCTGAACGGAGGTCATGGGTGCTGTTAACTCTGTGTCCTCTGTTTTAAGAACCATCCAAGAAGTTAAACGAAAATGGTTGGATATTAAACTTGAAGCTCTCTGCTGCAGACGAGCGCTTTGCCTGAGATCTCTCTGTCAGAGGAGACGGGGACATGACTCCACTGGAGCAGTCAACAGCAAACTCAGAAGGTGAGGTGATATACATGTTATATTAAGTGTTAAATCGTTATACATTCTGACAGCCATCACTGATAGCTCAGCGTTTGGTCAGTAACGTGGGTCTCAGTCTCACCACTCAAACAGAAGATTAATTTGTGGAGTTCTCTCTCCTGAATCAAGTGTGAACGAGATGCCAGAAATGTAGAAAACACATGTATTAAGTCGATTTACATAACTCATTCATGTTTTAAAGAAACCTTAATCTGAAGCTTAAATCTTAAAATTTAGCTAAATGTGTGATATTGCTAATCTTTTGTCATGTTCAATTTACATGTTTCAAAGGCATCTGGGTATTTTGAACATAACAGAGCACAATATGAGTTAAAATTGCAATTTCTAACAATGACGAGCAATATTTATGTGCATTGCTTATTTACACAAGCAATAGCCTACAAGCAGTCAGAAGCAGGTGTAGATGTTGTTAGTACCTACTAAGTCTGGAGCTACTAACATATTGCTGAATGCTGAAATACATGTAAATTTCCCTCTACAGTTAACACATAAACTCATTCTGCTCAAGTTTCAGAGCCAATAAGCGGATTGCATCACATGAGTTTCAGGAGTAACATTCTCCAGATAAACTTTAATTCATACATCAGTAACTTAAACTGATCAACGCTATAGTTTTGAACCAGAACCTTCTGTATTTGGATTGAGTAGCTCAGGAAAAATAAAATGTGCCAGATTTAGTAGCTACAGCTGTTAATTCAATGTGTCAGATACATATGAAATCAATGTTACATATCTTTTGCTGCACTGTATGTACAGGTATTTATATACTGAGCATCTTTGGCAAAAACATTTCTTTCTTGATGAAGTCAGTTTTATCTCATTTCATTTCCATTTCATTGAGTGTACACTGGGCTGCTCTGTTGTTAGGCAAATATAAGTTATTGGCAGTATTAAAAGACTCTAATCAGGTAAAATAAAAAACAACAATAAATTTGATTGGACATCCCTACTTTAAAGCGGTCAACAGTGAAGAGTTTTGAAGTTGGCAATATCAATACAGTATATCATGACATTATTTTTGAGAAATACATTTAATTACTAAAAAAAAAACATCACTGAGGACAATGTAAGTGTCTACCAGTCTATCCAGGAAAAACTTGGGGGAAATTTGACTCGCTAAAATTTTTTGAGGATGTTGTGTTCCTCCAGCTGTTCTAGAAAGATTTCAGACTTGGCAGAGGCAAGCAATATCGTCTTGCATTGCAAATGAACTGGGATATTTTGGGGGAAATGAAGTTTTGATTTTGAACAAGAGCACTAACACCACACAAATTGTTTACAATAATTTTATTAGGCATAAAAAAATAAAAGAAAAAAGGGTTTGACTTAAATGTGACTTCATTTTTTTTCCTTTTGCTTTTAGATTTTGTAGATTTTCAGATTAGAGTAAACTCAGTGCATATAAATACCACACACTTCTTCACTTACACACTACATAAATACTGTATGTAATGCTCCAAAGTGCATACAGTAACTGGATTTTGCAGTCAAAAGTCATTATAAATCAAACCCCTAAATGAATAAATGTTGAAGGATTTCAGCTGTATTCTGTTAATTTTTCTTTTGAATCATTATTTTTCATTGATTAATCCAATTCTTTATCGTTTTATGCCTATAAATGCATTACATTGTTTATTTATGAAATCTTTTTTCCTGTTAAGCCCTTTTTCTTAGTCGCATGTAAATGAATGAAATGCTATAGAACCATTTTCAGGACCTTCCTTATAAAGCAAAGCCCATTGAAGGACTTTGGGATGATTACTCCTGCTAAAGAACTGCTGTCATGGAAACTCAGACGCAGTATCACTGCGAGGAATCCTTTTGTTTAGCTTTGTAGCACCAACAGAACAGTGAAGGACTTCGCAATAATTAATTCATTGTCAGTAATTGGTATCAGTCTCCAGCTTCTGCGAAATATGAGATCTCTCACTTCTACCCCATGTATATTCAATACTATCTACACATATGCTAATGAAATCCAAACAATTCAAGTGGAGGAAGACAGACAGGGAAAACTGATGACTAATTATACATTTGGGAACTGGAGGGTGAGATTTCAATTGAATTCGTAGCCACACTTACCCAGTCTCTAACAAACTTTCACAAGACACAGAGAAGAAAAATAAAGCAGCAGAGAAGGAGAAAGACAGAGGTGACATAGCACATGTAAAATGACGTGAATACTGCAAAGGAAGTAAAAGACAAAGAAAGAAAGAAAGAAAGAAAGAAAGAAAGAAAGAAAGAAAGAAAACTGGAGTATCGGAGGAACAAAAACTTAAAAAAGACCATTCATAAATAATTTACTCTCATTCAGCTCCAAAGCGTAGTGATTATTAAATTATATGAGATTTAAACAGGGAAACTGTACGATGTCAAAGAGAAGTCCATCACAGGTCTTAACCTTTTAGGCAAGATAAAATGATTTGCCCCCACTCTGTTAAAGAAAATGAATTTGACATGACATTTTTAGCGTCTCCTACCTCCTGCCCTAGGTCCATGGCACACAGCTTGGCTGATTGGGCTTTGGCATCCACCATGACATTGAACATGGTGCAGATGGACTGTGGCACGCGGAAGTCTGTGGCCCGGCTGCTCTTCTGAAGCTTGGCTTCAAACGCTGCTCGTGTCCTTTGGAGAAGGAAAGGAATGTGCAGGGCTGTAGCTAGGATTTTAGAAATACTGAGGTTGTATGTACTAGTCCCCCAACCCACCTACCGCCCTTAATAAAATGTTCATTTATACTTTCTCCTAGATCCTATTTCCACACATAAAGCTATAGATGCTGTTTCACAGCCTTTTCCACACTGCAGAGAACCACATTGTTCAATTAAATTAGTTGAATTTGAATATATTTAGTCAGAAAAATACCCATTGTGCAATAATTGATTTTTCATTGCAGAATGTAGACCCCACCCAAAAAACAAAAACAAGAAAAAAACAAACAAACCTAAATAGTGGCAGTGGCAGTTGTGGTGGCCAGTGGTGGAATGTTTAATAGTATGTTTAATAGTTTGGAAAAGGAAAAAGCCGATAGCTGATTGATGAGCCAATATCATTGCCTGCCCCCCTCACACGCCTGAGATGCTGAGGCACATGATATTATCTTAACTTTGTGTATGGGGACTCCATGCTATACTGTGCTCAGAGATGAGCAGCATTTCTGTTGCTTGTATTTGTAATACGTATTTCAATTACTTTTGAGTATCTTGTAAATGATATTTGAGAGAGCTGGAAAAAAAATCACATTTTTAATTTGAAACAAGACACTTTACAGTGAAATATTTTTTTTAATACTCAAAATACTTTCTCCATGATTTATAAAATGTTAGATACATGAGTAGGTCAAAACCTAGTATACGGCTGGAAAGTGTACATAAATAGAGGGCTTTTAATTTCAAACAAAGAGACTTCTTGTTTAGTGAGACTTGGACACAAAGCAGAGCAGACCAAGGTACGTAAAAACGTAAAAACGTTTATTTCCCTGTAGAATCCTTTAAGTAATGTTGTCAGGTACGCAAAACAACAATCTGAGCCTGTCAGTGGCAAAAATAAGCACTTTTAGTGGATGTAAGATGACAGGACGCACCTGCCCCAAGTGGTTACATTGCAGCCTGTTTGCCCCTGCTGGCTGCTGCACTCGTGGTCAATACTGGAATAATTTCAAAAATTGTTCCTACGAATCACTAAGGCACAGGATCTAGGTTAAAAAGTCTGGATTGAAAAATACAAGAGTTCCCCTTTAAAGACACACTCCCCTCACTGGATCCCAATATGTCTTCCAAGCTCACTGCTGATGTTTTGAAACCCAGTTTACAACAAGTCATGTTACTACTGGAATACATTCATATGATTTATGAATGCTACTTGCTTGCAACCAGACCCATGTGTTTTTAAACAGTATCTTACCGTTTTACACATGATTCAATCATGTCACTGGACATCAGCTTCAGTCGGGTCTCCAGGTGTTTGCCAAACTCCTCTTCTGGCCAGTGGAGATCTCTGATGAAGGTCTGCAGAGCATCCAGCTTCCAGAAGAGATCCTCTGACGTCCCTGAGCCATTACTGCAGGGCCACAGGGCAGAAAAAAGCATTTTAGAGACGAGCTTTAAAAAAAAAACAGGGGGAAACAGAGATGCTGGTCCTAAATCAAATGCCTAAATAGCTTCTTTGAGTTTTTGAATAAATCAGGCAACACAGGAGACATGTCCCCAGCACCTTTTTAGAGGGCAGATATGGAAAACTCCACTTATACAGTCCAAAAAATAATGTTGTACGGAAAAATAAAGGTATGAAATTTAAATTTAAAAAAATCTGTGTAAAAGCTTTAAAAGTGGTAACTGTAGACCAGACACTTAGAGTGTCTGGTTTAAACATTGTAGGAGGAGATCATTTTAAAATCAAGAGCTCCATTGGACTTATTGGAGTATATTTTTTTAATACTTAAGTATTAAGATAAAAAAAATGCAATTTAATCCTCACTTTACACATTTTGCTTTATTGCACCATCTTTATTGTTTCTGTGCAAGTTTCTAAAGTTTCTAAATCAGTGTGATGGTCTAAACTGTGCCAACACATCATCATATATTATTTTTAGTAAAGTCTTTTAAAAACATTTTTTAAAAACTTGTCCATGTAAAATTTCTATGATAACTTTGTATTAAAAGCCTCAAGGCTCTATGGCAGATATAAGGGCAGATATCAGTGCAAATCTGAACTACATCAAAGCGACATTAACATGCCCACCATCTCCAGGGTGATTTTATTCTGCACTTTTACACCTTTGGAGTGAGTCAATATCATGATCAATTTCACTTTTTACAGTATGAAAATATTTTTTTAAAACCATCTTTTCATTAGGAGAGATATCAAAATTCCGAAAGAAAACTTGTTTGTATTTTGTTCTGCCTCGGTTAGGGCTATCTGAAAAACCAAAGCCCTTTGGAGGATTTGTGTCTGTACCAACTCTGTTCCCCCAAATTGAAATCAAATTTCCGTCCCTGACCACAATATCAAACTACTCTGTTTCAACTTAAAGTGTTAAAAAACATGTTAAAGTAGAAGTATTTACTGTTAAGTATGATCAGCCAAAAATTTACTTGAATTATTAAAAGTAGTCAATGTAAAAAAAAATGTGTCTTATTATTATGTACTATCATTAGATTATTATGACTCATCAATTAATGTAAAAGCAGGATTTTACTGTTGTAGTTGTTTCAGGCAGAGTTAGTTTGTTTTTAACTATTAGCCTATAATTGTTTTCACTATGGATTAAACTGCTAAATATTTTCTTCATTGATCTGATTGTCTAGTTTGTAAAAATTGAGAAAATAGAGAGAAGGTCTCATAGGCCAAAGTGACACCTTCACAATGTTTGTTTTGTTCAACCAATGATACAAAATTCAACATTATATTAAATTAATAAAAATTAATTAAAATAACTACAAGGAAAAGCAGCAAATCCTCCTATTTTGCATTGAAATGACTGAAATTACTATCAAAATAGTTGCAAGTTAATTCAAATGATTAATTTATCAAGTAATTGTTCCAGCAGTACTGTTGGGTACTGTTTCATTCATTGTATTGTATTACATTTTCATTTGTTAAGTAACTTCAGCTGTCAAATAATTGCAGTGAGGTCAAGAGGACAATATTTCCCTCTGAAATGGAGTAGAAGAAGAAAGTGGCATAAGAAGAAAAACCTTAATTACCTCAAATTTGTACTTAAGTACAGTACTTGAGCAAATGTTCTTAGCTACATTCCACCACTGCAAAACATGTAATTTCTTTTTCATATATACTCTGCTCAGGTGGACCTTTGCACACCGTGTACCATCATGTGCAGACTGTAAGCATTTAGCAACACAGTCTGAGCTGAGGGGAAACAGGATCCTTGCTAACACTCCTGTACACCCTACACTGTGAGTAAAGGTGAAAATGTATTCCATCCTGTCATTTACACACCAAGCAATATTAGCTTAGACTGTGTGAATATGTGGGTGCAGGATACACATCTTTGTACCGTGTGTGTGTGTGTGTGTGTGTGTGTGTGTGTGTGTGTGTGTGTGTGTGAGCGTATGTGAAAACAGCACCGGCATAGAACAGACAGGAAACAGCATCTGAAGGTGTGCTCAAAAAAAAATAAAGATTGCGTATGCTTTGCATATGTATTTCATTTTCAGTTAACAAAAACAGAAACAAGAGGAAATGATACATGTCTTAAATATTACTGGATAGAGTCAGGGTCCCCACTCCAGAAATCATTTCAGGGGTATTTTGTATTCTAAGAGACACATCAGTCACTGTGGAAACTGCAGTTTACTATGAAACTTCATAATCTGCACCTAAAAGTTAAAGTCATCCATTTCCAGGTCATTTTTACTTTTTGTGAAACTGGATCACTTATTAAGACTTATGCTGCTTTTAAACTGCAGATTTTCAGGGATGGGTGGGAACCCTTTGTTTGTTAATGTCAGTTGGGAAAAGAGGTCACATGTTAGGGTAAAGTGAAGGACTGCTAGGACCAGGATTAACAAGAGCAGTGCAGCTGCTGGTATGGTATTGCCACTGACAACTTGAATGACAGCACTACTTCCTGCAGCAGCTCCACACTCAGCCCAGTTCCAGCAGACTGAACCACAGTGCAAGGAGAAATTCAGACACAAGGGGCCCCTCTGCAACCATCCACCCCCAGCAAGTAGAGAACAGCCAGGGTGCTACAACACCAGGTAAGAGGGGGGACAACTTTTGAATGGAAAGAGATGAAAAGATGCAAATCTATAACCAGGACAGCAGCTACCACTGAGGTCAGTTCTTTGCATATTTTTCACAGCATTTACAGTGTAAATACCTCAAGTTTTGGTGGAAATTTGGTTGTTGAAACATGCTGCCAGATGCATCAGATGATTTAGAAAAGACCTATGTCATATCCTCTTAGTTAGTGTGTATTGACAAATTAAACCTTGGCCACTGAGGATTCTCGAAACCTAAAACACAGGTTTTTGTTTGCAGTTCTAAATTAATTAACCAGTATCAACAACAGCAATAGTGAGGCTTGGCTAAAGAGCATGAAGTTTGGTTTGTTTGTGTAAACCATAGACTCTGTACAATAATGAACGTAGCTAATGCAACATCACCAATTGTTTTGTAGACTCCTGTTTTGAAGCATCGAGTTTGGCACTTTGGTTGTCACCATTTTGGATATTTTGGAGCAAGAAGTGACCATATTTGGATGAGAGGGTGAAAAAAACCCCTATCACTAGCTGCTAGCTTAGTTAGTACAGTGCATTTACAGTGAAGGTTAGCTGTGATAATGCTAATCTTCGCTGGCAAAAACAGGCCTGAAACCTTATAGGGTCTTTTAGCACAACCAAACACTGAATAGGTGAATCTATGAATCTGGGGTTACACCACAGTTACACTAGGTTACCTGTTGTCACTGTGGTAGTGACAGACAGCACCAATCTGTAACTAAAAGTGGCCACACCCTGAGTTATGCATAACTTTAAGCATTAAGAACATTTAAACAGGTGACTTACTTTAAAATTCACCCCTGTACAATTGTCATGAACAGGGAAATTACCTAGAAACCAAAACTATTTTGTACCAGGCTGTAAACATGTTTATTTCTGCTGGGAATGGACTCGCTCTTGGAGTCAGCCTCGAGTGGCCATTAGAAGAACTGCAGATTTTGGCACTTCCATGTTGGCTCAATTTTTTAGTACTGGAAGTTGCTGCTTGGTGTATAAAAAGGAAAAAAACAGATAAATGGCTGCTGAGCGAACGCAAATTTATTTTTCGATTGTTTCTGATGTTTGCATGAATGAGGACATTCATGGCCACTCACAGCAGGAAAAAGAACTTAAAATAACTTTATCGATGATGAAGTTAGCAGATGAATACATTCTCACTCCGACTTCGCACGCATCGATGTTTAGTCATGGACTTTCCACATTGCGATATGACATGCAAGGTACCCTGGGTGCATTGGTCCTTAATGTTCTGGGTTCAACTTCACAGTTCAAGGTCAACTTTAGCCTGTTACATGCATTGCCTGTTTTTAAAATACACTTCCATTTTCACAGAAAATGTACAGTTTGCATACAGTCTCTTTCAAAATAAAGGCACTATGTCAGTACAACACCAAAAATTTACATTTTTTTCCTTCAACAACAAACGTCGGTAGTTATGTTTAGCCAAAACATGCTTGTGGTTGGGTTTAGGCAACAAAAGCACATGGACGACTTTGGAGTGAGACTGGGTTGGGTGGATTAGAGAGATTAGACAAAGGTTTGTCAGGATTTCTTCACTAAGGGTTCTCACTCACACCTATACTAGATGTTGTCTAAGCCAGCAAATTTGTTATAATTCTTAAAGTTAAAACAAGTAACATATAAATTTAGTATAGATATCAGTAAAAATAGTGCCATCGTAACACCAAAATCTCAACTTGTCACATTTTGGTTTATGACCAAATACCTTCAAAAGTATTGATATTCCCATGAACCTCAGTTGTACTTTGTGTTTAGTTCTAATTAGCAGATGTTGTCGGTGTTAGTATTATATTTAAGCATGCTGATGTTAACATTAATCTACCCACAGAGCCGTTAGCAAGGCTTAGACACTTAGGCCTGTTTGTATCTGTAAAACATTTTTCTATACCGAACAGACAGTAGATATGAAATAAATTGAGTGCAATGACGGCAACATTATGAATTAAATACATATGAAACAGTAAATGATAAAGACAGATATGTGTATAGAAATTATGACACAGTAAACCAACACACCTGCTAGTTGGTAATTTCTCTACGGAACACTTCCTATCAATGAAGGCAGCATGCAGAACATACAGTATATCCTCAGTGTTAGTATGGATGATATTTCTCTTTTAATTGCTCTATGGTACTTTGTGTCTCCTCGTTATGCTTTTGCATCTTTTCAGTCCATACAGAAATACATTTGTGGGAGTGAAAATGTTGGGAATCCATTTTCAAGTCACTGCCTTCTTCATCCATCCACAGACACCATGCCATGACATTGGCATGAACGTGGCTTTGGGCCTGTGTAAAACCCCAACACTGGCAACACACCGTCACAGCTATGTGCTTTAATATTAATGTATGCACTCCTAAACCTGCCTCCACAGGTCCTTTTGGATAGCCAGGTTTTATTACAACTCTCCTGATCTTGGAGAGCACAAATGAGTTAAGTTTGCCATCTCTGTTGGCACTTTCTCTTTGGGAAGTTGCTAAATATAAAGAGAAGGCTGAAATGCAGTTCTCATTATGTCTTTTTAACAATGAAAACTTCAGGGCTGGTATTGATTTTAAATGTGTATCCACAAGAGGGGATAGGGATGGATGTGCTACGGTGATGGAGTCACACTCTGTGGGATGATATGAAGAAGTTTTACACCTTTGAATCTCATTGTTGGTGTGTTTCGCTTAAGTTTTCAAAGTGTTACAGACAATGTCTCAAGTGTTGGCAGAGATATGCAGAGTGCTTTTAATGATAGCACTCACAAGATCACACACATATTAATAGAAAGCCCTCACTTAAATTGGAGGCTTTTACACATTGTTTAAACAAATAACTAATGTTAATTCCTTATTCCTCTTCATGAAAAGGTGTAACTACTTATAAATGCTGTTAAAATGACTCTGGGCGACGTGGCTACTCAGCTCTGGAACACTTCTCCTTAGCATGAACATCTTAAAATGCTCATTCTACAAACATTTTGCCTCTTCCTTTTGTCTCTCTTTAGAACAGCATGGTAAGCACTTACAGGCTTACCTGTAATACATTTCCTGAATCATGATTAAATGAATTACAAAAAACACATATAGATGCTGAATTAATTTGACAGATCTAGAGTACAAATCTCACAACAGCTACAAATATGCAGAAAACATATTTTAAAAAACCCTTGTGTTCTTTGACAAATGGTATTATTGATTTTTAACTCTAACACATGATGGAACACTGAATATTATTGCAAGTATTGTACAGAATTTATTATTATTATTTTTTTAATTAAGGAAACCTGTGTTGGATATATAAAAGTAATACTTATAATCCGGCTGCATTGGGGTCTTATGCCAGACGCCAAGTTCATGCCAAAGACATGTGTGCATGTCTCAGGCTGTACAAGGCTGATACACACTCTGAGTCATAATTAGCTGTCATCCAGTCAGGTGGAGTAAAGCTGGGCATTTGTGGGAGGTTAACACTTGGCACTGTTAGATTTGGTACTTTGGGCATTTGGAGGTTGACACTGGGAAGAGTACTCGTTATATTCCTGTGGGGAGAAACAGAATAATGGCAGACAGAAAACACAGATTGCACATGAAAGCTGATGCAAATGAGTTGTGAAAAGCAACAAAGTGAAGATAAAGTCACACTGTAGGTAAAGATACACACTTGTGTCCCAGTGGCAGACAGCAGTATATCTAGTTGCCAGAATAAAAGTTAGCAATGTACGTTCTGGTTCTGCAAACCACGGATACGATGTGTTGAAACTTTACATTTCAATTTTTATGAAAGCCCTGACAGGCAAGGTGAAATTGATCAGTTTTTCTCTCCCCTCCTCCTCCTCCCCACCTACTGTGACAGCGGTGCTATCCATGGTGCTGAACCCACAGCTAAGCAAAACCAAGTCTGTTGGCTTGTCTGTGAAATGTGTGCGGTAGGCAGGGTTTTATGGTGGTGTTGTATTGTTAACGTAAGTGCAAATAATACATGAATCAATCTCTCCTGTTTCTTGCTCGCTCACTCGACTACTGAGTAACCTGTGTATGTGCACGCATGAGAATGCACCAGCGAAAGTTCAACTAAGTCATCTTGTATAATTAGCCATGTTTGTTAATGAACAATGGAAGATTGAATGCGAACAACACATAAATGAATATGCCTGTAAGTAGGTTAACTTAATTACAGTCTCATTTGGGATGTTTAAATCACAGTGAACCTCATTTATTGACTTTTTTAAAAAACATAATTATAATCTGAGGATAAATATTGGTTCAGATGGTTCTTCATCATTCATTAACTTTGTTTAATGCCAGCACATGGGAACATATTGTAAATAAATGGCCAAATGCAAATCTACCTCTGTCATTCATCAACCATCTGTTGATATCCTACCTGTTCAACTCTACTGTCAACAAGCCTTGACTAGAACATTAATTGGTGATAGTTTTAAAAAGCCCAAACTAAAGCTACATGTTTGCACAGATGTGCAAAGTGAAATCGGCTAAATCCCACACAAGACCTCCCTTATGTAAGTGAATATAGCTAAAGTAAATTAAGGCATCCTTACTTGACAGGTTCCCAGGATTCTCTTTCAAAGCCTCTGTGAATGGACTGAGCAATGGAGGACTCCATCAGGTCCACGTATCGCACCACCAGGGGAGCATACAGGTCCTGCAGGTGTTTGTGGAACTTCCCATTGCACAGGTTATCTGAGGGAGAGCATGGGATGGGAAAAATAAGACATGGAAGTACCAGAGCACAGAGCAGACAATGCTCAGTCGGTGTGCTATCATAACAGTCTTGTGATACAGGCTCTGACAATTAAAATGAACAGTACTAAACTAATCTGTTTAAGTTTGCTAATGTGTGCCCTGTGGAGTTTTCTTGTACACAAAGTTCAGGTTACATTCAGTGTTACACAGCAACAACTCGTTGCTTGTATCCAGAGGGTCTAACAAATGAATGCATTTCCCTCCAGTGTTGATTTCATTGACGAAAACTATGATAGGAATTTTTCGTCAATTACCATTTTTCCACGACAACACAAGACGGTGACGAGCTAAAAATTGATCTTGATAACAAAAACTAAGACGAAATCTATGTTTAATTTTCACTGACAAGAATACACGTGACGAAAATGTCTGTCAGTGGTGGACTAGCGGACACTGAAAGCCGAAAATGGCCATGCTTGTAATTATCTTAAAATGCTGCGTGAGCAACAGGCTGGTAAATAGTTTGCACCAGGATGTTTCGCTAGCCAGTAGCAAGAACACTCACACCAGAGCAGTGTCAGCCGTTGTTGTGAGTTGTGAGCTTTAATTCAGCGGTAAATAATCAGCCATGTGTGTCTGACTGTGGATGGTGGAGCTGTTGAATGGATTTGTGGAGTTTGTTAGTTGCAGTGGTGGCTGTGAGCAGTTAGCTCTGCTCGTTAGCCACTGAACAGCAGCGAAGCAAGCAGCCACTGGTTGCCAGACTTCACAGCTGATCCCTGTAGGACTCCACTCAGTCTGGACACGAGAAGGTTTATGGTTTAATTGCTGTTTGACAGGCAGGTAGGAAGCTCCGTTTTCTGTGAGTGTAGCTGTGCTGTAAGTAAACAGTCTGAATTCAGCAGCGTTTTCTCTGACAGTTGTTTAGTTTTAATCACCAACTCTGTGAGAGGACACGAGTTTAAACCTCCAGACTAACATGCTGCAGATTAGGAAATAATTCAGCCGTTAATGAAGTTATTTTTCCTCTTTTTTTAAACAGTGAGATTCTGAAGTCAGAGTTTACGATGAACCTGGGTACAAATCATAATCAGAGCATAAAGAGAAAGATCTTGAGCTTTTCAAATGATGATCAGTAAGTGTGTGCTCAGAAATCACCCCTTAATCCTGTCAAAACTGCTGGAGAAATGACAGTTTGACGGTGTAAATAAAGTATTTGTAGCTGAAAAAAATTGTCTAAATTACATTTTATACAACCTGCCACCTTGATTCTAATATCTGATACACGAATTAGCCTAACTGGATTAGTTTAAAGATTAAAAAAAAAAAGTATGGACAACCTAATGACTAAAAGTCCACTAAAATGTCATGAATTTTCATTGACTAAAACATTTTCAATATTTGTCGACTAAAACTATGAAGAATAAAAACGATTAAAATGTGACTAAAACCATTAAACAAGCTTGTCTCAAGACTAAGACTAAATCTAAAATAGCTGTCAAAATGAATAGTTTCCCTCATAAAATATTTGCAAACCTGAATTTTAAAAGTATTTTGTGTGTGTTTATGTTCACTGGCTGGCAGTCTTTCTTCCCCCTCTTTGTTAGTGCATTACTATGTTTCTTAGCATGTTACTGCCACCTGTTGATTAGTAAAATAATGTGAAACCACTGGCAGAAATGTGTCCTGCATCATGTGCATCCTTGTGCATGGGGTATAAAGAAGGAGTTCTCATTTCCAGCTTCACAGTTTCTTCTTGTGCAGCATTATGGGCACAGGTTAAGGTTATGTGCATTTGACTAAACAGTTACACCTCTAAATTAATCATTACAGATATTTGCATAGGTGCAGCGTAACACCATAAGTTTAATTCATGTTTGATGTGTGTAACAGTGACCCAAAGGGGCTTTTGAAGCTTTTATGTGTTTATGTGTATGTTGGGTTGTAGGATAAATCTGAAGGGCAATGGGAAAATTAATAGAAAAGCCCTGTCCTAGATGGTGATAATGAACAATGACAGGTGAGGTTAGTGTCTCTGGCTGACACTTACTCTTCATTAGCAGGTATGACACAGCACATCCACTTTCCAATCTTTCTAGACAAAAGGTTGGAGTCTCGGGGTATTTCTAAATCCAACCCGTCACACACATTTCCCCCAGTCTCTGCCGGCTCCCAACTGGTAAAAAGGCAACACTGACAAAGACCACAGGAGATAAAATGGAGGCCAGTGTGTGCTAATGTGATGCCTCACGGCTCCATGCAGTGCGTCTGCTTTTCCTCTCCCTCTCTCTCTCTTTGTTTTTCTCTCCCCCTCTGAGCATGTATGTGTTTGTGTTTGTGTGTGTTGGCACTGGAGTCAAGGTCGATGATACACAGTAGGTGCGATGTTTGTTGTGTTCCCTGATTACCACTCTCCCAATTAGCCACTTGAGCGGCTGCTGTCCACTTGGATGTGTTGTGTCCAGGAGTGTGTTCGCAGGGCTCGCCGCGGCCCAGCTACCACTGCTTTAGACCTCATTAACTCCTCGAATGGCAGCCTGACTTTGGCGCCTGTCTAGTGCTAAGGCTATTTACTGCTACATAAGTGCACCGCTGTGGGGCAACAGAGCAGATGACCTTCTGTGGAAAAGATGCCCCCATGATGATACGCTTTACTAAAGTGTGTGCTTGTTACACTGTGTGGGCAGCGGGGACTCTGCTGGGTCTTATATTGATATTGAAGATGGACCCTCTGATCTTACTGTGCTACAAAATAACAGCGTGGACTGCTGTCATTAGGAAAGGAAGGATGGCACATGGACGTGATGAGCTTGTTTGTATTTACGTAGCATCCTTGCATTTATTCCAGATTAAAGGGGCACTACACTGATTTTACACACAAAAGTCAGTTTACTCATCATGAGGGCCACTATCGTGAACATGTGTCGCTCTGGAGGTGCTCTGTGATCATCATCAGGGTCACCTTAACTTTGGCTTGGAGATTCCAAATTTATAACAGAAGGCCTTCAATACAAACTGGAGGAGTGGAATTTAAAAGATATCAGCTTTTAACAGGAAGTGAGGGTTTGACCAAAAAGATGCCATTGGTGCATTATGGGAATTGTACAATTTAGTGGTTTTGAAGCTTGACCCATACTAGTGACTATAAGTCTTAATATGTCACTCTCTGCCGTGCATTTTTTTCTTTGTGGAAGTGCAGTAGAAACCTGATTCTATGTCACTCTTTCTTATTGATAAATATTATTTAGTCATTCTTATTTTCTGCTCTATTTCACTATTATTTTTCATTTTGTACAGTTGCTTATTGCACATTCTCCATTTTAACAAATTATATTGGCTAATATTAGGCCCCATGCAGCAACATTATCTTGAATTTCTCTCTTTAAAAGAAAAAAATTAATAAATGAAAATAAAATTTAAAAAAACTATTGAGTGGAAAAATAAGAGAAGTCAAGTCCAGATGCACCAAATGTCATCTACATCTGCTCCCACTTGATCATAAGTAACCTATTAGCCCCCCCCAAACTTTATATGGGGACAGGTGTTGTGCCGTGTTATCAGCAGTGTTGAGGAAGTACTCAGGTCCTTTACTTAAAGGGGCAAAAAGCGAAATCATTTCACCACTAGGTTTGCTGTTGTGCACTGCCTGTAGACCAAAACAAAGTGTGCATTAGTCGGCTGCCACGCTAACGTTCCTACTCTTCTCTACTGGCGGGCTCACGGGCTCATGGGCTCACGACTCCGACTCACGCAGAAGAGTAGGAACATTAGCGTTAGCTCCCGGAGTTAGCACTAGAGCTACTACGGCTACTGGAGTAACTTACAGCTATGGAGCGCTTCTACCAGCTCTTCTAGTCACTGAGCCTCACCTCGGCTTGTAAACGAGGGGCTGGAGATCAACACAGAGAGAGGTTGTGTGAGGTCATGCTATACACCTCTAGTTCTTCACATAGCGATTTTTTAATTCCTTCAATCTATAAATGATGAATTTCGCTTATTGCCCCTTTAAGTAAAAGTATTAATACCACACTGTAATAAATAAAACTAATTTGAATAATTAAAAGAAGAAGCACTTAACCCTCATTTGAGAAGCTGGAGCAGTGAAATGTTTTTTTATATGAAAAATATTTGTAGCAGAGTAACATAACAATATTCTGTGTGAAGTGAAGTGAAGTAAAATGTGGCATGACATTAAAATGCTCATGTAACGGTTAAAGTACCTAGAATTTGTACTTTAGTACAGTACTTGAATTACATTCCAGCACTGGGCAGCAGAGGGACTTACAATCATTGAAATTACAGTATTTGGGATCAATGGACCACATACAGTAGGCTAGTATTTCTTAAACCCTGAAATTTAATAATCCAATTTATTATAATTTGTCTAAAACATAATCTAAGTTTGATTATATGAAATTCATGCAATTTTTTTGTGTTTCCTTTTATTGGGCAACAATTTGTGGACTGTGAAAATAAGATATTGTTTTTCTTTTCTTTGCAAGAGTGCTCTCGACCACTTGTAGAATTTTCTCTTAGCTAAGATGAGCAAAAATAAGAAAACATTGGTGAATTCCAGAAATCAGTCAGTACTTACAGAACAAGAACAAATCGTGGATACTGATAATAATATGAGAGAGTTTGTTTGTATGTTGTTTGTTGCATGAGGCGCATTGATTCTTATTTTGTTTACAAACATTTAAACTAGTACGGAGTGTATGTAATGTATCCTTTACATTCAGTGATGATATGACATATGTGGTTGTGATCTTGTGTTTTAAATATCCAAAATCTGCACAGAACACATGACCATCTTAAAGATGTACTACACAGGATTTTCCTATAAAACTATGTATAAATTCGTACAGAAGTGATCCCTCTCAATCATCGCTTATGACCCACTAGATGTGTGTGGCAGTGTATTTATCAGCAGAGACTCTACCCTCCACCTGTATCTTCTGATTTTCTTCTTGTTTTTGTGTTCAGGATGTTTATGGGCATGCATCCACACAGCGCACAGGTGAGGTCAAGGCTTAATAAAATGGTAACGACCAGGTTCCAGACCGTAAGGAGCAAGCATCCAAGAGACACAACGCTGAAAAAAACGCAAATATAGCGAGGCAAAACCCCAAACAATAGTGAATCTGGGATTGGCTTTTACTGTCACTTTGGCTGGCCGGCCAGCGTGATTACAAACAGTAACTGACAATCCTACATAGCATACTTTTAAAGCATAATACTCTCAATTTGTGTGTTATTCTCATGTACAGACCCATCCCAACAATAATGTATCTACTAACACATATCTGTGTGTGCATCTACAGCTGGATATCTTCTTCTTCTATGCCATAGAGGTTCACTGTTGTCCAAAATCTATTCAGAACACATCAGTGAGCCACACTGTTGTACTGGGTGACATGTTTCTTCATTACCATGAACACACACTAGGGGTGTAACGATCCATCGATCTGGATTGATATATCGATTTAACGATCAACGAAAGTTGAAGTGAAAACATTAATCCATAATCATCTTTGGCATAGGCTTTTATTTTGAAAGTCTGTGTCACTGTCAAACAGCAGCAGGCAGATGGCAGGCAGCCAAGACAAAGAGGATGAGGATAACGTTATTTACTCGGGAATAAATCAGCAGAGTGGAAATATTTTGGATTCCGGAGAAAATGCAGGACAACAGACAGAGCACATGGCGTATGCAAACAATGATGTTCTGAGATAAAACACGACGTAACATTACCTGCCGAGACAAGTGTCTCACTCTGCTAACTTCTCACTACAGCAACATTAGCTGCTCTGTTTTAACAATGTTCGGCTGAAAAACGTGCATGCAGGCTGAAATTCAACTGTGCTGTTCTGTCGGGAGATGCAGTGACTTAAACCAACAATAAGTAAGAAAAGTAATAACGCTGCATGTAATTTGTTAAACTATGAGTGGAGGAAAAATGTCTGCAAGCTGCTAAGTTAGATGATGCAGTGTAAACATGCTACAGCTACAGTAATAATGGGTGACTGGAAATAAACAATAGTTTTGTCTATGAACCTTGACAGTTATTACTGAGCTGAATTTAATACTTTTGTTGAATGATATCATTGTTAATCTGCGAGAGAAAAAGATGATGATTTGGGTTAAGATCAAAAGATTTCTTCCAGAAAGGTCTCTCTGACAGAAAGCCCTGTAGGTTAACTTGTCCAATTTGCTGTTTTATTTGTGTTAGTGGAGTCAGTTTAAAGTGAACGTTACTGCACTTATTATTTATGTGTTGTTAATGTGTCTTATGGCAAAAAGTAAAAAAGAAAGGGGTGGCAGCATCTTCTGTAACACTGTGTTCAATGGGCATTTAATCTCGCCTAACATCAATCACAGATCCCTGAATTGTATCGAACCAAAATTGCATCGTGGCAGACTCTGTAATATCGGAAAATATTGTATCGCTGTCCAAAGAATTGATATAATATTGTATTGAGATTAAACTGGTTATTTACACCCCTAACACACACTGTAGTTTATTTTGACTTAATCCCATATACACCGTCCTGCTGCCATTAATACTTACTGGAGCACCAAATGCAGATTAATCTTCCACTAAAATAGTCCCAAACAAATGCACTATTTCTTTCTGTTTGAGTGACTCGTTTTTAAAGACTTGCATCATCAGTAGGAGCCAATGGGATCAGGGCTGAGAGCTACAGACAGGGTAGGGAAGTCAGAAAATACAAAATATGAAATATCACATGGTTGGTTTTGTATTTTTCATGGGACTTGTTGACAGTGGGAAAAAAAGAGATAGAGAATAACATAAATGTGTCCCTTAAAATCAATATAGTGGTAATGGAAGAAGACTGGGTTAGGTGAAAGACTGAATTAAAGGGATAGTTCAGATTTTTTTTAGTGGGGTCGTATGAGGCACTTATCCATTGCTAACGTATTACCTACAGGAGATGGTGCTCAGCATGCCTCCAGTTTGGAGATGCAGGCACAGAAATTAAGCAATATACTGCTATGGACAGGGGCAGCAATTACACATATTTTAGTCACCTAAAAAGAATCCCACCCACAACAAGCAGTATCGGTTTTAGTGTTTGCCGAATGAGAGTATTTTGACTGTGTTACCTACCAATGAAGAACGAAAGTCTTTATATCACTCTCTACAAAAACAGACTCCACTGAGAAAAACACTGATTTAACATAGCTGAAAGCAGGAAATGCTGGTCTGCCACTGCCAGTTTTTCTTTGTGTGTGTTGTGTGACTTTGCCGTTTAAAGGGGTTCATTTGAATTCACTTATATCACACAGTACCACAAAACTAACTGACTGATTGAGGCAGCTGTACACCAGCAGCTCCCATGTTGTGCAAGCCAAAAGTGCTGTTTTTGTCAATGGGGTCTGGTGGCTTTGAAGATAGCATAGATGTGGATCTGAAGCCATTGATGGCTTCCCCATAGGAACTGGCTGTAAGCCGGAAAGTTAAAGCTTTGGAAATACTCTGAATATAGATTTCTTTAGGTGAGTCTTTGTTAGGTGGATGAAATACATTTTGCTGCTAACCCTCATCCACAGCAGTGCATTGCTTAGCTTCAAGTCTGACACTTCTGCCACTTCTCCAAACTGGAAGGGTGCTGACTGCTATCTACTGTAGATAATATACTGACTATGGATAAATAACTCATTCAACTCCACTAACAAAAATCTAAACTATTCCTTTAATGCTGACAAAGAACATAATGTCATTATGTCTCAAAGCAATCGACAAAATTATTAATCATTAATATTGTGCTCTGATAGGAAATGGTTAATTGCCCATATCTTGCATCAATGAGCCCATCTATATTAATTACACTCAATTTGTAGCACACAGGAAAATTGATACAGACAGTAGGGTTCTGTTTTAGTCACTGTGTTATTGCCAGCGCTGTACAACTTCCCTCCCGCTGTTGACTGCCGGCCAATGTAACTATGTCCACTGCAATGCACTTCAATTGCCTCAATATGTAGCAAATGAGAAGGTGGCCAATTTGATGACACTAACAAGTGAGCATAACAAGCTATTTGCAGTCATCTCTGTTCAAGTGAATATGTGGACCACGCTCTGCCTTCTCCTTGACTCCCGACTGACAAACTGAAAAGGGAAAGCATTCCCCAGGGACAATTAGCGCCCCGCAGATTGAGTCTGCATTGTGAACACTGAAGTGTTTCCTTTACAGACCATGGACAGCTCCACAGTGTTCCTGCAGGCAAGTGCATGCAGTTCATTAGAGAGATGGCTGGCCTGCAGCAACCAGCATCAAGACCTGACTATTATCTTCAATCAGACACTCCTGGCCCTGTTCACACACACACACAGACACACACACACACACACACACACACACACACACACACACACGTTCAGTACTGTATGTAAACCGCTCCAGGCCAAAGTAGACAACTCACATTGACAGCAATGATTTCAGAGACATTTGAGAGATGTTTCAGGGGGATTGGAGTGCACAGGCAACAACAGCTGTAAACCTTCATTAGGAATGTTCCTGACTTTTGGGGTTAATTATAATAATAGAGCTGGACGCTAGAAACAACATAAGCATTGAAACATTTTCTTGATGACAAAATGAGAAACTTCTGTATACTGTCCAAAGGGTAAGTTAGGCTTAGGAAAAGAAATATGGTTTGCCTTTGTCAAGTTACATACTTAATGTAAAGCTATGTACTTGACATAATAGGACCAAATGAGGATGTGCCTTAAAATGACTTAAAGTTCACTTGGTTTCACACTGTCCTGAACACGAGTCTCCTGAGGTAAAGACCTATGTTTGTTTGACCCATCCCCCACCTCAACCTGCTTTCTTATATGGACTTTTGCTCTTTACTTTCATCTTCACTCCCGTCAGTGCATTTGTCATGTGATGCTGTCTTTGTGATTATGTTGCTTACATATGAATTCTAGTGCATTTCTTTTGGTAGGTATAAATACAAGCAGTGCATGATAGCAGCCTGAGTGCCAGCAAGAAGCATACCAACACAAGCGTACATGCCCACAGTCAAGCAACAGCTTCACCCTAAACCTGACATTGGGTATGCCTTTTGCCTGACAAGGGCACAGTACCCACAACACTTCATTAGAAACATGTTGCAGTTCCAGGAATGATGCCATTTCAAAAACACAAACTAAATCCAAAACAAATACAACAACAGAAACATTAAAAAAATATAAATAAAAAAAAAAAAAATCTACAGCAGAAAACCAAAACTCATACATTAACAGCAAACATGCTGCGAATACAGAGAAGATGAAAAGTCAAAGACACAAAGAAATTAAAACAAATACAACACAAAAACACTGCATATCCAATCAACACAATGGACATTCTTCAGGCCTGTAGGGGCAGCGCTAAGTGCCACAGCTTGATTTTCAACCCAAGAGAGAAACAGACCAGAGAAGAGATTTTTGAAATGGAAAGCAAAGAGGTAACATAAAAACGTACGCATACTTTTTGTAACATTTGGCCTCAAACCTTGACGTTTTACTCAAATCTGTTGCTCTTCTATAATACTGTAGTCCCTCTCTGTTGGGCCAAATATCAGGCTGTTCCACTTAGTGCTCCCTCTGGAGGCCTAGGGAACTTTTGTTGTGTTGTCTCAATGTGCACTTTTCTGTTACACTGATTTTTAGGTTTGTGTTTTTGACTCTGTATCACTGGCATTATTTCTGAATGGAACTGAGATCATCTAAGGAGTGTGTTTTTTTTACATGTGATGTGTACTATGAGATTTTGTCACAATTTACATTAACCTGGGCAAGTGTATATTACTTTCCATTCCATTCCACCCTTCATCAGGCCTACATCCCCTGTGTGATCACTTCTTCACTGATCAACCCCCTAAAGGACTGACTAAACCAAATGAAAGGCACGTTCAGCTACTTCAGTCCCCATGCTCACTGTTGTTTTTTTTTTAATAACTTCTTACTCACAGTCCATTCTCAGGAAGTCGTTGAGCAGCTGGAAGAGAGGGAAACTGTCCCAGCTGTCAGGCGGCTGAACTTCAAGAGCTGCGTCCATGTCGGCCGAGTAGAGACACAGGAAGGTCTCAGCATGCTCCACCATCAGGTCTGACCACCATGCAAAGGCCTTGAGGTGGAAAGAAGGACAGACAGAGAGGAAAGGGAGACAGAATACAAGGAGTGGAAGAAAAGCAACAGGTTGAGGGTGAAAGAAATGAGACAAATCAGGCAAAGAGAGGGGACATATATGTGCTCCCTGTGGGTGCGTCTTTAGGAAATTACAGTTAACAAATTGAATCTCATTTACCATAAAGGCTGACGATGTAATGTAACTCCACTGATCTATAGCAAATGTTCTTGGCTCTCTCTGTCTCTCTCTCACACACTTTTCACCATATGAAATCAAGTTGTTGCCGCAGCATGATCTCCGGGGATGCATTCTTCACAACTCAAAGCAGAAAAAACAGCGCTTGGGCACGGAAAATCACACACTTTTCTGTTGGCCCACAGAGGAAACAGCAGCAGCTCCTTAACAGGCATGGCAGGGAGCTACTTAAACACTCACCCGCAGCTCCTTCAGTGAGTCAATCAGAAGAAAGGAGCTAGCGAGCTGCGTCGTGCTCATATCTCCCCATCGAATAGACGCAGTGGAGTGACTGTTAGGGACCGGGCTCTCTCATGCACATCAAAAACACTCGCTTTCCTCCATGCACCCCCACTCTTGCCAGGCCTCTTAAGAGGGACCCCTGAGGAACCATGGTGTTTGCTCATTCACATCAAGCTGTCAACACTGTAATGTGAATGCACCCATGGGCTTAGGTGGCGGTGGTGGAGGGGGTGGAGGGGTGGGGGCATGCACTTGCCATGGGAGCTCGCAGCATTGGGTAGTAGGTGTGAGATAGTTCGCAAGAAGGTATATCTAGTTGGTGCCAACTCATGTAATCAGCATTTTTACATTTGAGAAATAAGAAGTAAAACTGGAAAGATGCATCAGGATGTTTCTTAAACCTTACTAAGTCTTAGAACTCTTCTTTCAACATTCTGGGTTAGTCTGGGTCAGTGCAAACCAATTCTCTGCAGTGTGCAAAGATTCAGATTTCAACTTGTTTCATGAATTGCATTTTCATTTACTAACCCAAACAAAGACGGCAACCAGAAATCATAGCTGCTTATCACCCCCCATGAATCTGCCAGGCTGTGCAGCTGTAAAACTGTGAAGAAAGTTTTTTTTTAAGCATGAGTTAAACTGAAGTCATTGTACACAGGGTGTGCACCACAATTCTGATGTGAAATTCAGATACATTTGTGTGAATAAAGCCTTACAGAAACACTGCACATTAAGTCAGACATTAATTTGTACAGTTGATTGTGTTCCTATTTTGCACAGTTGGTCAGTGATGACATCTCTCAGCCTAGTCATCAGAATAAAATGTTGGCATTGTATGTCTCTGCAAACCATGAATATGTTAGATTTGAACATTTCATATGTGACATATCAGCATGTTCTCAGAGTACATGTCTATGAGATGAGTTTCTCATCAGAAGGAGGAGGTGATGGGGGCATTGTTGGGTTTGTTACGCTAGAAATGTAATGTTTTAATTATTACTCGTTACTCTTGAAAAAAGTAATTATGTTGTCAGAAGAGGCCTGGGGGGATATCTGGCAATTTCAGTGGTTCTCAACTAACTACATGGACTGGAGAGAACATTGTTGGAAAAACATAACCAGGTACTTTAAGACACCCAACCAAGAGAAATATAGAGATGCTAATATGCCATGCTGGAGGCAGTGCAGTTCACGGTTGGCAAACCATTATCATATATTCTGGGACTGCCCCAAACTGAAACTGTTTTGGAAGGGTGTTCATGACTCTCTAGGTAAAATGTTTGGCACACAGGTTCCTCTGGACTTTGAAACTTTGTATCTGGGCCGTGTTTCCTTTTTGGACCAAAGAAAGGATTCTCTTAACGACAACTAAAAAATCTATCACTAGGAGATGGCTAAATCCAGCACCGCCAACAATACATGATTGGCTTGCAATAGTTTTAGAAATATTCAAAATGGAAAAAATAACATATTGTTTAAGAACCCAAAATGATCAATTCTATCTAATTTGGAACAAATGGATCGCATCTATAACCCCTATTAGAGCTGACTTTACCTGAGCCTATGGTCCGTTAGACTTTATTTTATTGTGTTTTATTACTTCTTGTCACTCTATTATCTGACCTGGCTGGCAACATTATCTCTCACTGTTCCATGTCAATAGTTTCTTGTGTGATTTCCTGCTCCAAATTTTATATACTAAAAACTGGGAAGATCTACACTGTGAATGAAGATGCAGCTACTGTCATGTTATAATCTTGTCTTTCCAAATAAAGATACATTTAAAAAAGAAAAAGAAAAAAAGAAAACAATAATTACTTAATACTCCCTGCCAACAGTAATTCATTACACTACTTGTTGTACTACTTCTCCATTACACCCCATAAATTTGGTAATTGATTCCCAAAGTTCAGATGTGTGCCTCTGTGTGAATTGCCATTAAGTGTAGCTAAGGCAAGGTAGCTTCTGTTTACCTGGGGATCTTCAGTTGCCTGTGACCAGTATTTTCTGAAGGCTTTGCCCAAAAGGCGGGGAGTCACTCATGGAGCAACATTTCATCCACAACATCTCCAGCCACAACCTTCATCACATGTACCAGTTGTCCACAATTGAAATCCAGTTTTGCTTGTTTAGCCAGTGCAGGGCTACAGCCGACCTCCACGGCCCTTTGGTGGGGTGTAGGCTTCATGTTGTTGTGTTGTCAGTCGTAGTAGTAGAGGTGTTTCAGACCGGAGGTTTGAGGATTTGTTTTTTGCAGTGGAAAGAGTTCTAGTGTGATGTACCTGCAGCAACAGTGTTCTTGTCATCTTTCCTCCCGACAGAATCAAAGTAATGGGAATATTTCCAGCCACTAGGGTAAGAGTTTCCAACTAGCTTGCTGCTTTCTTACATGCGTACGCAGCAAGGACGCTTACTAATATGAGTGCACTGATGTGATGCTGTTTTTCAAGTCAGTAGTTATGTGATAACAAAAGTAATGTCGTAACGAGTTGCTTGGTTTAGGAGTAACTGTATTATTATTACTGAAATTTCGTTAGTAACTAGTTACACTTCTCGTTACTGGAAAAAGTAATCCCATTACTGTAACGCATTTTAGCCAAAACATGATGTTTTCCTAATCCAATCCAACAACATCAAATTGAGAATTGAAATTTAATGTTTAAACATATCACCTACACATGAAAGATACAAATTTAAAATATCTGTGGTTGGAAGATGCATACAATGCCAAGATCTATTCTGGCTATTGCACTGCATCTCTGAGCTTTGGCAGTGATATTGATATTTTGCATGTGACAATATATTAATAACACCAAAAAAGAGTATTGGGCTCACATAATCTTGCATTTCACCAACTTCAGGCAGCATTCTAATGTCCTCAGATGTTTTCAGGGCCAGTAAGTCTTTTGTCTTTAACTGAAAAAACCCTTAATGTTCCTTGATGACTTAGATAATTTACTGAATAAGATATCAATGAAGTATGTTAACTATGACAATATCATGCTGTTATCTCACCCGCAATCACATAAAGTCATGAACAAGCAGATTTTATTGGTTACATTTCTGAAATTTCAGAAGAAACAACTCAAATACTTTATCCATTACACCGCAAGAAGCAGCAGAAACTGAAGGATTCAACTTCAACCTCATGCATACAGTGTCTTTTCAAAATAAACTTTCATGTTCAAAGCAAACAATGATTTCAGCACCAAAGCTACTTAGCAGTTACGACACTATGTCAAAAACTGATAATACACCCATTTTGCTTGCTAGTCCAGTTGCCGTCTTTGTTTGCTTTCCTGTCACCATTTTGCTTCGAGATGCCCCAAATGAAACTCACTGTACACCAGGAGGAATATTTGTTTATAGTGGCAGGACAGAAGAGTCTTATAGGATTACAAATACACAAGTTTTGTTCAACAATCTGCTGCAGTTTTACTCCTCAGTTTTTCACCAAACTGTAGGTAATTTGTGTAGGTTGAATGTAGTAATCCTCGTGAAAGTCTTGAAGTTAAAATTGGTGATCACATGAGTGCCACAGCATGGGGCTAGTATAAAGGATGAGCAATAACCAGCTTTAGAGTAAAACATAAGTAAAAGCAAATTGCACTGAATTATAATCATGTTCTGATGCGTTTTTATTGTAAATTGACCAAAATAAAACTGGCATTGATACCAATATTTGCCAGGGCTGAAGTCTAACGCTGGTTAGGCTGGTTCAACAATCTGCTCATATAATTTGAGCAGCAGCATGTCATTGAAATGCAAGGGGAGTGATCACGTTACCTGCGATCACAAAAAAAAACATGCCTCACATTTCCTCCATTGTGTGTGCCCAAGGATCCAATGGAGAGGAATGGGTTTCTTTAAGGGAAGGAAAGGTGACACAACACCTTCCCCAAGCTTACTTACTGGACTTGGTAGAATAAATGACACATAGCTAAACACAGGAAAACGCATATTCAGGGATGGTCTGAGGTGGACTCTTAGAAAACAAGGTACAGAGTTGCACTCTTTGAGACAAAAAGTTAACACATTCAGCGTCAAAAGACACAACTCTGCACTTTGTTTTCTCAGAGCACGGCTTAATGAGCTTAACAAATAAAACACATCGCTTAAGTGCTTGTCTCTGTTCTTCGTCACCAAAGACAAAACTGTTGCTAGCTTTGAAGCTAACAAGCACTGCCACAAGCACTTGGTTAGCAGTGACCACAAGCCGAAAGGGGTTCTGGGTCATTGTTGAGAAGGGAAACATTAATGATCCTCTACAACAATAGCCGTATCATTGAGTGCATGCACAGGACTTACAGTAAGGGTAGGGTAGGAGATGGGGCGTATGGCACTAAGACAATCACATACCTCTTTTCCCTGTTCAAACATTTCCCAGCAAACCAAAAAAAATCATTGAAATAAAAAGCAGAGAAGGAATAAGTCAATTTTGAATTACGAAGTGACAAATAATATGATTTACAGTCAAGTAAAAGGCATAGCATTCACAGTAAGTGAGGAGAAAGATTAAATAGACTAAGGATCTTTTAAATTTAAACAACCCTTTAAAATTCATGTTTCCTTCATGTGCATCTCTTTGCCCTCTGCCTTCATGATTTTTTCTCTTATCCTTCAGTATCTTTACAGCTCAGTGTTTGCCAGATAAACAGAAAAGCTGCTCTGCTGTGATATAAGGACAGACCTGATTGATAACTCTCCCCTGCTACTATGAACTTGCCTACATTTTAGAGTGTGTACTTTGTGTCAGACGTGGCCTGCCGTGCAGATAAGACACTGTATGATGATTTAAAGTAGCAGGTGGTCACTGGTGAGGGACTTTGTGTTTATGAATGAATATGAACCTTTGAGACCCCCAGTCAGGAGGAATACAAAATAACTTGTTCAATTCATCTTCTGAAACTAATCTTTAGATCCCCTTTAGGTATATTGATAATTTTAAAAACTGTACTGGAGACAACGGTAAACATATTCAATGGAAAGTCCACAAATGGGATTTCTGAAGTCAATCAATATCCCCAATATAAAACAGACTCTGTGACTGATAAATCTGATGTAACAAATTGGAAGACAACACTCCCCATGGCTGCTGGAATACACTGCACTAAATTAAATTCGGCATATCTACACAGGTTTCCAACCAAACAAAATATAGAAAAAGGGCAGCATGAGGCTCTCATTACAGTGAATAGGCTGGCATGGACAACTTCTTTTACTGCCCCTCCTACATTGATTTTAGGACAAGACTTCTCCTTTAGGGAGACTTGGACACACAACAGAGTGGAACAAGCAAAAGGTACAGAAATTTTTTCTCTGTAGGACCCTTTCCGTGATGTTGTTAGACACTCATACTAACAATGTGAGCCTGTTAGTGGCAAAAACAAACACTTTTAGTGTACATACATTAATGGTGTGCACATGCCTCCTTAGTTTGTTTTGCCTCTCTTATTACTGGACCAATTTCAAATATCGTTGTTCCCACGAGTTACACACACAAAAACATGGGAAAAAAATTGATTTAATTTGGAGTACCAAGCATATCATGCAGAGGCCTTTCTAAAATGAGCAGTGGCAAAAGTTACTATATTCTGTTATAATCAGTGGATAAGCAGTCAGTGTTAGCTAGCCAGCGGAAAAGTTGTCTACTTCCACATTAATATACATATATATAAATATATACATAGTATGTATATATGTGTGTGTGTGTGTGTGTGTGTGTGTGTATATATATATATATATATATGTATGTATGTATTAAATATATATATTGATGTCTCCACAAGTATGAAGGAAAAATAAATCCATGCCTGACAAATGTGACAAATGTTACAATCCCTCAGGAGTAATTATAGCCAAACTATCATGATTCTAATTAAGTGGGGACAAAACTCAATTTCAGTACTACATGTGGTTCATAAACCCATGTATATAAAAAATTTTATCCAGAAAAAACACAGCTCCCTCGTTTACTTGCATCTGTTTATATGCAAGTCTTGCCTCTCCAAAATGGCATTAACACTGATGTACGATTCAGTGACCAGTGAGGCATCTATAACCCTGTTTCCTAGGCCCTAGGTCTTGTTAGTGTTTCCACCACAAACCATCACTGCTCTGTCCATGGGATATTTAAAAACAGCAGGTTTGTGCATTTAGTCTTTCTTGGGCAAGCGCAGGGGTTTGGTAATGCCAGAGCCCACAGGAAGGACACTCCACGCCTCTTGCTTTTTAACTCTAAGTAAGGATTACAATACATGCAGTTCACATAACCCAGTTGAAATTACTGCATATTTTTAAATGCTTGAAGATCCACTCATTATTAAAAGTGTATGCCATCCAAGAAAGACAATAAAAACTAATGGAACGGTCAAAGTTGTAATATTGAAATTTAAGGTGCGTTGATGGATTCATGTCATCATCTCATGCATTGAGTAACTTTAGAGGTAAACGTTCCACCTTAAAAGTTGCCGGGAGTTGGCCCAGTGAATCAAGTTTTGGTTTTTTTTGGGTTTTTTTCCCAGATTACAGTTGCTGAAAGACGTTACAAGCATCCCTTCATTTTATAGTAATACTTTACAAATATATGTAAGACTTGCCACGGTATGAACTGTGGTTACATAAGCTTCAAAACCAGCAACAACTCAGACCTGAGCAGAGTGACCATCCTCTATTGACATATCAACAGAGTGCAGTGTTTCTAGCTCCACCTTTTAGTACCAGATCAGTGTGCTGGGTACCCCAACAGAGGGGTGACCGGAAATGGGGATGGTTAGGAATGGTTCCATTGGTACCATCCACAACTTTTCGCAGTGGAAACAGAAAATATGCGTACCGAACTGAACTAAACTAGTTGGTGGAAATGAGGCTTATGTTTCTATAGCCATTGTCACTGCCTTTTTCAGCCAGACACCAGCCCATACTGTCATAAAAATGTAGGCCTGTGTGTGTGTCTGTGATGCATGCACGTGTAGCGGCACACTGACCTCAGCATGGTGTTCCTCGTTCTGCTGAAGCACCTCAATCACCAGCTCGGCCAGGCGAATAGTGTCTTCCAGTTTTTTAGCCGGGGTGACTAACCGCCCTACATTCTCTGGAGCACAAAGGTCAAAGGTCAGTATGGGCAGCCTCATAGTCTGATCAGAATCTGTTCCTTTTTCCTGTCTCCTGTTACTACTGTATGCATGCAACTTGAGGTATGCAAGAACATCCCTGGTCTGAGATAGAAAAGTGTGTATTGTTTCATAGCGTACTTAGATTGTAAAACAAAAACAAAAACAAAAAAAGTACACAGCATGCATCTTATCCTGCTTACTCCTAACCACTGGAGCTGGAGGATAAAGTCACTCACAAATTTCGGATATAGCTGTTGCCGCAAAAGTGATCCTTAGCCCAGTTTACAGCCTCAGCCTAAATCACTGGGACAATCTCATGGTCATATAAAAAATACAAGCATGAAATATCAACTTGTTATAATTAGGGCTGGGTATCAGACCTTAGTACTTTTGGACTAAAGACTGAATTGTGTTTGTGGCATGGAGTATAGAAAAGTTTGAATTAAGGTCAGATTTTGGCTGATTGTAATCATAATTGTGATAATTGTATACTATATATTTTTTAAGCAAAGTTCAAGTGCAACATTAAACACATTATGCCTAGCCCTAGTTATACTGCAATTCCAGGGTTACTACATATAGAGTGCTGCAGGAATGAGTCCTAAATCCCAGAAATGAGTTGGCATTTTAGCACTTCTGGTTCTCTTGTCTTAAAATCAATGGATTTTTAGAATGGGTTTTTGGTTAGATGTCTGAGTCTTTGTTTAACACAAGATATTTTCACATTTTGTTCTACCGCATCCAATACATAATTAGTAATAGGTAATTACCCTACTCGTGCATTTTGAAGCTTTTATGTGTCTCAGTAGCTCATAAGTAGCTAAATGAGACTACAGAGGTTGTTAGGAACATTAAATGTCATCACGCCAAACAGCGAAAGTCATCTGCTCACTAGCCCACATTTACCGCCTCACTGTTTTTATAGAAAAGGGAAATTCAACCTTATTTTGGGAAAAATATTAACATAAGTCACTGCCGAGAGACAAATAATATTCTGATCTTGTTTGAATTGTGTTATGAATTATACTTATTTGTCCATTTAAAAGATAATTTTGCAAGTCAAGAAAATTGCACTTTTTTGTCATAGGTTTGTCATACTACAATTTATTTTGGTGTGAAACTGCTGAATGAACTACATCTCTTGTCTTGCAATATACAATATACATCACCAACACCAGCTAGCTAGCTAGGTAACTTAGCACACACAAATGTAACGTTAGCTTAACTGATGTGTTTTATCAAGCCACTCATCTTTTTATCAGCTAGGAAGTGAAAGAACAAGCAAGACCCATTGCTCGTGTGCATCCCAGTACCAAACACAAAGGCATCACATCAAAGGAGAGGAAGTTATGACATCACTTACATTTACATTACATTTTCAGTCTTTTACCTAAAAAGTTTAACGACAAACTGCAACTGTATCTGTTAAATTGACAAACATATTATGTATAATTAAGCAATAATTTGAAAAGGATCAAAACTTCTGTCGCTGTTGACTAATATAAAATAAGGTCCCATCGTGATCTACAGGAAGGGGAGGGGCTATGTCTCTCTTTACACGTGCTCATGCCAACTATTCTAAGCAGTTAACACAACCATGAGCACTAGCTGGATCAGGTCACACTAAAAAGCAATAACCATAATGATAATAATAATAATGATTGTATTTACACTTCAAAATCATGATGTTAATTTGTAAATATTATCCTGCTGAACAAAACGTGAAAGTATCACAAACTTTCATCTGCTGCAGAGCTTCCTTTCTTTTAATTTGCAAAATCCAATGGAAAAATACCACTGGCTTTTTGTCAAGGGAACCAGAGTGATGTTAACATCTGGGTTAGCCTACAGAAATAGACACTCATCCTTGCAGCAGCCTATTGTTAAAGCATTTTTGCAATCAAGACTATCCCCATGAGTGCTGAAAGCACTGTTAGGTGGCTGGATGTGGTGATGGCCTTGGGTATGTAGCAAATGCATTGCATCTCTGTCACTGTGACAGAACAGTGATGATGTCATCCAGAGAAAACATGGACATTATGAGGGATGCAAACAGCATGTACATTAAACACTCATCATGCAGTAATGTGGTGGTTGCTTATCTACACAGTATCTGACTTTACAGTGTGGGAGGTGAAGTTGCATCTCACGGTACTTGGATTATGAGTAAATACAGATTGCACTGAAGGTAATTTTGACTTGCATACTATTTCCTTTAGTATGTTGAGTGAGAGGACTGAATTTATACCACAGCCGCAGAATATACTCATTTCCAATTAGGTGACAGATGCTTAATGGCATCAACTTATGATGGGTTCAACTGAGTGGAGGTTTTACGGTAGACTTTAGGAAGAGACCATGGTATAAGCATGATAATGCACTCCAAGGCTGTCTGATATGGAAGATAATTGATTCTGAGGTGGAAACAACATGACTGAAAGCATAGTGCCTCCACTTCATCCATCATTGTCATATACCAGGATACCTTGTTGTGCTTTATCACTTACAGTAATGGCAGGATAAGGTTAGTGCTTGAGCTTTTTAGAGGGTGGCGGATTAATTCAGCAGTCCGAGTCAATCACTTTAAGATTTGAAGCATTACCCATCCTACAAAGCAGCTGCAAGGATGCAAAAGACTGTATCTATTACCCAAGTCCTGGTAGGATTGAAGAGCAGAATTAAATGACAGTGCATGTCCTAAAAACTCCAAATTGTGTATGTGTTGTGGTTCATGCTGTCTCACTCTAATGTCAGCACCATCATCCTGCTGAATAAGAACACGTACATACACACTGTGTTACAGGGGTTGAATTAGCCACGTCAGAGTCATGACTATGTTCAGTCCACCCACTGGCAGAGCTCTTGTGGCTCAGTGATGTTGTGGACAACACAGCAGGATGATGGACAATTGCCTGCTGGAGCTTAAGTCATGCTTGCATGGGTGAAAGATTCCACAGAATAGGACTTCTGTACTGGTTTAAAGGGGGCGGGGGTTGACAACAAAGGGATAACTGTTGTCTACCAAGTTATACTTTGTTTGATTACCTTTTGTTTTTTAATGGACTCCTAGCCTGGGAATGAGACGAATCTGCAAACTCATGTTTCATTAGCTCTGTCAGTCAGGTCCCCCTCCTGTCCGGACAGATTTCCAGGAGAAGCTCCATTGAGGCATTTTTGAAACCAACCAAGATGGCTGCAGCTGATGTGGAACTTTCTGTTGAAGTACTATTTTTAAATTCCGATGGTAAAAATACTGATGCTGTTGTTGCTCTGATAGGTTGTAGGTCTGTTCGGTTGTGTCCCAAGGCATTTTGACCTACAGCCATTGAACCCCTTGGAAGTTGAAAATGAACGGAAAGTTTCCCGACTAACTCACATTCATGATTTCATCTGGCAATGTCAGACTAATGGATTCCAACTTGTAAGATCTAATCAGGACAGCAAGTTGACAGTGTCATTATGTCAACTTGAGACAGGACAGTTCAGGTTTTGATGGTTATCACTATTAAATGCTTCATTGGGATATTTGACATTTTATGACTAATACAGATATTTCTGGCATGTTGGAAGTTTAAAGGTATTATTTGACCACAGATTGTCTAAGTTGTTGACAAGTCCAATTGCAGTGAATCGAGTGCTTTGTCACTGCTGTGTAGTAGACACTTAGGATCTACTGGCTCTAGTATCATGCTAGGTATGTTAAAGAGACCATTAATCCCAAAATCAAAAATCCAAACAATAGCTCTTACTTGTACTGCTATTTATCTGTCTAGATTCTTTTGGTGTGAGTTGCAGAGTTTTGAGAATATCGGCCATAGAGATGTCTGCCTTCTCTCCAATATAATGGAACAAGATGGCATTCAGCTTATGAATGCCTCAAACCATTATTTGTAAAACTTAACAACGTCTCTTTCCAGAAATCATGACCTAATTGCTCAAGATAATCCACAGACCTTGTTGTGAGCAGTTACGTGTAGGAACTATTTATCTCCGACCGAACTAAACATGCTAACCTCATCACTGCACAGAAGGGAATGTGCATCTACTCACGGACTAGAGGCGCTCTCCTCAGCTGAGCAGTAATGTCAATGTCCAGACACACCAAACTGACTTCAGAGAACAAGTGGCAACGAAAGCCAACTGTTGCATTGGCTGTTGCGTCACATCGCCTGTGTCTCAGCCAGAAAGATGCACAAAGCAAAGACAACAGCCGAAAACCAAACAGTATGTGTGTTTTGTGCCTGTGTTAGAAGAAATAACTCTTCACACCAGCAGATGGCGGAAGTTGGTATTTGTCATTCAAAAAGGAAAACCAGAAAACTGTCTTGATGCTAGTTAGCACATTAACAACACAATCCAATGTTGAATGGACAGATCATATATATACCGTGAGCCAGTGAACAATAACACAAACCATCAGGAAAAGTTTCTGCTAAAGAGCTCAATGGCGAGAGAAAATAATCTTACCTTATGTAACAACATTTGTTTTGATCTCACTCACTCCTGACTTTAGCTGTTTGGTTACTTTCCTAACTTCTGTTTCTCCTCTTGTGCGATGAGCTGAACTGCAAATCAGAGTGATTTCATTCACCAACAGGATCTACCATCTCCAATGTCGATTCAACATGCTGAATCGGCCAAAAACAGCAGATGGGGGCCAATGAGGGCCAACAGTGCAGGGCACAAAGCACAGACTACAGCGACAGATGCCGACAGCCCAACATTGAACAACAGCGGACCGTCGGCTTGGTGTGTCAGGGCCTTGAGCTAGCTCAGTGGTGCCAGGTGAGCTAGCAGTAGATGCATGCTTCTTTCTCCACAGTGATATGGTTTGCAGTTATAGTTTGGTAGAAAGAAATTAAGTTCTACATAAATAACACTACAGGTAAGAAAAAATATTTTTTACTGATTTTGGGGTGAACCATTACTTTAATGCAGAAATCTAGGATGTTGTTTAAGATCTTAAGTGACCTTAGAAATAATAATTCAGTATCAGCCACATCCAATTTCTTGTATTTTACACCTTTCTGAAAGAAAAGCCTATGGATTAAAATACTTTAAATGTCACTTGCATTCAAACAGTGTTTTCTACCATGTGTGGATGCTCGCATTCTATGGCTCTCATGGGTTACTCATTGGCAGAAGCGATTTTTACTCACAACGTGTGAATCATCTTAAATATTGCTCTTTCCATTTGTCAGTCATTAATTCATTTCTGCTCTCTTGTTGTGTCTTGTCAATGTTATACCAGCTCTTATGCTTTTAAAAAATGTGTATCATTTGTGCAAGGTCCAATTTAAAGTAGTATTTAATATTCTTATTTTATCATTGCGAAACTGCAGTTCAGTTAAATATTTGCAATATACTGCAAAGGGGGTGTGAAGATTGGTGGTCACAGCGTTCCTGAAACATGTTCTTTGAGGTTTCGCTGCAGGGATCAGGAAGGTAGTGACAGGGTCTATGGTGGTATGGTTTAAGATAGACTGAGAAATGAGCTAACAGCAGAGATTAGACATACAGTACAACATCACCTGGATCCTTCAGTTTTTCCTGAGATTTCTCCACTAAGTAAAGTTTTTTTAATTTAAAGACAGGTTGCAAGGATGGAGAGCAGGCAGAAAGAGGTGGGAAAGTGTCAGGTAGAGGGGGTGAGAGAGAAGAGATTATTCAATATAGGTAGTATAAACTGAGTAATAGAGGACAGACGAGGTCAGTGACAGGACGAGTCAGAAATGAAGGTAGAGGTTAGACTGACTGTTCAATAACAACACATTCAAAATATATCTTCAGCCTCAGACCAAAAGGTTTCATCTTTCAGTGTGATTTATGAAACAGAAAACTTTAGAGGGGGCATGGGGGGAAAAAACACATAAAACAAAGCATCACTTTGACCTAAAATCCAGTATGATGAAATCTGTAAAATCATAAAAACCTGTGAAAATCATTGTAAAATTGTATATGCCATCAGTATCAGCACTTAAAGGTGTTTTCATTCAAAGACAGAGGCACGTCCACAATAGGAACATGTAACATTTCCTTTGACAACTCATCTAAACCTGAGTCCAAAGATGTGTCACTCAAATGATTGAGAACAAAATAAGATGGCCTTTCAATAACTGCATTATGTAGGTGTCCTGTTTGAATGTACCATGATCTTAAACACTTAAAAGATTTACACACAAGCAAAGTAAAAATGCATTCAAGTCGCAGACAGACAAAGAACAGGTGGTTTGGGTAGGACGGAAAAAAGCTCACAGAAAGATTAGAATGTGTTTAAAGTGACTAAGAGACAAACTGAGCTTGAAAGACATCAAGAAGCTGTAACAGGTAGACTTTACAGACTAAAACAACAGATACAAATGAACCAAATGACATCCGGGATGACAAAAATGTGAAAACGCTTGTTGTGGTTGGCGTGCATACTGGTTGTAGAGAAAAATAAAAGGGTGCAGAGGTGGGGGGGTGGGGCTGGGGAATGAGGAAGGTACTCACGAATGGTTAAATCCATGACTTGAGACGCCAAGCAGAAGACAGGATGCTCATACATCTCTCTCTTTTTCCCTACAGAGAAAGAGGGAGGATACCGAGGCATGCGAGAGGCCAGGGTCAGAGAGACGAGTACAGAGATCACCAGGGTTCGACCAATATGAGGTTTTCAGGGCCATTACCTGCATTGTTTGTGCTGCTATTTAGTATCCTACAATTTCACATATTTCAAGCCATGAAAGCATATTGGTGTATCAGTGTTCAGTTAATTAAAATCTTAAATGTATTGTATCAAAGGTGCAATATGTATCATTGAGCCCATCCATCCCGAAAACACGCCCCATAGGTTGTTTGTACGAGCAGTTTATTATGACCCATGTTTATGTTTAGTGTAGGCAGTGAGCTCTAGCAGCCATAGAAATTATGATGGGAGCACAGGAGGAAATCAGGTGACATAGTATAAAGAGTAACAAAGTTCAAGTAGGGCGGAGATCACAGTGGTTGATGGGTCAAACAGACACAGGACTTTCACCCAACAGACTGCTGTACTTGTACGGTGTTAAATTATTTCTAGTTACATACATAATATTACGTTACCTGAAGTCATATTACTTAACATCACATAGTCACATTACATTGAATACATAATCTCACGATAAGTATCTAACATGATGATGCCCAACCATGATTCTTTTGCTAAAATCTAACCTCACCAGAAGGGGCGCTAATAACCGCTCTGGGTTGCATGAAAGGGTGGGAACATGTGACCGATGAGGTCATATGAGTTGGAGGACTTGTTGGTATCATTTTGAGATCTTAAATTACTATTTGCAAATCAGAAAGAAAATTGCTCCCAACAAAAGAGTACTTTGACAACAATGCAACTTTGCAGGAATATTGTTTTAGCAGTACTTAGTCCTAGACCAAGCTGCAAGGTCAGGCTACAGTCTACCCTTTTTACAATACACAACATTTCTGATATCAAAATTAACATAATTTTACACTATCCCTGCTATACTTATGTCAATATACATACATTTTAATACACATCTGTTAAATATTACCTTAAAATGATTTAGTGTGCCAATTATTTTCAGGTTCCTCTCTACAGCTGTCCCATTAATTGATTCCTATTAAATCATACTGACTTTCCTTTATTTTTAGGATACTCTAGGTAGTACTTTTGTTTACAATTTTTTATAGCTATTTTTTAACATTTCAGAATTATCAATACATCACAAATTAACAAAATCTAATTTGCTTTTTGATTTCAAAAAAAGTTATAGTTGTTGTCAACAAAGTGACAGATGAGCTTTAAACCACAGACACTGAGCTGATGTAATGTGATACATATCTCTGTAATGACTCTATTTTGTTTGTTTTACTAACTATTTGTCTGCTTTTACAATGTTGCCTACAAGAAACTGATTAAAGTTACTATATGATTTATTTTTTTTACCATAGTAACACTGGTGTGTCAAACTAAAGTAAAAGGTCGAGTACTAGCACTGTAATAATCAATTAAAATGCTACATAAAGCACCTTTGACAGCTTTCCTTACAAATATGTCCTTAAACTTCATCAGGTCATCACATCTCATATCTGAGTTGGATGACACTGACTGATCCATGACCAGGATTTTTATTGATACGCCAAAGTCAACAGTTCAAAGATTACAGGCGGTCTACTTTGGATTAACCATTCGTTCTGCCAAGCAGAGGTAAAATCTGAAATACCAGAGGTTTTTTTCCCATCGGTCAAAAAGCACACCAGTATGACGGAAAGAGGTTTTGGGGATAATCAACAATCACAACTGAGAAACTAAGGTTCATCGTCCTTAGTGTCTTCAGGGAGGTAATGATTTCTTTACAGACATCGTCTTAAATTGACCATTTTAAGTAGATCAATTAGGGTAACTGAACAACAGTATTTTGGGAATTATAGTTATTTGCTGTCTTGTACTATTTTTAATGCATTAGCTGATTTTAGCAAGGCAACCTCCCTCTGACGTGACCTGAAGGTCAAGCACTTCTTGGCTTTCAACAAGACTTTCTACTATAATTGACATTTCATACAGTTAGAGATCAAGAGAAACAGGGAGTGCATAGGTGGACAAGTCAGAAAGAGAAATTAACCTCTGACCCTCATCGTTGCAATGTGACTCTTGGTAGTTCTACAACTTTTCAGGATTCATTTGTGAAACCAATCTCATTTAAATGCAATCCAACATGTTTGCTAGTGACACACGCTCCTGTATGACAGGGATATTACTCAGAGACAAGTGATACCAGTTTTACCTGTGTTTGTCCAGTACAGGTAGAGCTTGTATATGTTTAGCCCAGCTTAGCGCATAGACTGCAAGCAGTGGGAAAAATCACTTCTTGGGTTCAGGTTCAGGTTCAGGAAGACTTAGCCTTCAAGGTCTTTTTCTAACTAGAATTGACACTTTGCATACAACAGTATGCCTCAACGAACCAGTCAAGTTGCAATTCAAGATTACATCCATATCTGTTAAAATATGGACACTTCATACACACATTCCCCCCGGCAGCACAGAAGATCTATACAATCAGCTCAATTTCAAGGTGGGCACCCAAGATTAGTTAATTAATTCAGTATCTGACCAAATGTCTCCCCTTCTGTTCCTGAGTTATGATGCTAAATAATGACCAGAAAAGTGCTTCTGTAAATATATAAATGACACAGTGAAGTTGACCTTTTACCTTTTGGATATAAAACGTCATTACAACATCACTATATCCTATTAGACATCCATGTGAAATTTTGTCAGAATTAGCATGTGAATTCTTGAGTTATGGCCAAAAACATGTTTTGTGAGGTCACAGTGACATTGACCCTCAAATTCTAATCAGTTCATTCCTAAGTCCAGTGGACATTTGTGCCAAATATCAGGAAACTATAGTATTGAGTTCGCTAGAATGAGACAGATGCAAGGTCACAGTGACCTTTGACCACCAAAATCTAATCACTTCATCGTTGAGTCCAAGTGGACGTGTATGCCAAAAAGAAATTCCCTCAAGGTGTTCCTGAGATATCACTTTCACAAGACTGGGACTGACGGACGACCCGAAAACATGCCTCCAGCCACCGCTATTGCTGGCATGGAGTCAAAAATTACAATACCACACAGTGACTACACCCAGCATCTCAAAAAGCCAGTCCTCACAGAGAGTTTGGCCGGTTAGAGGTTGGTTCTGTGAACAAATTAGATGGCTCTTGAATGGCTTGGTGATTAGCTTCCTAATTAACAAGATTCAACTTGTAAATAAGACAGGAGTTGTTAATGGTGTGCTTTTTACTTTCAGCTGAGCTTTGTGCTAAGCTAGTCTAGACACATACAAGACCTATCTCTGTACCGCACATACAGGTATGAAACTGATATCACTTTGGCTAAGACAGCAAAAAAGCATACTTCCCAAATGTCAGTGATGCTAAAGAACTTTAGAGTCACAGATACAGTAGGTTAAGTGCAATCTGAAGAATTATCACAACTGTAACAAAAAAAGAAGAAATAAAGAAAACATAAAAAGGACAGAAGAGAAAAAAATCTGCACTAAAATAGGTATACCAGATAAGTGTTCCGACTCAGTTTAGGATAAAATGTTTCAGATGTCTGCAAAATATTAATGATGCCTATTAAAGTAAACCTGGACCATGCAACAGAAAAAAAACACTGAACTGCCACAAGAAGCAGTCCCATAATGTCTTGTTTATTGGCCTTCCTGTTTTCAAACAGCAGCAGTTTTCAAGAAGCAGCAAAAGCCAATAGACAAAGGAAAGAGAAAAGTGAGTATGGAAATCATCACAGAGCAAGGAAGAGGAAGGCAGAGAAAGGGAAGAGAAGGAGCATCACTTCGGCTACCAGGCAGGTCAAAGTGGGAGACAGAGGCAGTTTAGGACTTGGCTGAAAAAGAAGCTGAGGCATGGTGGACGGAGTCAGCGTAAAGACTGAATTGAATGCATTTTTACTTACTGTACATTTGCTACTAAAATAAGCTGAAGGTAAGGCAAAATAAACAGAGCATTTGGATTAAAACAACTGTCATGCCATCTGCAGCTGTGAAGAAGAACTTAGAAGTTAGGCTTTGTTTTGAAATTCAGACTTAAAATTAATAAACAGTAAAATAAACAACAGTACTGTATGGCTGCTTCAGTCTAAGGATCCCTACTGAAAACGTACATCTGCAGCAAGTAGCTTTATGTACATTAGTAGTAACTAGGGATGTCAGTTTCAGTTACCCATTAACTGGTAAATAAGTGGTTAATTTTTAAGGAAAAAAAAGCAAAATAACAAGAAATACAAGTGGTGCTTTCTTGTTGTCATGTGCTTTATTGATTCAGTGAGCTTTAGTGCAACATTTTAAAACGCTAACCATTAAGAAGTGGTGAAATTTAAATAATATTGCGATGTAAATGTCTTGCCCTCTATTTTCTGTTTGCTTTGCTGTCATTCATGTGACCAGCTGAGTTTAACTGTGGAAACATGGTGCCCACTGCCCACTCTGTGGGCACCATGGCCACTCTGCACTGAGTGGCCACTCTGGCCTGCACACCATGTGGGTTAACTGGGAGCTTGCTAGCTGTGCTGCTTGTTCGGTGATCACCACTGGTAATGCCGTCCTGACCCAACCGGTACAGCATTGCTGCGTAAATATCGTGCCCACCCCCCAGTCTCCCCCCAAGACTGCCCTAGTGAGTTAGCAGCTTCATTTTGTGCCCCAAACCTCTTAAGCATTGTTAACTAGTCTATGTTAGCACCACTAGCTGTGTTGACACTGCTAACAGTGTTACAGGGGGGGGGCAAAGGATGGGGACAATGTTTTCACAACAAAGCCATCCTGACACCATGTAGTCAGGACAACGTTACTAGCGGTAAACGCTGAATAAGCAGTGTTGCTAGCTAGCTCAGCCAAGCTACGTGGTGCAAAGTGCAGAGCGGTCAAGGCTAGCTAACCAATGTAGCATGAATACCTCATAGCTTCTTTAATGTGGTAAAGCATAGTGCTAGTGCTATTACTAAGAGTAGCAAAATTAACTTATAGACCAACATGTATAACCATATTCTCAGCAGTTAACAGATTAATGGCTGACCTTTGACATCCCTAGTTGTAACTTATAGAAGTTAATCCCAAAGCAGGAAACCAGAGACAGTTAATATCTTCACCTTTTCATTCTAACAGTTGGAAGACAATGATGTCTACACACCCTGGCCAATAAAAACAGTACTAAAAACAGTAGTTTTTTCATCAGTGTTTGTCAGTGTTATTTCATTTTATCCTTGTTTGGTTACATTTGGAGAACACTTTTGACTGGCTTTCTTGTAACAACCACGTTATATAACCACATTTAACAAACTCTGCCCCACTGAGCTTTCACATCTGAATTCTTATGTGACAGGAAACTCTTGCAGTAACTCTGACTGACTGATAAGGCTTAGAGTTGTTACATTAACAGACGAATCAAGACAGAACACCCATGCTGCGTTTTAACTACACTACTACCAATACACGGGAGCAGTGTGAACTTACCCTCCAGTTTTGCGTACTCTGACAAACGTTGGTAGTTGACCAGAGCTGCCTGCTCCAGACACTTACGGATCACAGCCTTGACTTCCTCTTGTGGAACCGGAGTGACAATATCTTTCATGAGAACCTAGGAAAGACACAGCAAGAGTTTTTATTTTCAGCGTACAGCAAAGCTTATCGTGACAAGACAAATAATGACAAATGTCAACCACTAACAACATGTTTGACTGAAAAACTATTTTTACATCAGAAGAAAAGTGGGCCACACACAGAAGACACATTTATACATTTATATGAATAAATAATGACACACTTATTGTGTGTATAAGAATACTGGCACTGATAGTAAGTTTTTGTTTTCTGAACTAACTGCACACCAGGGCTTGACCTGAATATTTGACTGTGATTGGATATTTGTTAATTGAGAGTCCACCCGCACACACAGGGCTAACTGTTAGCATCACACTGCTAACATTACCTAATGATTAATAACTGGTTTATCGACAAAGTTGAGCCATTTTGGTGGTGATGGGAGTTTGTTGGAATTGTTGCATGGCTCAATGATGCATGTTAGCCACTACTGTTGTGTTAGCTCGTGCTAACCTGGCAGATGGTGGAGCGACTCCCAAGATGAAACAAAAACAGGACTTTTACCCAAAAGACTGCTGTTCGTGGCCCGTGTGAAACTAAGACTCAACTTTGAGTTTAACATGATGTGTTAGGTGACATACTCGTTAACATACTTACGAAAGTGAACTTATGTAAAAAACATACTTACTTTGACCCAAACTATGATCATTTTCTAAACCTAACCAAGTGTCTTTGGTTTGAAACTTAGAGCCACTGATCAAGCTGCAGTAGGCTATTTGACGTTTGGAGTCAAGAGTGTGTCGGCTACACATACGCCAACTTTTTCTGAGCTTGTTTATTTCATAATAGAAATCTGAATTAATTGGAAAAAAAACTTGAATGGATCTGTCCAGCAATAAAGATGACTTACCCTTTCAAGCAAGGACAGAGTTGCTTTCAGCGCTCCCTCTGGCCGTCCAAATGGAAAGCAGTACCTGTTGAAGAGGTTGGACTTTCATGTTAACCTTTATCAGTCCAGTTAGGCATGAGATCAGCACATGGTTGTTGTACGCAGTTCCTACCTGAAGTGTGTAATCTGGTTCTCCAGAAGCACCCGAAGCCTCTCCTTGATCTCCTCAAAGCGCTCCTTCTCTTCCACAGTCACTGTGCCAATACCATCAGGCCTGAAAGACAAGAGGAAATACTAGCAATTAAAGGTTTTGCGGTCTCTCCAGGCAGCCTGTCTTTCAGAGCTGGGGAGTTGAGTAGTCTACAGTACCAACTGAACACAGAAGAGAGACTTTTAAAACATTTGGTGAAAATAATAAATATTTCTGAATATCTTTGTTTAATTTACATGTACATTTACATATTATTGATGCCTCTATGAATCGCTACAGGTTCTAGGAACACAACAAACCACTGTAGGACACAGTATACCAAAACAGCAGCCAGGTCCCAGCACCATGGGGTTAGGGCAGACCTCCAGGGTGCCTTTTTCCACTTGTAGCACTGGTGTTCCCTACTGAAAAGGTTAGGGGCTCCAGGACTACATTCAGGAGCACCATTTAAATTGACAATAATTGCAACATGTCCATATTTTTCTATCTTCACTGTATTACTAATAAATGACTTTGGTAATAAAAACAATATTTAAAGAAATAATGTACTTTTTATTTAAAAGGAAAAAGTCACAAACAATTTATCAATATTTACACCTCAAGTATTTAGAAATGCAGCTATTTCAGGCTGCACTAATGTGGGGCATTAAGTTTGGCAATTTTCCAAATTGATACAATAAAAATGCTCAATTTTGACTCTATAAGTTGTCAGGGTTGTCCTTTATTGAAATGTAATCATTGTCAAGGTGTTTTTCCAGCAACCCAAAATCAAGGAACAAAGTAATTTTTCCTCAGAATTTAGTGGGATTCCTTAATTCATAAGGGACACAGGGAGCATGTTTTACAGGTCCTGTGACAACGATCAAATAAATCTTATATTCATATATGTATTTTCTATACTCTTCCTTAACACCTTATTTTGAAAAGCAGGCTTAGTGACAAATATCCTGGACCACTTCATCGAGTTAACCATAAAGATCAGAATACAGGGGCACCCCAACAACAATTTTTTTTGATCATGGAGATGTGAGCAACTGCTAGCCTGATGCAGAAACATCAGATGCTGCTTCTGAACCACCTGAGAAACACAGCTGACCAAGCAAATGGCTGCAGTCAAGCTCGCCATCACTTGCATCTCTGTGGTCAAACCAGTCGCGGCTTAATTGGAGACTGAAACAAGCGGAGCAGAGCAGTCTCAGCGAGTAGAGCAGAGAAGACACCAGTGAAGCAACACAAACACAACAACTCTCGCTCCTTCCTGATGTTTTACGATACATGACGGGAAAAAAATGGGGGGCATATTTGCAAGTTGCACTGGTGCTTCTACTTAAAAAATGAGTAATACTGACTCCAAAAATGTTCCCAAAGTGTGACTAAATGGTCACAGCCTGGAGCCCTGGGTTAAGATCATGGATATATAAAGAGAACTGGATACAACATTGGAGGCAGGTCCCTGTTCATTCCTATTCATCAAGACCACAAGATGTCACAGTGTTTTCACGCCGCCATATTTGTGTCCGCCCACAGCAGTCAGGTCACAGGTCACAACGTTGTCACGTTACCAAAACAAGTAGAGTAGGAGGAAAATCAGCGAGAGACCTAAAATTTATGTTCATTGAATGATGCCAGGAATATGTTGTGCTGTTGGCTGTGATACCAGTCGACAAAGAAACCCCAGACTGCAGTTTTATTCCATCCCAAAGGATGTAGACTGGCAGAATAAATGGTTGGCTGCGATAAGAAGAGACCACTGGCAGCCAACAGCTAACTCCAGGTTGTGCAGTCAACACTTTGTGTCCGGTAAGTCCTCAACTCTAATTTTTATTTTAGTCTTTGAAAACCCTTTACAAAACACGCGAAACATGATTAACTTCAGATGCCATATGATTAACGCCGACAGCCCGACACTACATTACCTAACGTGATGTTAGCTACCTCAATGGAGATTCACATTGTCTTATGCTAACGTTAGCTAACATTATCTGATTACGGTACACTCAAAAGCTTGTGGTTTGAGCTGATGTCAGTCACTAATTAACTATTATTCATACCTACTCTTGTCGTGGTGTGGGTCCTTAAATATAATACACACTCACCGGCCACTTCATTAGGTAACACTTGTGCGGTCTAATGCAATCCAATCCAATGGTTATGCCATAAATGCTATTTTTACGAAGCTTATACATTTTGGGTTTTTGTTGACATTGTCAAAAAGGTGATAATTATACATTATGTGCTGGTGTACTGGAGTGCATTATATTGTGCGGTGTTCTCATAATTTTGCCCAATCCATTAACATATATTGAGGGGGACAAAATATTAGGAACACTTTAATATATTACACTCCAGTACGCCAGCACCACCCAGTACAACCTTAATAATAAACATAAAGTGTAATTATAACCTTTCTGACAATGTCAACAAAAACTGAAAATGTAAAAAGCTTCATAAAGCAGAATCTCCGTCTGTGTGTGAGGTGTGTACTGCCATAGCGAAACTGAGGGGTACGGTCAAATCGGACACAAATATGGCGGCAGTCTCATCGACATGACGTCACTGGTACCCATGAATAAAACTTGCCCACAGAAATTGGCACAGAAAGCCACAAAAGTTTGACTTCCGTGTGTAAAATAACCCAGATCTTCTGCTCTGCTTCCACATCATTTGACTCATGGAGCAGGAGCACTAGAAACTTTCATTGGCCAAGTGGCTAACTGCCAGTTTAGCGCTTGAATGAGGCCGAAATGATTTAATCATGTGGCTCTTCCAGACTTTTGAAACGTTGTCAGACCAAATGGGATTAAATCAACAAGTCATTTCACAGGGGTTTTGACCCTCAAAAATACATACAAAAAATGCATCCACTAATTTACAGATGTTTCTTTCCCAATGTAAGTTTATGGGAAAAAGTCTTGATGGCATCCTGGACATTGTAATTCCACGGTTTGGCAACTATGTCAAATTGGCTTCAAAGCCTGGCACTGTTCTTGGTAGGCTTGTGAGGATTAGTTCACATCCAGGACCTTAGTTTATCCTTTCAGAATGTGAGTCCTGGGGCAGTCTTCAGCACATATCTCAGGGTGTTTTAACATTGGCAGTTTAGTATAAATCTGAGCATAATTCACCCTAAAATCTGGTGATAAGAAAACTTTCCCTGAACTTTGGTTTTGAGAAATTGAACCTGATTCCATCCATATGAAACAGTGTCAGACAGGTTCCACTGACCACAATCCATACCATCACAGGATATGGGGGGATATTCTAACATCATTAATGACATTCTTAAATTCTTAGCAATAGATTGCTCTGGGAATGTTACCAAATGTCTCATGGATGTTTCAGTAGAGAAGAATATTAAGTTTTTGCAGTTCTTGCCAATAAAGAAATGCAGCTACAAGAGTAATGGTTTTAGTCCCTCACATGTGACTGTTCATAAGTATCATGGCCTCTGACATGGAGGTGCTGACTCTCATCACTACTAGTTATCACTGCAAAATAAAAGGTAGCATACTTTAATAGCAGTGCAAGTTGAGGCATGCTCCCTGTTACATCTCTGCACACACATTACATTCCAGCAGTCAAAGATAGCCATACTCACACAAATGCACACTATTTACTCTGTCAATAATATCATTAGTCAATTAAAATGTGTTTGCAAGCTTGCCAAATTTCATATTGTAATTACACTTACATAGGCTATGCTCAGCTGAAATGTATTATCAGTATTATATTAGATTATTCTTATTTGAACACACGCATAGCAATTACAGCTTTCAAGCAGGTGTGTGTGTGTGTGTGTGTGTGTTTGTGTGTGTGTGTGTGAGCAATGTGTTTATCATTTGTGACATGGTTGGGTCTGGGTGGAGTGTGAGCAGAGTGCATGTGACAGAAGAGGCGTTGGACTGGTGGCCATGACAGCATGATGAGAAGCAGGAGACATGACACTCTCCCCCCTTTTGACATGTCATTTCAGCAGACAGTGAGAAACTCTCTCTCTCTCTCTCTCTCTCTCTCTCTCTCCTTGTGTGTGCGTGTGTGTGTGTATGTGTGTGCGTGTGTTGGTGGTGGTGGTGGTGGTGGGGGGTAGTATATTTGCTGCACTGCTCCATGAGTGCCTGTTAGATTTTGAAGAGCACCAATTTGCTTAGCATCAGCGATCATCTCATCCAGACTCCTCTCGATTTTCATGGGCATTTGAACAGACACTGTCAGTGTGTCACAGTCACCTGTACGCCTCTGCACGCTGCTGCAAATCATGAGGCTGAGGAGGACATGACTGCATGAAGTCTTTGAGTCTGAGACTGGTTGCTTTGATGTCACCAGCCATTAAACAGCAAAACTTTATTTATTATTATAATTGTTTAAGTAGACACAACACTAACAGCATGGTATAAAGTTACAGGAGTAACCAAAACGGTAACAAGAGATGCCTATTTACATTTTTTAAAAATGATGGCAAGTGAAATAAAAATGAATGATCCTTAATGAGTTTTTGGCCTCAGTGGTGATATATACTATAATTAGTCAAGCTGGGACAATATGCTTACCTCCCCATTTGATAATACAGTTTAAAATGAATTACTCAGACGGATTACCATCTAACTGACATTTTTATATTACACACAATTGAATATAAAGTCGTGGGGGGCATCAAATGGGGGCCTTGCTTGACCAGGTATTATCTATCTATACTTGACTAGGGTGGCTCCAACCACAGGTGTTTTCCCTGTTCTGTCTCCATCACTAGCAGCCATGACTGTTTCCTGTTGTTAAAGTAGATGACACAAGGTAGCCTGAAGAACGCAAAGTTACACTGCTGCATCTCGCTGGCCCATTTTTGGCAGTTTGTCATACTCCTCAAGGAGACTATGTTTTTCATTGAAAGAAAATTATTAGTTTTGCTGTCACTATTTCAGTGTACGTGCAGCACCAGTCTCAGGTAGCCACCTGGAAGCAGATGTATTACTGCAAAGTAAAGTGTCATGGTGGTTAGGTTACTTCACTACTATATTTGTATAGGAATGATTCTGCCAAAAGCTTTTTGATCCATATTAGCGTTTCATCCCTGTAACTGTGATCGCTATCAGCAGGTTCCTCTGTGTAATGTTAATTGGTTGCCAGTTCTATATGTATTGTGATTTTTAAGTATTGCAATTCTACAAGTATTGTGATTTAATATTAAAATTTATTACAATTTTTAAATGGAAGATTTAAATCATACAGTTGTATAGACTGTATGCCATGAAGCATATTTCAAAAACAATGCACATCACGTCAGTCAGTCTTTCTGACTGTTATTTCAGCATCATATACTAAATTGAAAAGAGGTAAATAAACTAACAACTTTTTTCATGGTCTTTCTTTAAACACTTTTGGCCCAGTTAAGCACTTTGTAACCTTGCTCCATTAAAGGTGCTATTTTAGATTAACTTTACTTACCTGATCAAATGTACATATACATTAGAACACATAAAAAATACATACGTTTTAAAGTAAACTTAAACTGCTACATTTAAATGTTACTGCAGAGTTTTCCATGCATTGAATTATTTGTGGCAGCTGCCACAATATCAACACTGACTGATTTCATGCACCCCACAGTCCCTCTGTCTCACTCCCTGCCTCTTGGAGACTATTTGAGAGGAGGAGAGCAGGCAAAAGCTCTAGAGACGGACCATCAGTAGTGGTGCTGGGGGTCACAGTAGGCTGTTTTTAATTTGTGTAAAGGCAGCAACAGAAAGTTTGCTGATGCAGCAGGGAGTTTGTGCTGGGCTGGCTGAATTCAGTTTGTTATTCAAGCAGCTTAAGGTCTGTCTCCTTGGACTGTCTGCCATTGTCTGCTTTCTTGCTTCGGCTTGGTTTTTTGTTTTTTTTGTTTTAGATGGATGTGATGTCATGTTACTCACAGGCTACCATAATACAAGTGGAAGCTTATTTCCACCTCTGCAACTGAATTTTAGTTGATTGATTTTTTTCCCACACCTAATAATCAATTTATTGAGTTTATAATTTTTACTTTGGCATTTTTTAGTGGCTGATGATTATATGCATTATAAATATATATTATTTTATACAAGCATGACACAAAACTGGGAGAGGAATTATCATATAAAAATTCACAGTAAAAAAGCCATCTCACCTTTCACATTGTGACAGAAAATGAAAGAGGAAAATTTCACACTAATTAAGACCTGCAGGGCTCTCTTTTTTTTTTTTTCTTCCAGCCGAGTGTTGTTTCTTGGCAGCCTCCTCATGTTTGCTTGACCTCCTGACCTCACAGCTCCGATGACGACAACAAGCAAATGAGCCATCAGTGACAGACAGACAGACGGCAAGCCAGCAACACTTTCACATCTCCTTTTACATGCAGGGGGACAACCACATCTAGTCCTTGAGCTAGATTACCATGTAACATGTTTGTTTTAGAAATAGCAAATTCAATTAAAAAAAGTAAAAACAATAAAAAAAATCCAGCTTTAACTAGAAATGACTCTGAATCATGTGTAGCATGGGCAATCCTAAATTGGTCATTTTCAGAGTGTATTCTTTTTTTTGTACATTTTAATTTTCGGAAAATGCCAGTCTTGAGCTGAAATGATGAGTTGAGTAATCTATTAACTATTTTGATAATTAAGCCATTTTCTAGGCAAAAATGTAAATTATTATCTCTATCGTATAATAATTACTGGCTTTGTCTGTCTTTTGATTGGGTTTGGACTGTTGGTCAACACCCCAAGACATCTGAATATGTCAGCTTGGACTCCTGGGACCTGCGATGAACATGTTTTACTCCAGATTTTCTGACATTTTATGCACCTATTGGAGGACATAACTTTCAAATTAATTGATAAATTCAAAAATAAATATTTTTTAAAAACTGGTTAGTTGCTGCTCTAAATCTGTTTAAAATTATTTGAAATGAAGATTATTTTTAAATATAAAACATTTGAAATGCACTAAAACTGACTTTGGGATTATTTTATTTACTTATTGTGGATTTTCTTCTTAAATCCAAATCACATTTTGTATGCCATCCATATGAGTGGTAAACTTTATGTAGAAAAAAACATGTAAATGTTGCATCTCTGATTCCAACCTTTGACATTACTACTTTCACTGAGGTAATGAGTGTTTTAAAATTCTTTGATCCTTAGACTGATACAATCTTTAAAATTCAACACCTGCAGTACATGAGAAATTTAAAATGCCATGAATTCTCACCATTTGTTGAGAGTGCGCTTCACTTTAAAACCCCAAAGCATAATCCATAGCTTTAGAATCTGTGAGATAGCAAATTTTAAACATACATTGTTGTGTCACAACAAATTTAATTGAATTAACCTTTATTTTAGATCAAATAAAGAGCAGTTCATATTCTAGTTGTTTATTACAAAGCCATTTCCTCACAAACAGTCGATCTAAACCAAGTCGACATTTAGCTGGACAGAAGTCAAATCCTGACACTTTAGCAGGCGACCGGGCAACCGAGTCCAACTTGGTGCACCAACACCTCCAGGCCAGCAGGCTATTAGGAGGCAGGGGTGGGGGTGGGGTGTTTGTGTGTGTGTGTGTGTTTGTTTGGATGGGGGGGTGGTTTGGATGAGGTGTGTGCACTGGGGCACACGCAGCAGCGTTGGCAGTGGAGACATTCGGCCGTCACACATGACAACCTGTCAACCTGTCATGCCTTGACCTCCAGGCGCGTCGGCTGGACTGGCAAAGCAGGTCTCTGTTTGATGTGTGTGGATGTGGATATGTAAATAAATAGGACTCATTATTTTTGGATTTTCTGAAAAGAAAAAATTACATTTAGACGTGAATTTACATGTGTGTGTATATATATTTTCAACACTGATAATAAACTGTGCTGAACTCTGTCCTCTGGCAGCAAACTTTTTCATGTCTGAGTTTAACTGCTCCTCATTTATGTCCCTTTTTTTAGTAAAAAAAAGTTTCATACCCTCTTATTTCTCTCTCCACAAACTTTCAATCAAACTCAGTTTCTCATCATATTTGTCTTATTTGTCCCTCTGTTTCTTTTTTGTCTCTGTTTCTCTTGGAGCAAGTGTTGTCCATCTGTCCATGCTGATCAGAAAGGCCTCAGTCCTCAGTCACTGTTTGTCAGCTGGACAGAGGGATGGATGGGTGAATAGATGGATAGAGGATGGGGTTACTTGGAGGGATGGGGGGAGGTGTGTGTGTGTGTGTGTGTGTGTGGTGGACACTGACAGACAGCCCTTCCTGACCTTTGCCCTCAGCGCTGGAGTGGCCCTCGTCTATCTTTGTTATGCTTCATCTGCAGACGGCCGACTGCGATGTTGACAGATTTGATGTCTGAGCACATCACGGCGGATTAGACGAGAGATAAATACTGCAACTTAGATAACAGGGTACATACTGGAATGAAAGCCAGATGACTCCTGTGTCACATACCACAGAACCTTCAGGAAATGACACCATTTGATCTCTGACTGAAAACTGATAATGTAAAACCAAGTTTAAGGATATTCTACTGAAATGTCAGACAGAAACAGGGACATATTTACATGCAATTTGGAAGTGTAAACGTATTTGCTCATTTTGGGAGACAGTACTACAATACAAAGGGAAGTGGGTAGGTTTGACAGTATCGACTATGCCTACTGGGGGATCAAACTGATTTGACCAGCAATTTTTTCATCAGTTCATTCTTAAGTCCAAGTGGACGTTTGTGCCAAATTTGAGAAAATACTCTCAAGGCATTGTTAACGAGTTCATGAGAATCACACAAACAAAGGTCATAGTGACCTTGACCTGTGACCACCACAACGAATCATTTCATCCTTGAGCCTAAGTGAACGTTTGTGCCAAATTTGAGGAAATTTGCTCAATGTGTTCTTGAGATATCACTTTCATTCGAAAAGGATAGACACAAGGATATAGTGACCTTTGACCTTTGGCCTTTGACCACCAAAATCTAGTCATCTAATCAAGTTCATCCTTGGGACCAAGTGAACATTTGCACCAAATCTTAAGAAATTCCCTCAAGGTATGTTTTAGATATTCTATTCATAAGAGTGGGACAGATGGACAGACAGACACGAAAGATGAACCTGAAAACATAATGTATGTAAGTTAATGTATGAATCTATCTTGGATATCGTGTCATATGAACAGATGTTAGCTAGAGCCAACGATAAAGGTGAGAACTTTGGGAGATCATGGGACCACATTTTTGCTTATAGCATGGCTGGGAGACTCATGATCTGACTGTATTGCTATAATTGCTAAATGTTTATTTAGTTGATCTAATTATATGCATTTACCAGAAACCTTTGGATCTATAATATATATATATATATATAACTAAAGGTAATAATACTGTCTGTGCATATTTAATTGACATATTGCCTATTAAATTTAATAAACAGCTAAAGAAAAGACTTGGTTGGCAGGTACCTGTAAAAATCACATACAGTAACTATCTTTATCATATTTTAAATCAGACTTTGATTGAATCCAAAGTCAGTGCACGAGGTATATTTTAGGGATGCTCCCTTGATGATTCACGTCATCAATCCAGTAGCCCCCAATTTCACTCCCATGTTTACTTTTTAACCCTTTGCCTTTAGTCACCGCGATTTTGTACAAAGATCAAAACAAGAAAAAAGGATAACAAGCTACAACTTTTACAAACACAAACTAAAATGACCAAACTTTTTATCCATAATGAAAACAAGATGATGATGAGCTAAGAATAGATCTTGATAATAAAAACGTGTGTGGAAGTGTGTACTCGTAATTCACCCCTTAAACCTGACAAAAACTGCTAAAGATATGACAGTTTGTCAGTGTGCAGGAGTTATTTGTGGTTTTAGAAAAAAAAATACAACTCATTTCTGATACATGAAGTAGCCTAACTGGATAGTTGAAGAATTAAAAAAAAAGAAAGAAAAAAATAAAACACATAGAAAACATAATGACTAAAAGTTGACAATGTTGTGGATTTTTGTTGACTAAAACTAGACTAAAACTATGAGGGATAAAATGACTAAAATGTGACTTAAACTAAAAAGCATTTTCATCTCAAGACTAAGACTCAATCTATAACAGCTATCAAAATCAACACTACTGCAAACCTAAGTTAATGGAAATAGAGAAGGGTGATTTATCTTCATCCTTTGCTGCTCTGCTGCTCTCAGTTCTGGTGCTGGAAGATAGCAAAGCCAGCCAAACTACTTGCAAACCAGACACTAGTAACACTACCCTCTTCTGTCTTTTTCATTCCATAATAGCACTATAGCTTTTATTGTTTAAGTCTGACCAGGACGCAAATTTTTTTGTTTCTGTAATGATGTGCATATCAGATGATTTCAAATCACAGGGAAAACAAAAGACTTGACATGCAGGCTGTAATACTGTAGTGGTTAAGTTTTAGGTGGACTGTGGTGTCAAGGTGGAAGCTATGAAAACACACACACACACACACACACACACACACACAGCCATTCACTGCTGTGTTCATATCTATCTATCTATCTATCTGAAATGCATAATTAAGACATCAAATTAATATTTTTTATTTAAAATGATGACATGATCAAACTTCCATTTCGTCAATGTCCCCCACAGTATTGCATGACAGGGGAGAATAGTGTTGGAACTTGGATTTTGTTTTCCAGTCCAGAAAATGTATGTTTAGCTGATATTCCCTAATCTAACTCCAACAGTACTAACCCTAAACTAACCTTCCACAGCTTGTTATATACATTTTTCAGAACTAAGCTTCATAGCCCAGGACTATATTGTTTTTATCTTTATGTTGCCTGGCCCTGGCATGAAAAATTTGGACAGCCCTGACCTAAGGGCTCTGTCCACTACATGTTGCAGAGCTACTTCCCGAGACCGTGGACTCACTGTAGCTGTGTGTACGGGACTGTGTGTACAGACAATCCATAACCTGGCTTTGATGATCACATTAAACCTGATTTGTTTCAAAACTTGTCTGATCATTCGTGTTGTTAGAAAACTGTCATTAGCATAGCAAAAACAAAAGAAGGTGTTAATATTTTCCCCTTCGTTAGACTGCACCACACAGACTGCTGAGATAACTTACCTTCTAGTTCCTGAGAAAAGTGGGGACCTGAATTCCTTTTTCTTCATGAACTCAATGATTTTGAGTTCTCTCTTAGCAGTTTGGGCAGGGAGGTCAGGGGAAGAGGGGAACAGGGCTCGTTCAAGTTCGGCCTCACATACTGGCCAGTTTAACAACTCAGACACACGCTGACTAGGTGTGGTTGTGTGAAAGTGCAAGTTTTTAGGAACAGTGAAGGGAAGGTAATTTTGTGAAAAAGAACAAGGTAAGGAGGTTGTACAGAAAAAACAGACAAAAGAAAGAAGAAAAGTGAACATGCAAACATCATGCAAAGTGAAAACAATTTAAAGCATAAAACTTAAAAGCATAGAAAACAGGGGGGGGGGGGGGGGGGGATCATCATATATGTGCTTATATAGGTACTTATATATGTGTCATCATTTTCCTGCTCCAACTTCAGTTTTGATGATGAAAGAATATATATTTTCTGTTTCAATCATTTTAGCATCCAAGGATAGTTTGTACTGGAGGGGAAAGTGAAGGACACCGGACTAGCCAGCGCCTTGATTTGTACCTGTTTCCATGGACGTGGGAGGCACAGAAGGCAAAGCTGTAGTGTAGCAGGGTGGGGTCGATCATGGCTCCGTTCTCTGCCCTCTCCAGCAGATCGCTCAGGTAACACAAATGCCGATGGCAGCCTCGAACGCCATATCGAGCGCAGTACTCGTCTAAGACAAACACCTGACCAGGACTGAACCAGCCCTGTGGGTAACACACACATACAATGCTGCATACAAAATACCATGCAAGAGCAGCATGTTTCACAATACTGATATCTTCACCATGGTTTATTCACCCGATATTGGCCACTGGGCTGTTTGTGCAGTCTGTGTGTAATCTACAGACCGTACAGAGGTTACATGTAGTTGTATTAGAACCTTAGTTCTTTGGACTAAATGCTTGTTAGATCGTCCAATAACTGCTGAAACCCCTCTCCCACACCTTTCTAACAGATTAATCATGACAATCCAATGATCATGCCCTCTTTGCACAGTGATTGGTCAGGTGGGTGGTGGTGATAGCAACTGAAAACCCAGAAAAAGAAATGTTGGCATTGTATGTTTCTGAACAACAGATACATTACATTTGTACATCATTATGTAGTGGATTAATTGAAACTTTGTGTTTCAACAATACTGTGGTCAACATGTGTTTAGGTTTAGGTATAAAAACCACTTGGTTATGGTTATGAAAAGAATACCCCATTTTCAAGGCACTATCTCAGCAGAAAACGCAGTAATGTCTCTCTAAGGCCTAGTCCACACGAGCATGGGTATTTTTAAAACCGAACTTTTTTGGCCTCCAGTTTTTAAAAAATCTGCGTCCATACGAGCGGTGTAATAAAAATACCTCCGTCCACATGACACCGCAAATTCCACTATCAAGCAATGTAATACACATGCCAAAGCAGTAGGTGGCAATATAACT
>NC_065529.1:8482494-8506295 GCF_006386435.1 Epinephelus moara
GGGGCCTGTTGTTCGAAAGTAGAATTAACCAATCCAGGATAAGTGGAAAAGCGAGGCTGGACAAATTCCCCTAAGTCCATCCTGGCTTAATTGGTTGTTCGAACGCCAAGCCAGGCTGAGGAGGCGCGGCTTTGTCAAGCCAGGTGTAACTTATTCAGGTGAGTGCGCGTCCACGGCTTTCTTAAATAGACCCTGAAATCGATTACAGATTCACCGATGCAGCAATGGAGAAGGCACATGCCGCATACTTCTCACCCAGTGAGCAGCGTCTCATCATGGACACTTATGAAGAGGTAAAACATATAATCACAAAGAAAGGAAACACTGCAGCGATAATAAAGCAGAGAGAGAGCGCGTGGCAGACAACTGCGGACTGACTGAATGCGCAAGTAATCTAAAAATATACACTTGCTGCGCAAATGAATCTGTCATAATTACAATTAAAGTTCCTTCCACAAATTAACAGTTGTACACTTCGCCTTAAAGGTGAGCAGTGGAAGTTAAGCAACTGCTGATTTCACACCAGCAGAAGAGCTCGCCCTGGATCAGACCCGAGGCAGGCCGATGATGGAGGACGGAGGGGGGGAAACCGCCCTCTTCATACAAGGTACATTATTCCAGTATACTGTACATGGAATCAATCATTTTATTCATTCATTATTCAACCATTGGTGTTATGTGGACTGTCTGACTTTGGATTGTCTTGCAGTGTAAGACAAATTGACAAATTAAAAGAAAAACCTTAAGGAAATTGGACTTAGAAATTAATAAACTAGAGAAAGAAGTAAGTGATTTTAATGCACATTGTAAGCATGACGCAATGTATTAATCAATGTTATTTCTCTCTTTCTCTCTCCAGCTCCAATCAGACAGTGACTGATCACATTATTCGTCATACTTTCTTTTAGCACGTTTTTAGTTAAAATAGTTGCCTTAATAAGGTTTTTTGTTAAAATAGCTGCCTTTAATGGAGAGGGCAGGTAAGCATGAGGGGGGAGAGAGAGGGGGGATGACATGCAGCAAAGGGACACTGGCAGGATTCGAACCCGGGCCGCTGTGGCAACAGCCTTGTAGCTACATGTGGCGCCTGCTCTGCCACTAAGCCACCGACTTGGAAATAAAGAAACTACAGAAAGAAGTAAGTAATTTTAATGCACATTGTAAGCATGACTGTGATGCAATGTATTAATCAATATTATTTCTCTCTTTCTCTCCATGGCTCAAAGCAGACAGTGACTGATTTTAGTATTTTTCATTTAAATAAAATGAGGTCAAAGAATATTGTGGTTTCATCTTCATGTTTTCATTCATTGATGTAAAGTACACTGGAGTTATTGGTCCAGTTAACTGGGAATATAATTTGGGAAGGTCATACAGTTATGATAGGCTACCTAATAACCACTACTTGTATGTTTATTCCAACAATTAATCCTTTTATTGGTAAAGACGTGTGCATGTCAAAGTATGTTTGGGCTATGACAAAGATAATGTTTTAAATGTTAAATGTTTTTTTTTTTTTTTATTATTGTAGGCTTAATGTATTTTGTTCAAAAATGAGGCAAATACGTACATAAGAACATGAAATGACGGTAAAACACATTGATTTCCAATCGCAGTGACAGCTGACTGGACAGATAAAGCACCAGCCTAAACTAAGCCTGGTTGTTAGCCTGGTCGGGACCAGGCACATTCATTTTTAAGATACTTCCAGGCAAGGCAGAGCTAGGCATGACCAAAGCTGTGTGTAAACTTTGTCACGGACGGTTATATCAAATCGCAATACTTTAAAAATCGAATCGCAATACGTGTAAAATCACAATTATTCAGAATCGCAATATAAATCGAATCGGGACCCAAGAATCGTGGTAGAAATCGAATTGGGACAAAAGCATATGGTCCCAGCACCTACTAAAAAGCCACTAGAAATTGCATGGCTAAAAAAAAAACAAAAAAAAAGACAACCAGTCTCGTTGTTTGTTGGTCTTAAACAGTGGTCTGCAGCTTAGCAGTCATCTTGCTTAGGNAAAAGTTCACCCTGGACTCTGGTTACAAATAACTCCGGTTACAGGGGTCCAAAACTGCGGTTACATGTGAATGAAAGGCCAAACCGTGAGCAAATAGTCATGGTTTTATAAATACCCGCGTTGGTGTGGACAGCCCCTAAGAAACAACTACTGTTTGTGGCACCATCTCCAGTTAAAACACAGTGACAGGTGGCTAAAACAACCCCACAATTGTTGCCTAAAAAGTAGGAGAGGGAAAAAAAATATCGATTTTTATATTAATCGCAATTCTTTTCTCGGACAATTCTAAAAATCGATTCTCTCCCCAGAATCGACATTTTTCTATTTATTTTAGGCTGTTGTTTTCACAGATAACTGGTAAAATACGTTTATTTTAAAACGCGCTCCTCTCGCTCTGATACAGCCGTCTCCATGCCTGAAGTCCCCACTCTTGGCTGTGTAACAATGTCCCGCCTACAGGCCCACTGATTGGTTACAATCGTGGTAGAAATCGAATTGGGACAAAAGCATATGGTCCCAGCACCTACTAAAAAGCCACTAGAAATTGCATGGCTAAAAAAAAAACAAAAAAAAAAACAACCAGTCTCGTTGTTTGTTGGTCTTAAACAGTGGTCTGCAGCTTAGCAGTCATCTTGCTTAGGTGACGTGCCATCCACTATCCCCTACCCCTCCTGATGACAAAGTCAGCCCATATACTGCGTCACTTTCAAAAAGCTGATATGATACGTACATATGATACATGTAAATGTTGCATATCAGTGGTTTGCAGAAACGTAAAATGCCAACATTTTCTTCTGCCGACTGGGCTGGTGAGAGAGCAGGCAGGGTGTGAATTTCTCTCAGTCACATTCCAAAGCCTTTCCTTACCAGGCAGGAGTAGGAGTCGTTGAGTCTGTGGTCCAGAGTGAGGCGCTGTACAAGCTCAAACAGCGAGCCATGGTCAAAGTTACAGGGGTTGGCTGAAATAAACTCATCCATGCCATGCTTCTGGGCTCGATCAGCATCTGTATACAACCATTTACCAATCCAATGAGGAGACAGACAGAGAGAGAGACAGAGACAGAAGACAGCGTCAAAAACAAGAATAAAGTTAACTGTGGCACTCAGTTAATTTTGTATGTGAAACAAAAAATGAAACAAATAATCTTATGAAGTGCCCACAATACTGAAATGCTGTACACACTTTTATAACTGTGAGAAGTGTACTTGTACTTGAGACCAAGTTCTGTAAAACTGCTGATAGATCTCAGTTTTGATGTAACAGCACTTAATTACTCACTCAAGTAAAAAAGTGCCAGTCAGTTATTAGGTGGTGTTTCCAGCATTGACACCATTATGGGCCCTTCATGAGGGTCGCCAGTTTTGACTCAACAGGCAGGGTAAAGTTAGGGTGGATAGAAGAGTTTTCCAGGCAGCTTTCAGGATGTAACTCCTGATCTGGAGGTCAGTGGTTAGTTCTGAGTACTGGGGATCACGTTCATGTTGTGTTCATGCATACTCAGACATTCATGTCTATGCATCAACGTCAGTCTTTGAAGCTCTTAACAGTCTCTTATAGTGGGTACTACCTTTAAAAGAATGAATTTTTATTTTGGTTGCATACATCTTAAAAACAGGCTGAAGCCCAAGACTTATTTTTGCCTATCAGGATAACCCAGCATATCAACAAAACCAAAGAAAGGAAATTAATTAATAAATACAGACATTATACTCCAAATTATACTCCTCAATTTATTTATTTTTTTTTTAACGTTTTATTAATTTTACATTATGATTCGTAATTATATTACATTTTAAGGCTTTTTTTGCACTGAGTCCATTCCATAGTTTGACTCCCAAAACTGAAACATCTGTATTTCACATTGGTTCTCACTTTACATGTTTTATAAATAAAAAAATAAAAAATAAAAGAATACAGACCATCATTTCAGACAGTCAGTCAGATAGTTTCATTTAATTTCATTTATACAGGAAAAAGTAACATTTTGTGTAACTGTAAAAACTGGCCTGACTCAGTTAAAAATTGGTTTTTCGGCAGGTTCCTGTTATGCAACAAAAACACATTACAATACAAAATAAATAAAAACAGAAACAATCAATAGAGGCAAAACAACAAATTATAAGCAGCTAAATACAGAATAGAGGACTTAAGTGGAGTGAACAAAATGGGATATGAGATTTAAATTAGTGGTTGCAGGTTGCAGATAGTGTTTATATGTATGTTTGAAATGTGAAATAGAGGTTATTGCTCTAATGTAGTGTGGGAGCTCGTTCCAGATTTTAATGAAAGTGTGACAAAATGATCTCTGACCATAATTTATATTGTAGGGTGGTACAGGAATGAGTGCATGCAAAATTAATTTAGTGGTGTGTTCCTGTCTTGTGTTGTGACTTAGATGTAGAGCAATAAGTGTAGGATTAGAGTTGTTGTTTAGGATCTGAAATTAATATCTAATGGCTAGATTATTTGTGTAGCAGGGGTGAGATATGGTCTAATCTTGTTATAGACATACAATTTCTGGTTGACCTTTTTTGTTAGGTTCTGAATGTGGTGATGATAAGAGAGATGTGAGTCAAGGAATACTCAAAGATATATGTAGGTTTCTGTGATTGTTAGTGTTTTATTTGCTAAATGAAAAGGGTCAGACAATTATGTAGTTTTTTGGGGGCATGAAAATACATACATTCAGTTTTCTTGACATTGATAGTTAGATGATTATGTTTTAACCAGTCATGTAAGTAGTTAAGATCAGAGGATAGTTTCAAATTTAAGACATCAGGGTTTCAGGTGTAGGATGAATGAACAGTTGATTAGTAGATCCACGATAACCAGCATTATGTATTACTCTATATATCAAACTAAATCATATCACAAGTTAGACATGTTCCGGACCTTTGCCTAAGGAAATCTTCTCTAACTGGACCTCTTTGAATTTAAGTTGACCCCTGCTCTAGGAGCTCTTTTTTGAAGTTTAATTATAGGGTCTATGATTGTTTTATATGCATTTCCCCAAATAGAAGTAGGACATACATGGCATTATAAGTGAACAGTACAATATATACAAACATTCCTTCTTCAACAACTCCATTATTTAATCTGTTTAATATGTTATATGTGTGGCTTTAAACATAGTTTATGATCTATAATCACTCCCCTTTTGTATCATATACTCATATACTTTCAATTTCAGCACCATTTTAATACAGTTTTATTTCACAATTAGCCCTAGTACCATCAAACACTATTATTGTGTTTTATTTTTATTTAGTGATAACTTATTAACAGCAAACCAACATGATCAATTCCCCTTTTACTAAAAAAAGGAGACATCAAAAAGCCTTCAAAGCATGTCTGTGCACTCTGTAGTGAGAGCTTAGCAGAGTTATTTTCCCAGTGAACTCGTTAACATGCAATTACTGGCATTTTAATAGCCAATAAAAGAGAAGCCTTGAGGATTTGGAGTCGTTGTACAGCTAAATGGACTGCCTTTACAAGACTAATTCTATCACTTCTCTACAAGTCTACTGCCTTATAAAACAGGATATAGCATTGACCACTAATAGGCCAGTTGTGTGTTAAGCCACCCACCTTGACTCTCACGATTCCCATTAATGGTCCCCATTTCTAATGCCACTTCACTGCAGTGTTGGTGGCCCCAGACCCCTTGTGTGGCTCCTGAATAATTGCTGTATTGAACATCTAAGAATGAGGAGACGTTGTTGTGGCCCCACACTAATATCGATTAACACAGTTTTTTTGTTTGTTTGAAGTTTTTACATGCTTTCCTAGTGGTGTGCTATGTTTACATGAGCAAACCAATTGCCAGAGTAAATGTTGGCATTGTACATTTCTGAAAACCACAGATAAGTTACATTAGTACATTATTGTTGGAGGATACGTTGAAACTTTATGTTTGAGGTTGAGTAATCAGCAATGTGCCAATGTGATGAACATAATATTATTTTTTGTTTGTTTATAAAGGGACTAATGGAGATAAGAGTGTCTGAAAAGCTGTGAACTGCGCACAGCAACATGAAGGAGATCAGTTTTCAGTAGAAGTGGGAGGGGCAGAGCTGCACACTGTGTGGTTGTTAACTTGAAAAGTTTGTGTGTTTTTTCAGGTGACGAGATGAGACATGGCAGAGTTAGTCTCTCGAGAAAGCTAAAACTGTGCCAACATGGCAACATCTTGGATCTGAAGCTGACAAAAGAGGTGTCCTAACTGGCTGCAGGCAACATGGTGCACCATGGCTACCTGTTGCTTGCTTTGAAAGCACTACAGTGGATGAGGACTGAGCAAATCATAAAGTTAAATTGAGGAGTTATCTACATAGTACCTTCTGATTTCACTACAAAAACCAGTATAGGTGTCAGCTGGCTTGAGAGCGGTTGCCAGGGAGTTGAAAGTCACTGCTTAAGGTAATGATCATTTTAGTAACAAGCTAAGCTACTTGTTGTTGCCTATAATGTGTGTCTTTTCCAGTAATTATAATGATATAAAAACATGTTTTCTGTTTTAAAAAGTAATGCTACAAACGCAGAAAGATAGCAAGTAGGCTACTCACCCATCTATTAAGTGGTTACAAATCCAGTCTGATCCCGAGAGCACAGCTGATATTTATGTGGGTTGTTTACATGATGTAACAGGAGTGTATATTTATGTATTTAATGTGGACAGAGAGCTCTGATGTTACATGATGCAACGTGATGATAGCTGAATGCTCGTTTGCTGGTGTCATTATGTTCCACTCAGGACTGTCTGCTGAATCAAATTGGTTTGAAAAACTTTACACTGGCCCAACCCTATCATCTAGCCAAGGTGTCACACTATCCACAATGCCCTGCAGCTCCTGATAGCAAAGTCAGCTCATATACTGCATCACCTTAGAGATGATTAAGGAATCTCTCTTTTTAATTTTGCAGGGTTCCTGATAGTAAATCCATGCAAACCTGCAGGCTGGCTCCAAGTGGCTTTGCTGGGGTACAAAGTCAAGCTTTGCTACATTAGAAAATCTTATATAATGATGATGATAATATGCTGAGCCAGTGTGGCATATTATAGCTCTTGCCCTACAGCTCAAACAGCATTTTGGAGTAGAAGCTTAAGAGAGACATGGTTGTTTTATTTGTCATAGCCAGGAAACCTACACACAACTCTGCTTGCCAAACACTAGCATTATTACCTTAAACCAGACTGCTCAACCCGGTCTCACTCTAAGTCATTGAATACCAGCGCTTGCTCAGTGACACCGACAAAGAAAGCCGTCCTTTCATGCCAGAATGATATGCGGCCGGCCAGGCGGCATCGGAGGGAAATGCCGCTGGACAACGTAAGTTAAGAGGGTGAAAGTCCTAGTAAGGCAGGTGGAAAGGCTTGTGGATGGGTCCAACAACCACTGACTTTCACTCAAGAGGCCGGTGTTTGCTTCCATTATGACTGTAAAGCCAAACCTTGTTCTTTTTTTCTAAACCTAAACATGTGCTTATGTTGCCTAAACCCAACCATGTGCATGTGTTGGCTAAATGTAACCACGTGCATTTGTTGTTTAAGGAAAAAATAGTCAATTCGCTGTGTTGTACTGACGTAGTGTGTTTATTTTAAAAAGAGACTGCATGGAAATTGTACATTTCCTGTGAAAACAGAAGTGTATTTTAAAAATGGACAATGCATGTAACAGGCTGTAGTTGACATGGTGTCCCAGAACATCAACAACCAACGCACCCAGAGTACCTTGCAAGTCATATCTCTAAGTGCCCATGACCAAACTTCAATGTGACACGGTCGGAGTGAGAGTGTGTTGGACTGCTAGTATTAAGAAATATTAATACTAACAGATGAATTTAATGTGCAATAACAGCACTGATTTGCTGTTGGGCCCCTGTTGTGTTCAAGTTCTCTTCAAGTCCAGTGCACACAGCATGTTATAGATATTTTAAGACCCAGACGCCAACCAGTACTCTGAGCTATCTGGCCCAAGCACAGGTTTTTTTAGTATGGCAATTGGTTTCTGGTCATTTAATTAAACCTATTAAATTATCATTATCTAAATAAAAGTAATTGAGGTTTTAAAAACACAGGGAGGGAGCTGTGAACGAGTGAATGAGGGAGTGATTTTGTACAAAGCCACAGTAACAACCGAAAGAGTGTGTTTCCTAAAACAAAAGCTTTAACACTAATAGAATAACACACTCCACAAGGTGTACTTATTTTCCAATAACTGCACAGCTCGTCATAGATTCGATTAAACTTTGATCTTGAATGGACAGTGGAGTGTGGACACATTTGATCCCATCAGTCAGGACAAACCTGGGACAGATGTGAATGAAGGTTATACAGAGCTACGCAGCTATCAAGAGATTTGTCAGCCAAAGTCCTCTTCGCTGCCCAACGCAGGCACCCCAGCTGTCAATCAACAAACAAAACAAAGAGCGGGATGCTGGGAGCTGATTGTGTCCCCTCAACAAGTCTCCCCCCACCCTCCCCCAAAAATCTAAAAAGGTGACATTGCGGTGCCCCTTTGGTCTGTAGCTGGTGGCCTGTCAGGTCTGTTTGATGTGAGTGAGCAGGAATGAAGGCGGGAGGGCTGGACAGTAACATGCAGTGACATTAGTCACCCCCGTCCGTCTGGGCTGGGGAAGGACGGCCCTGACAATGATTGATGGCTGCTATTCATTTATAGATCCAGAGGAGAGGAACCGGGAGGCAGCGGACACACTGCTGGTCCTGGGTTTGATGGTCAAGAGCATTTGGGGCTATTTAGCACGTGGCTTGCTTTTTTTGTGGACTGAGTGACCACAAACACATCTAGATCTTTCTGTCACTACACTTGTGAAGATCCTTATTGATGCCGTAACCTCTCTAATCCACACCACTGCACCACTAATCATGAAGATACTCTCATTTTGTCAAAGCTTCTCTCAGCTGAAGCTCAAAGTCAACACAACTGTTTGTAAAACATCAACAGTAAGTGCTTGCAGCTGAAAAGTTGATGCTAAGCTGCACTGCTTTATGCACAGCTTGGACCTCAACAGAATTGCTTTAGAAATGACTGGGAGCTGAACTGCATTGCTGCCCCAACTTTGTATGAAGGAGCAGCTGAATGACTTTGAAGAGTTGGAATAATATAAGTGCAGCAAAGTACTGCTGTGGATGGGGGCAGCAGCAAAATGTGTTCTATCCACCTAAAAAAATCAATATGTCAGACTCGTGTCTACTTCTTCAAATGATTGGAATGCCAACAGACATTTTCCTGTATGTAATACACCGACTACGGACAAGTACGTCACACAACCCCAATTCAAAAGATCCGAATTATCCCTTTAATTGTACAGAAAGGAAGTTGAGTTGTCATTCAAGTGCCTTAAGTGAAATAAAAATGTTTGTAAATTTCCCATAAGTTGACTGATATGTAAGATAGAAAATAGGACAGTGGAGCATCCGGTCCATTCTGTCCACACTGCTGATGCACAGACCTACAAAGAAAACAATGGGTGCAGGTGTTTTGACCACTGTTGGCGTGTGTTGACATTTACCTGAGATGTTAATTTCATAACCAGCCAATGAAGAATGTAAAAGAACATTGAAAGAAAGAGCATGAAAGACAGGAGTGAAAGAAACAGCAGCTGTGTAACTGCTGGTCAAACTGTTCAAAGCCCCTCTCTATTCTGTCCCAAAGGCAGATTTCCATAAGGAAGGAATTTTTCGAAGTGAATAAACTAAGGTCTACAGCAACTTGAATTTGAGCACCATATCTGAACACACATTACCGTCAACCAAATAGGATAAATAAAGTATAAATTTAGATGTCTTCAAAATTCAAAGTTGAGATAGGCCTACTGTGACATAGAATGTAAAATGTTTGTATATCTTAATGTACAGTCATTCTCAACACAAAGTGAGAGGCCTTTAGTAGAAAAGCACTGACAGTCTGAGGACTGTCTCCAACTCCTGACTCCAACAAGCTAATTTACTTTGGGTAATATGTTAAAGAGAGTGTTGATTATTTTAATAATGAACCAAGACTAGCATATTCCTTTGCACTTTCAGTATGAGAGACTGGTGTTGGTCGGCACACAGCTAATTTCTGGTCCTTTAAAGTCACAGACACAAAAATGCAACGTCAAAGTGTTGAAAGTCTGTGATGAGTTATGGTAGCTGGCTGACATAATTTCATCACAAAGTTGGGTCAAATGTTGGTGGGGTTGGTTGGCACATGTATAAACCTATTGTAAAATTAAAAGTTGTGACTGTAACTCTATTTTGAGAGATTGAAACTATTTTGACAGATTTAAAATAATGTCAATATTGTTAATGTTTTTTTGTTGTTTGCATAAAATGTTCAAATTGCTTCTATTGGTTCTATTAGTTGCTTCTTTTTTTTTTAAAAAATTTATCTATTTATCTTTTTGTAACTAATGCATGTTACAAGCCCCCTAATGGGGCTTGTTGGCAGAAATGAACAACATGACTTTAACCACCAATCACCTAATTTTAGAAAACATATGTGTACACTAAAACTAATTTATTTATTGCTGAGACAGTAACCTTTCATTTGCTGCTGGTTAGAATGTTCTAACATAAATTGTGCCAGAGAAATATGGCAGTGAGTGAAAAAATGCCAATCTATCCCATTCCTCCTTTGTCTAAACAGAACCATTAAACCTTTACCAAGCCTTAGTTGCCAGAGGTGGATGTAGGACATCTAATAAAACATAAAGGTAGTGAATGTTTTGCAAAAACAGTACGTTTAGTATAAGCATTTCTTTATTGTGTAGAAATAAAGGAAACCCAGGCATCATTACAGCACCTCCAAAATGTGTTGGCCAGTGCAAATGCAATGTATATAAATGTATGTCATTGGTAGTGGGGTTATGGTTTTAGGGCTACAAAGTTTTACACTGTACAGTTCAATAGGAGAACCAGGATATATAAGAATTAGCATTCACATCAGTCCATGTGCTTATCAGTCAAAATGAACGTTAAAAGAGGAATACTTTCAAAGCTTAATTGGACAGAACAAAAAGCTACTACTAAACTATGTCACTGTTTTGACTATCAGTCTTCACAAAAAGAAAGAGAAAACTGTGAAGATCAGCTTCACCTCTAAGCAGCTGAAAACAAAACTCTTAATTCTGTCTTTGTTGTTACAATGTTTTAATGTAGTCTATTTTGATATGACTTGGGTGGGTGGGTGTCGGTGACATGATGTTATATTATTCATTGCACCAATCCAGGTGTGAACTGACAAGTAGTTATTTGGTAACATTGACTGATTGCTGCCTGATTTAATTGTGCAGCAACCACACTGTATTATTCATTGCCTGGCACTTTTAACTTGGTAATTACCAGCTGCTGGGACACAGTAGGACTCCAGTGGTTGTGTCAAAAAACAGCTCTCTCAGTAAATTCACCTACACAAATGCATGCGGGAAGCAATTTTTCATTTATTGGGTGTGTTGGTCTGCACCCATCTTTCTTTAAAGGGACAGTTCATTTCTTCTGAAGTGGGGTTGTATAAGGTACGTACGTATCCATAGCCAGTGTATTACCTACAGTAGATGGTGGTCGGTACGCCCCCACTTTGGAGAAGCACGCAGGAGTATTGCCATTGAAGCTCAACAAAAAATGTATTTTAGTCACCTAAAAGAAGTCTCACCTAATAATATCAATATCAGATTAAGTGTGGTTACCTTGTGGTGAGAAAGCCCTTTCGGATGGGGAACTAAAGCTGTCAAATACACCTATGCTCTCGTCAAAACCATCAGATCCCATTGACAAAAATGGCCATTTTACCTTGCAGAACATGGGAGCTGCTGATCTACCACTGCAGCCATCACTTAATTTGTCTGTGTTATTTTGTGACTTTGGTGAATCCAAACTAACCCTTTCAAACACTAAAGTCACGCAATAAGACAAACACACTAACAGTGGACCAGCAACTCCTGTGTTTTGCGAGGTAAAATAACTGTTTATTGCCAAAGGAGTCTAGTGGCCTTGAAGAGAGCAATTTAATGGCTTTAGTTTCCTGTTGAAAGGCCTGTCTAAATGCAAGGTAAAATATTCTAAATCTAGCATACACTTGATACACTGATACAGAGATTTTTAGGTGGCTAAAATACTACCCCCGTCCACAGCACTACATTGCATAGCTTCCATGGCGGTACTCCTGTCTGTTTCTCAGGGGCGTTCAGTGGAGTTTCAAAAATATGAACTTATATAAACCTTCACTTTGGTCTTTGACCTGTCAGAAGTACATACTATGCTATTGAAAACTGTTTCAAAGGACATGAAACTGTTTCTCACATTCATAATACCTCATGTCTGTATGTAATGCACGACTTGGTGAGAGCAGTGAAAACTTCGGACCTATTTCGGCGCATATTTCAGCACCACGGACAGCAAGCGGACGTTTAATTATCATTAGTCATGTGTTTAAAGAAAATAAATTAATTACAAGCTCATTTCTAGAAGATAACCAAGGGGTCTGGTGTATGTAACACAGTAAAACAAAGGCCAATTTGGTACAATACTGTAGAGGCGAATTTATTGGAGTGTCTCCAGAGACCAAAAATACAAGCTTAACATGCCGACATGAAGAAAAAACCCCACATACAATCAGACAGGCTTCAAGACATCATTTAGACAGGCTGTCTACAGCAGCAGAGCAAAATGCTTTTACAACACACAGATCACTCACACAACTCATAACTCGCGGAGGAGCGAAGTGGCGAACAATTTGATTCAATAACACTCGTATTCACTGACGAGCATATTATTGACCTACCATATTTTTCCAAATAGTAGCCTGGGCGTTTATTTCACAAAATCGATTTTGACCCCAGGCATTTAAAAGAACCAGGGGCTATTTGCTCAAGGCTTTTATTTATTTTATTTTTTTTTGCACTGACCTGCACCAGGCCGTTATTTGGTTGCAGTTCCTGTCCAGTATGTTTTTAGTGCAAAAATACTGTAAGGTAGGGGTGAGTTCGTGTACAAAAATCTCTAAATGTTTAAAGTGGGTCATTTTTTTCATGGACACGTGTACACAGGTTTCACCGCTGGGTGGTGCTATTGCATTATACCAGTAAAGCCCCAGTTATCCGAATACCAACCGAACGGGCCATTTCAAACCAACAGTTACAGGCCTCCACACCAAAATATCGCCATCCCGACGGTCTGCCATCCCGAATTCTGGTCCCTGAGTCCTGACATTAAGCTATGGCGAGCCTGTAGAAGCTGTATTCCCCATGCAAGTCAGCGATTTTCACCAGGGATGCACGCGAGTAATTCAGGCGAGTAATTCATGACATTACCTGTTTTTCAGCGAACTCTTCTGGTAATTTTATTAAAAGGCATGGCATATAGGTCCACAGTAACTTATTATTATTATTATTATTATTATTGGGTCTTATAAGTGTGGGCTACAATGAGTACCGGGCCATCAAATCACAGCATCCCCAGTGAGAGGACATGGAATTGTGTGCGCTTCTACGCACGCGGGTCAAGGTGATCATGGATATTTGATGTAGGAAAGATGTAGCCAGATGTATTACCTTATTTAGATATGTGGCTGTCTGTCCGTCCGTCCGTCCGTCCATCCGTCCGTAGAACGAGTCATGTGCACCACTTCACCACCGACCCGTGCGTAAAGGCGCAAACAGTCCCTCAAGGAGGGACAGCCATGAGGCAATGAATGAGGAAATAATCGCCCGGGCATTTAATCGGGCCGGCGTTTAATACGCAAAATGGGGTCAAACCCCCGGCGACTATTTGGAAATATATGGTATTTAAGTGCAATACGATGAAAACAACCAGCCAGTCCGCCTCGGACTATCTAACATATCACATCTGATCACTTGCAACAAATATGAAGGACACTCACAAGTAAGATGACTACAGAACCTCTCTCTTACTTTTTCTCCTGATTCCAAGGTATGGCAGCTGCCATACCTAAATGACGCCTATGCTGTTTCTCCAAGGGCATGCCAATCACCGTCTATTGAAGGTAATAGACTGACTATGAATAAGTATCCTATATAACCCCAATTCAAAAAAATCTAAACTATCCCTTTAAAGGTTAAGTGAGTAGGATTTAGGGGGATACATTGGCAGAAATGGTATATAATATTATGTTTTCATTAGTGTGTAATTGTCTGAAAATAGGAATTGTTGTGTTTTCCTTAGCCATTTATATCCACATATGTAGCAAGTCCTCCTCCATAGTCCACCATATTGTTCAATCAGTATGCAACGGACAAACCAATCACTAGCTCTAGACAGAGCAATTCATGTTTTTGCATTTTAGCATTGGCCGCCATATTTGGCCTTCACATTTGGCACTTGGGAGAAGTCTCAGCTCTGCAACCTTACCACTAAATGCTACTAAATACTACACACTGGACATTTAATGGCCTGTGTCTACATAGTCTTTTTTTTTCTCAGTGCTAGCGTCTTTTTCAATTGTTCCTAATGAGGACAGAGCATATGCAGTCGGCTGAAGAAAAAGCGCGGTGCCCAGTGTAATTTTTCAGAGCACTCTGCATTTTTTGTGCAGCCACTCCAAGCGCTTTAAGTTGAATATCTCGGAACTTTTCAGAAAGGTCCCAATGATGTCACTGCTGCCTCTTTAGATGCGCTAGTGTCTACTATCACCAAAGCTCATTTTTTGGGAGCAGATCAGCCAGTGGACACTAGATGTTGCTGATGTTACTGTTCGCTATATAAGCTTGATGCTGATTGTGGTCAACCCTCTGTTAATGTAGCATTGCATTAGCCACCTAGCTAATGTCAGTGTTAAGGTATTGTTGTCATAAAAGCATACCCATGTGGAGAATGTCATTTTTAAAAAAAAAAAGCACTGGGATCATTTATTTTTTTAATTTTTCATTTATTTTTTATGAAACGCTGGGATGAAGCACTCCCCGGCACCCTGTCACCGCTTTTCTGCTGAAGAAAAACACTATCTGGACATAAACTCTAATTTAGTTATATTATATTGTGCATTATGAGTTCTATGGACACAGTCCATCTAAATTTTCTTGAAAATTTAAATTAAGTTTCTGCCTTCCAGCACAAGTTTATTTACAGCCTTTAAATTAACTAAATGAAGCAATTTGATAATACCTCCATAAATGAGACAATATATGCATGTCATAAGTATGGACTGTAAAAATAATGACAGCACCCATTGGTTTGTGGACTCCAGTTTTAAAGCCTTAAGTTCATCATTTTGTCCATAGCCATCTTGGGTTTTTGGAGCCAGAACTGACTCTATCGCCAGACAGCTTGTCACTAAAAGCAGCCCTCCCTTAATTATGTATCATTTTAAGCCTTCATAAAATGTAAATGAGCAAGTAATGCAAAAATTCATCCCCCATACAGTTCTCATGAAGGGGGAAATTAGCCATAGAGACCAAAGCTGCTTTTTGTACCAGTTAACATGTAACATTACATTTCTGTAAAGTTAACATGGGGGGTCTATGGAGATTAGAATGACTTCTGAAGCCAGGGTCAAGTGGCCATTTGAGGAACTGCAGTTTTCAGCACTCTCATGTTAGCTTTATTTTTCAGCCCCAGAGGTTAGGCCTACTGCTTGGTCATAAGTTGATGTCCGGCAAAAATGAAACATGGATACATTCACATATAGGCCACATTTAGACTGACTTGAGCTAAAATTAAAAAAAAAGAGTACCCTACATAACGCCCCTGACTAATGCAGCCCCCTGTCTGCAGAGCAAGCAACTTTAAAATAATTAAACATTCATGTATAAAATCAAAAACACCCTTTCCATGAATAAAAATACACCACAACTGCAAAATGGTACAGTCGTATCCTGAATGAGGCAGACTTCTTTGGATTTTTTCCAATGGCAGTGATATGGCAACATCACACATTGTTAAAAAATAATCATGCTTTAGCTTTGCAGCAATCAAAAACATGAAATTCTCATGAAACAAAAATACTTTTTTTTAATTTTTTTTTAAACTGAACCCTGACCTACAATGCAATGCTTTTGTAGGCTGATCCATGACATATGAATCCAGTCAATCCCTACTGTACAGATGTCAGATATGCAGACAGAAGCACAGCCAAAGCAAAATATTTCTGCATGCATGTTAGTATGTCTTGTATTTCTGTCCTCCCACAGAAACAACTAACAAAAAGTTATCAAAGGAGGAGGAGCGATGGACAACAAAAGGATGGAAGAGAAAGAAAGGGGAGGAAAGCACTTACCCTTTAATCCAGCTACAAGATAGCAGGGTCAGGGTTTAGAAAAGGAAGAAGAAGAAGAAAAAGAAGAAGGAACAAACAGAGAAACATAAAGACACACAGCAAAGCCACCAACACTTTAACACTACAGCAGTTCTACAACAAAGAGCGAAGCAGCAAACAGAGAAAGAATAACAGTAACAGTTGAACACATGTACATTAAATGACCAGGGGAAGGACAAACTAAGAACATCATTGGCTGATTATGTAAAAAAAAAACCCAAAAAAAAAACAATGTTGCGGGGACAACTGTACAGTAAGAGCACATGAACAAGAAGCTGTGAGTTATGAACATAAGGGCCTAGACCTATTAATATTTTACAATATGAATGAAGAGTATAATTGAAGTAGGCTTCTAAGGCTGTTCTCACAAATTTTTGTATGTTTTCCTACGAAAAGCAATGCACCCAAAGTTGCACATACCCGTTGTATTTTGAAAGGCTGCGATCACATAATGTGCTGACAGCAGTTAGAAGAAGAAAGCAGTCCCAAGCGCCTGTAAGGAAGCAGGTTTGAGATGTGGATGGGTCACAAAAAACTGTACTTTCAACTGGGACTTTCCCCTGGAGTTGCGTGTTCAGATCTGTGTCAACTTTGAGTCATTTTAAGGTATGTCCTCACCATGTTTCTTGTCCTAAACCTAACCACAATAACTTTTATTGCCTAAACCTGATCTCCGTAACTTAACATTTATTAGATAATTGTACATTAAGGATGAAACATCATTAATGGGGCATAAATTTGTAGGATACCATACGAACCGTTCTATGAGAATATGATTTATCTTCATGTAAAAACATTAAATGAGGCTGCAATGAGCCCCATCACTCTGTGCTCCAATAACAGTTGAGCAAGCTTGTTACCTGGCAGAATCTCGGTCAACTTTCCCCTTTGCTAGTATACTTAGATATACTATGTGCTAGGCTTGTGTATGTTGAAAAGAAAACCAAATTTTGAAAATGCTTAAAAGGTGTTGCTGGGGGACATGTAAAAGTGACATGTACACATTTCAATATAGTCACACATTAAGTAAGCTAACGTCAGCAAAATGCTAGCTAACTAGCTAGCTAACATAAAGTCACATCAAGAGGAGTTTGCCTAATGTCAGATCACCAACATCAGCCAGGTTTGCTTCCTCCTTATTGTTGTGGTAACATTAAAAAAGAAAGGACAGATAGGGTGGTTGGTTACATGTTTTTAAGATGGCATGAATTATCGTTAGCTAGAAAAGGTCATGGCTAACATTCCTTTGTTTCTATTATATTTTAAGGCTCAGTGCCACCCTGGAGTAACTTGGTGTTATTTATTTGGTAGCCCAGTTGTTTCTAACCATAACATGTTGGCATTGTACATTTCTGCAAACCACAAATACGTTACATTTGTATGTTTCATATGTGTCATATCATTGTTTCTAATGTGATGTAGTATATAAGCTGACTTTACAATCTGAAGGTGAAGGGGATGTTGGATGGCGTGACACCTAGGCGATGCCCATTGCTGTTTCACAAGCAGCTTTTCAGGCACCACATGTGGTACTTTTTAGCAACCCATCACATTTTTCCAGCCAGAACTGCACCACCGAAACATAGGCCGAAACATCTTTTTCTAACCATAACTAAGAGTTTTCTGTGCCTAAACCTAACCACATGTTGCCACAGCACCGTTGGAACATAAAGAAATGTAAAGCTTCAACATATCCACTACATGATAATGTACAAATATAACAAATCTATGGTTTGTACAAATGTACAATGCCAATATTTTTTTTTCTGGCAACTGGGTTTTACTTGGATATATACACAATGTAATGTGATATCCTTCCATCAAACACTATAGTCTTTGCTGTTGGCGTCTTGGGGCTATTTGCCTGACACCCATAATTTTTCCTAAAAAAAAACAAAAACTGATTAACTGCTAACTACAACGGATGCTATATCATCAAGTTAGCCAAACAAAGTAAAAAAAATCATAGACAATGGCATGGCCGCATCTTGATTAGGGCAAAGCATTTGTGTGGGAGAATAACTAAAAGAAAACATGAGAGTCAAAGAGTTGAAAACTTACAAAACTGAGATATGGGTGCATCGAGCTGTGGTGCTGTGCCCCCTCTCGAGTTGAGTTTCTGGACCTGGGTGGGAGGAACTGGCTTGTGTGACTGGCCGGTAGCTCGGTACATGGCCTGTACCCATAGGATCCGGTCCTGCTCATCATCACTAGCAAAAATCACAGTGTCGCCCTCTTTCACAGCGTTGAAGAACGTCCGACCGCCGTCTAGACCTGAAGAATAAACAGAGAAAGAGGTAGTTATTGTTTTATGTGTTCACAGGATAGCACGTTCCTATTTGTAACCCATTATCAATATCCAGTGGGTCCTTCATTTCACATGAATGAATTGTACAGTATAAATCTTAATTATGAGGTGGCCACAGGAAGTCATGAGTTAATCACAAGCAGTATTGAACTGGTGGGTGTTGTGAGAAACTTGTATTTAATTTGGTTGACAACTTTGTGATCCTAAAATGCTGATCTGACTGAATGCAGCAGCACAGAAATTACTATTTGCATGTTTACAGCATTTATAGGCATTTATTATTACTGTTGCTTTTATTATTGTCTTATAACAGAAAGGATGATTCCAGTGAGTTAGTACTGCACTTCTATAAAGCTGTGTTGATGACATCATGAGGGTTATTTTCTCTGACTTAAACAAGCAGTTTGTACTGCCTGGCCACATGCTCTGAAGTGATTGAGGGCAGAATTTCACCTCCAAGCCAAGTATACACTAACAGCAGGGCAAAAATGTGCAAAACGTCACACTGTTGATCATGTTAGTTCATTTTTTGAATGTTATAAACGTGGTTCCCAACTGGTGGGTCACAGTCCAAAAGTTGGCTGTGGGTCCATTCTGAGTGGACCACAAGTGAATCGCATATTTGTCAAATTTGTCAAAAACGTGGTTTATTTTGAAGTACAGTGAATTTCACGCACAGAGCTTTTACTTTGAAGTGCCATTTTCTGCTGTAGAGAGAGTTACTAACGGAGAGCTACCTGACAGAGACAGCAAACTAGCTCGACGACATGGCTTAATGCAAGCATGAGGCTGCTTCATAGAAAGTGATATAAAGATGAACGACGTAACAGCTATCCAAAAGTGAAGCTGAAACATCTGGATCGCCCCCTGGTGGCTGGCTGCAGTACAGGTCATAAACTCCGCCCACTCCATTGTTAATGGACATGGGCCAAACTAAAAACTCAAAGTACACATCAAATAACTTTTTTCCCAAATATGGTTTCTGCTTCTGCCCACAATTGGGAATCACCCAATCACCGGAACAAGATGGTGAGTCCGTATCCAGGATATTTTAGCTTCACTTCTGTACAGTGGGGGTTAGTGGAGACGCATCCATCTTTACAGTCTATGCGCCAAATGTATTAAACTGAGTGGATTTTTGACTAATGGCTAAGGAGAAATCTGGACCCTGTTGCTGGACCAGTTGGGAACCACTGTTTTAAACCAGATAATGGTGGATGACCATCGCCCAACCCGCCCTGATCTTGGAAAAGGTGCCGGAAGCATCAGTGAGTCCAAATAAACGAAAAGGATTATGGGGTGCTCACATCAAACGCTAAGCAAATGTGCACAATTCGCCCGTCACGTGAAAGTTAAACAACTTGAACAAGAAATTTGCATGCCAAAGCCGTAATGGAGGACAAACTTATTGTCGTCATCTGTGGGCACCCAGAGCTCTTTGACTCAACATCAGGACTGTACAGAGACAGAAGAAAAGCAGGAGATGGGTTGAAGATTACTGAGCGAAGCCATAGAACTACATGGTAAGTTCTGAAAATATGTATTCATTAGTTTTGTGAGCTATTTTGTTGAGTTGCTTCTTTGCAAAAAGCTCTGAGTAACTTCAGCTGTTTTTTTTATTCGGGAAGGTGAACAACAGAAGGAGTAAATCAATAATGTGCTGCCACTGACAGTTTCTAACAGCTCCGTCCAGCTCCCACTGTATTGCCTCTTCACAGATGATGAAGAGAAACGTCTACACCTTGCTGATTGACTACAAAACAGGATTGTGCACAAATATTTTGTAATAAAAAAACAGGCTGAAGTATTTCCCAGTACGTTGCAATCGATTTGATATTTAAAGATGCTGGGTTTGCGCTTTGTGCATTGAGTCCTTTGTCGAGCAAAAGTGACAATTCTCTGTTGACCAGTCAACGGACTGCTGTGTTTTTAGCTCCACCTTTTAGATCTGTGTGCTAAGTACCCCAACAGAGGGGTGACCAAAAATGGGGATGGTAAGAAACCGCTCCATTGGTACCATTCACAACTTTTCACAGTGGAAACGGAACAACGCATACCAAACCACACCATAGTGTTTGGTGGAAATGCGGCTCATGAAAAAAATGAAGAGTGTTGCCATCTTGTTTAGGCTTGGTACTTAACTACTAACCAATGCACTGCACAGCTGTGTGATATATGTTGCTGTTACCTGGCTGGGGGTCAGTGTAGTCCACAGTGTAGCCATCCAGTTGCAGGAGCTCCACAGGCTCAGCCTTCTTCTCTCTGTAGCTGCACATGGCAAAGGTGTACTGACTCACCTGCACCAATCACAGCGAGAGGACATGTTTACTCATCAGCCAACTCAGGAAGGAATATATTAAACAATGCCTGCATTAATTATTCGCAGCGCATATTAGTTTAGATATTGCATCTTTTTTTAACAATTAGCAATGAAAACTGCACTGATACATTTTATTGTATATATTTTTTTTATCTCAGCACCTGTGTTACACTTTTAGAGGGAGCTCATTAGATCTTTTTACCCTCACACTTGGCGTTACTGCTAAACACTGCCTGTTAAGAAACTGTTTCACATTTCTGCTTTCACATCTGTCATGTGCATAAAACATGTAGTATTTGTAAGTCTGAGAGAAGCTGGAAATGCATTCATCAGTGTTAATGTGTGATATCTGTATCTAGGTAGTTTTGTTTGTTGCTATTTTATTAATTTAAAAGTGAAATTTACCTGTGAAAAATATGTGTGCTGTGTGGCGTGTGAAGAATATTAAATATCTAGATGTGTTTGTAGTTAGTTTAAAGGCTGGTATTCTGGATTTGAGTGGTTAGCAGATGTACAACGATGTTATTACTGAATATGGAAGAATTAGGAAACATTTTAAACATGAGGTAAATGATGTAGTGGTGTAAGACCACTATACAGTTAATACCTCAGTCTATTTTTTTACACATGTAGTAATGTAAATGAAGACATTTTATTCTTTTACTTTTACCTCAATAAAACTGCCTTGATTTTCCAGGGACACCTTTGTCCTTTTTGTTGACATTATTCACCTGTGCATCAAGAGCCCAGGCTTTGTTCTTCAGTCCTGTTGGACCCAAGTGTCTTTCCCAAACCTGATTTTACTCCTGAAGTGAAACTGAAATATCAAGGCTTAGGCCGCGGTTGAATATTAAAAAAAAATATGTCTGATGTCTTTTCCTAAACACTTCAACTTGACCTTGATGGAAAATGTAATGGAATTTACAAGGACTTTGGAAAATACAACCACAGTGCATAAAGAATCCTACTGCACTTACACATACATAAATATGTGACGGCAGATGTTATTGACATGAGTCTGTCGTGGTGAAGCTACAATGTTGGAAGATAGACTACTAAGAGCACATCTTAGATCTATTGCCCTGTACTTTCTTACTGTATTCTTTATAATGTAGGCTATATAAACACTGAATTGAATCATAAATGAATATAGACTGACAATCACAAAAGTGAAACAAAATGGTTGTCACACTGATAACTTCTCACACTCACCCTCCTGTCCACTCATATGTCATCATATACATAAAAATAATTGTTAAATTTATGCATATACGCATAGTGTGTGTGTGTGTGTGTTTTTTTTTTCATAAACAGCCAAATGGTGCATCTCTTTAAATGATGCTACCGCAAGGAACTGTGGAATGGCATTGGGCCTATCACCTTTCTATCCAAAAGGATGGTCCAGTGGACTCTATGTTAAAGAAGTTAAACAAGGAAGCACTGAAGCTACCTTTCCTTAGCATTTAGATAGTTCTACCAGCTCTTATCACGGCTGCCGCAAAGATATTTCCAGGTTGTTTCACTCCGTTATGAACCTCTCTAAGCAAAAAAGACTATTCAGCTGCAGCCTAAGAGTCTGCAGCCATGCCTGAGGCTCTTTGTGAGGCGATACTTAGTCACATTATCGGCATGCTAACATGTTCACAATGATTATGCTAAAATGCTGTAGTTTGACAGGTTAGTTTACTGTGTTAGGTTGCTAACATTAGCACTAAACACAAAGTACAACTGAGGCTGATGGGAATGTCATTAGTTTTGATAAATATTCTGTCATAAACCAAGGTTGTTGGATAAATTCACACAATGACCTGCTGGTGGCGCTGGATTTAAAAGTCAGAGGAACACCAAAATTATTACACTTAATCCTAAGGGGTACATGAATGTGTTTACCAAATTTAATGGCTAATCATAGTTGATGAGATAGACCAGTATCTCAAACTAAACATAATCATTAGGATCTTCAGACTATTTATATGTGCTGCATCCATTAAAAGGGATGATTGAAAGCATGAGGCCAGAGAGAGAGAGTCTGTCTGTGACAGCTGTGTTACCTCTTAATGTGTGTGCATGTGTGTTATTATAATCACATTATAATAAAGTCAAGTGGCTGAATAAGAAGGTGAACTTGCAGATGTGCGTTCATGACCAGCAATAATGAGTAGAGGGGATGTGTACAAGAGTGTGTGTGTGTGTGTGTGTGTGTGTGTGTGTGTGTGTGTGTGACAGAGAGGAGGAGAAACAGAGAGAGTGGATATACAGACAGTGAGTATGGTGAGAATACCATACTTTTTTATACAAATGCAAATGTGTATTCTAATGGAAATGAAAGGGGTAATGACTGTCCTGTGACACCCTGGTGTGAATGACCTTAACAGACTTATCTCGTTTTTCATTTTATCTTACGTTCAAGATGTTGCAATGAGAGATTCAATTTTTATCTGTTTCATCAGACAGAGACAGCTCATGCCAGTTGTATGTTTCCAGAATTGTTGCTGTGAGGGTTAAAAAATACTGTGCATTGCCAGTATAGAGCTATAATAAAATAAAGTTGAACAACCTTGATTGACAATCTTCAGCTGCTTTTAGCTTTCACGCAAGTCTATATTTTAAAGTACCCAGTTGGATATATCAGAGCTTTAAGAAAACTATGAGTTTTAGCAGACATAGTTAGGACTTACCGTAAAACTCGGAATATAAGTCGCACTGGCATATAAGTCGCAGTCTATTTTTTAAGGTCTCAAACAGGGAAAACAAGGTTTTATATTACTATTTGTTAATAAAAACGTTATACAAGTTATTCCTACACTGTTTCCCTTTATTTTTAATTTGAAACACATTCAAAACACAATAACCTCTTAAGCAGCTTTGGTTACTT
>NC_065529.1:8509093-8526025 GCF_006386435.1 Epinephelus moara
TATATATATATATATATATATATATATATATATATATATATATATTGTGTTTCTAATGCATGGATGAATCTCACCCAGAAGAAAACATAAATGCCTCTAGGCCTTTTCAATGTTAGAACTTGGGGTAGTGGTGGGTATTGGTGCACTTCAGCCTCTTGTGGTCAAAATAAGTATGACAAAATTACAACAACAAACACTTGAAAAAATTATCCTGACAAAACTTTTTTTCCGCCAGTTTCACAGACAAAAAAACAAATTTAAGACCTCAGAAAGATTATCCTGGAAATACATTTCTTTAAACCTATTCTTGAGTCACAAACACAAAACAGAAAACGAAAATGGATAACCAGATTTATTTTGTCTTAGGGCATCCGTACATAAGTACAACTTAAACACCTTTACTCAGCCAGTAAAACTTTTGAGGCCTCTTGGATGGGTGTCAAAACACCCATGGTTTCATTTAAATCTTAATGGTTGAGGTCAATGTACTAACCAGATGAACAAATATACACTCCATTGTCTCTGAATCTTCATCAGATCTTAACAATTATCCAGGTTAAGGGATGATATCATAAAATTTGTTGATTGGTGTTGCAGGCATACCGCAGATGATAAATTCTTATGTATTAAGCAGCTCCCTGGCCTTCCCTCCAAAGTCATCATCACCCCAAACTCACCCCAAAAAATATCACATTTAAAAAGATTTGAATTTGACTGAGCACATTCATGCCCCCTATAGGATGGACCCTTTCTATTTTGGACACTCCCATGAGCTCTCCGCTAGCACCTCCATTAGACTTACATATGAACTCCACCCACAAGATAATGTAGATAATAAGATCATGTATCTCATATTTTGAACACATTCAAGTTCCCACAGGATGGATTTTTCATTCTAATGAGCTTGGGGACATTCCATTAAAACCACCCTCAGGAAAACCATAATGAGTTGTTTGTTCCTACACTCTCATACTGAGTGGAGTAATGTAACCTGCACTGGAAGCTAACCGGGCTTAACACGTTTGGTCTTGTTCAAAAAAAGGCCAGTGTTGACCCATATATCAGTGCAACCCTGGTTTAGGTTGGTTGCTTTGGTCTTGTCACGGCTCCCTGTGTTGGCAACACGAAGTGTAGTGACACTGTTGCTAGCTGTAGCTGGACTGATGCTACTGTAGCTGCCAGTCATACCGGCCTGTCGTCACAGATCACCAGGCCTGGCCAATCTGCCGCTGTCGCCACCTCTGCCGCTGCAAGTGGCAGCTCTCACTCTAGCTGCAGCTGCATTCCGTGTGTGTGTGTGTGTGTGTGTGACAAATGAGATTCCCCACAACAGCACTGATGAGACCCGAGGCCAAGTTAAGGATGGAGGGAACGGGACCCACTCTCCAGCAGCTTCCTGGCCTCCAGGACACCACAAAGGCAAATCAGAGTCTAAACTACCGACCCCCCTCCACCCATTCCCCAAAACACCACCTTGCTCTCTCTCTCTGTCTCTCAGCTGTCAGTCAGCAGAGCAGAGAGAGAGGGAGAGATGGTGATGAAGAATGGGAAAGGAAGAGTGAAGAGAGAGAGAGAGTGTTAGGGATTAGTACAGTCGTTTATTTTCACATCATTACAGGAAACACATGGATGGATAGATAGATAGATAGATAGATAGATAGATAGATAGATGGCATAAACTGAACTGTATGTAGCACCTGAGATCTCTGAGAAACACTCTGTCATTCTGACCAGCTCAGCAAGTGGATGGTAAAATGACAATGAAGCAGAACTGAATTAACTTAAAGTGAACTGAAGTGAGTTGAAGCTGAATTGCAGTGAATACAAATTAAGCTGCCTGAACTAAAATGAAATTAATTACAGTGAGGTGAAATAAAATGAATTAAACTGCACTATGAAAGTGAACTTAAATACATTGAAGTGAACCGAGCTGAACTAAAGTGATCTCAAGTTCACTGGCTAAACTGAACTGAACTTAAGTGGATTCACCTGAATCGAACTGGAAGACAGATGTGGACGCATGTGCAATTAAAATTCAGTCCACCATAAACACGCAAGGTTTAGCTGATCTGTAATCTGCCTGGACACTCTGAGGAGGGGCGGCTCAGGCCAAAACCACTGTACTGATGAACTGATGGAGGAGGAGGAGGAGGTAATTTAAGGACAGAGAGAAAGTGTGGAGGATGGAAAACAGAAGAGATGACAGGCAAGTGATAACAGGGAGAAGAGAGAGGAAGATGAGAGAATGCGGGGGAAGTAGAAGATGGTGAGGAGGGAACGAAAGAGAAATGGACCAAGAGAGGAGGAGGAATGAGAAGAGACAGAGGGATTACATGTACAGTGGGAAAAGAATAGCTATGATGTAGAAGAAGTCGTAGACTCCTATTTCAAACTATGTTGGTTGTACTACAGAGGATATTCACTTCTAACAAGATGTACAGTTAAGTATACAACGGAATCAGTAATTGTGCATGAAAGTTAAAGTTTTCTTTACATTGGCACTGCTGTACAATAGAGACATAGCGCAACGCTTCGTACTCCAAAAGCCATGCCCACAGCAGGGGAAAACTTATTGCGCCTCAATATACAACCAAGGGCTTAAACGCTAACAAAATGGCTGTAGCTTGCTTTAAACATTAGATATCAGCATGCCAAAGGATTAGTGCTTTATGTCTACCTGAGAGTAAAAGTTACATTGACAAATCTAATAACCTGATCTCAGTGTCATCTTCTCCGCCCCTTGCTCATCTTGGAGAACCAATCCCACTGAATGGCCAGTGGTGACATACTTTAATATTTACAGCTATTTGATTGAATCACAAGGTAAGACCATAATTTCAGCTAACACTGATAAAGACCAGGCCTTACATAGTTTAGTTAGCTCCAACCTCTACTGTTTTTCTGGTCAAAATTAGCCAAATGCTGCATAGGCATACCGAGCGTTACTATCCCAACTTAAAAGCTCAGTGTTTTCGGTTTGTCAACTTGTAAAAACTTAATATGGACTCTTTACTATGTTGGTTGTACATCCCATCACAAAGCATCTTTAATGTATTTTTGTGTTGTTTGCATGCAGGCTTCAGGCAGAAAGGCTTCAGGCAGAAAGGCCATTGTAGTGATTTAGGTAACTACACAAACAAATCCATGAATTTAATGTATGTAAATGTATCTATTGTACCACCAAACAGCTCCATAAATGTATTGTGTAATATTCAAAGGAAAAAACCCTGAAAAAAATCAGAATTTCCAAGATTAACTGAGTTAATCTACAAAAAAACTTGCATATTCTCTGAGATTATAAAGTCATAAATATGCGAAGTGAGAGACTCAGATATTCTCTGAGGTTAATTGCCAGAGTCAGGTGATATATTATAAAGAGCAGTGCAGCCCACATAGGGAGGAGGTTGTGCTGGATAAATGGCTCAAGCATCGGACTTTCACCCAGGAGACTGGGGTTTGTGTCCCGTGTGAGTCAGTGTGTCTTATTATTTTTACTTAGACTTAGTTGACTTATTTCAGGTGTTAGGGTACTATAAAGCTGCTAAATGTACAAACCTATTCAGAGTAGCTGAAATTCAGAGTAGCTGAACAGGTCTGTTCTTGTTAATGTGATATTTTGCCATTGCTAGGACATCCAGGAAAGACATCCAACTGATGGCTCAGTAACATCCTGCACATCAGCACGATTTTCATTTTGGAACTTTTTTTCAGCTCTAACTGGACATATTGATGAAACATTCAGACAATGGTCATTCAAAGTCTCAATGTTTGCTTGGACCCTGTTTACCAGTGGTGTCTGTGATGTGATGAGGGTGACTCAACCTTGCAAAGTAAAGCCATTTGGCTCCTTGACCAAAGAAAATAGATTTTAAAAAAATAAAATGAAACAAAAATACTATTTTTTTCTCACAAATGTATGGCTTTACATTCACAGAGAATATTCCATTTTTTTCCCATAAATTTAATATTGGAAAATTTAAATTTATTTTCAGAATATTACCCCCCCTGTTCAGGCCCTGTATCTTTATTTTTTTTTACGATAGCCCTAATACACCATCGTAAAGGCATACCCTTTCCCCTACTTCCTACCCCAACAACTTTGGCCCCCTTGCTGAACAACCAACTCTGCCTTCATTTAGTCTTTTTAACTACACACCTGTAAGGTTTCATGACTGCATCTTGCAGAGTTGTGATGTTATTACATTGACAAAATCTGTCCACAGACAGACATCTAAACACCTGAGAAAACACTCAAACTGGAGTGATAGTTGAGGCTACAATGGTGCCACCAGGACCACATTTTGCCATCATCACACACAGACACATACACCCACACACACACACAGACTCACAAAGTAAAAACAATACCAAACATTGCAAAGTTGTCACGACTGTTAAAAATATCTAACGACTCCTTCATGGTGTGAAAGGCTGTATTGCCACATCATTTATTCCCCAAAAGTCCCCCAAAGGGAAGACATCTAACATCTGACTGATTCCTTTTAAGACTGATCATCTAAATATAAGTCAAAGTCCAGTCTTGCTTTCTCTGAATATACAGAAACATTCGGCCAGATTTGTTGTCCAAAAATTACTGTATTAAAGAGATTTTGATTGTAGACAAAGCCTTCTCAAACATGCAAGACATGATGCAACTGCATGTCTCGTGGCAACAATTTCCTATCATTGAAGGAAATCATCCTTAAAAGAAAAAGATATATGGAAGAGTTCAATTTCAATAAAAGCTGTGATACATAACTTTCAAGGTGTTTCATTTTCACATTTAAACAGGAAATATATCATACTGTAGTTTCAATGCCCCCTTCTTGTGGTACTGATGAAGGATTAGTAGGATCACTGGATATCTTCTGATCAATACTGGTATCTGGAAGTTGTCTTTCACAGTCACTGACATAATTTGTTAGATTTGTAGTAAATTAGCTGGTTTTATTATAGTAGTTTGTTCTATCTGTTTCTCATAAGTTATACCAACGCTTAATGTTTTTAAATGTTTCTGATAAGTATTGCAGTACTATATAGCTTGTTGTTTGAAAGAGGGTCTGTGTTAGTGTATTTTCCTTATTATCTACACTAGAAGTAACCAGTGTGGGATACCTTATATCATTATATACCGAAGAAATCTTTTATAGATCTGACCACACTGACTTCTATTAAAACTTTTAGTCTGAAAGGAAGTGTGCAGTGATAAAGGCCGACATGGGTAACGAAATGCCAACAGTCAGTACTTACTTACAGGACTTTGCATGAGCAAAACAGACAGTGAGCAGAGAAAAAAATACACTGCACAGTTATCTCAACGATGCAATATCTCTAAAACAGCAACAAAAAGTACATGCGCACTCAAACACACACACACACACACACACACACACACACACACACACACACACACAGCAATAACCAGATAGTGTCTCTGCTCCTCAAGACAAACATCCATGCACATACACAGACAGACATAAATACAAACACAAACACACACACACACACACACACACACACATGAGTGCGCAGTCTATTGACCAGTATTTGTCACTTGCTATATATTTAGCTGGGAGCAAGTGGGAGGCTTCAAGTTGGCGGCGCTCAGGCTTTTCTAGCTGCGAGTGTTAGGCCAGCTAGTGTTCACTCGACTTTGTCAATCCCCTGTCAACTTGTAGCTCTGAGACATATCCTCTGCAACGCACAAGAGACAGGCCGCCCCCCCCTCCACCCACACCACCCCGCCTGCTGCCCACCTCCTAATACAGAGCCACCAGGAAATGGCCGCTACCGCCAACCCTCCACATCCCCACCACCCCATCTCCTGACAAAAGCCTGCTTGGCCTCTCCATCATTCCTCTGACAGCCGAGGGAAGACAGCTTGGCTGCATCTCTCTTTCCCGCTGCACACACAACATGTGGCCAATGAAAATATTATAGCGATAAAGCAGAGCGGAGGCTGCTCAGGGTGCTCTCTTGGGTGCGATCACATTTTGTAACTCACCATTCAAATTTGATCTTGTGGTTTTGAGTCTCAAGAAAACATGTTCAAGCATTTGTTCAGAAGTTTCCTCCAAGCTGATAATTATTGGCACCACAAATATGAATATATTACCTTAACCAGTGTGTCAGTGATGCACCTTCTCCACTTTTTATAGATCAAGATATGAGGACTATAATAAATAAAGCCATGGATTTATTTCTGTTGTTGTTCACTAAGCAAATGCAGTCATCAGTTCAACAGACCTCAGGAACTTTGGTTTTGGTGAGGCATCCAAACCTGTGACCTTGTAAACTTGGTTGGACCTCTGACTGTATCATCATCATCATCAACCATTGTTTATTCAGTGAAACTAACTGAGCATTAAAGCTCTTTTACAGCAATGCCTTGAATTTACATTCATACCAACTAGAAGGATATATAATAAAAGATAACAACAACAATGAAATTATGAAAATGTATTTACTCTGTCACATTGGGCAAGCTGCTAAACAGCACTGTAGCCTCTCAGACAACATATAACAAAATATCTGCCTTTACTTGGATCTAAGGAGCCTCAATCCAGCTGTGGGAGATATAATTTTGTTAGACATCCTAATTCCTCAACAGGGTTGTGCAGATGTTGAAAAATTGAAAGTAATGACCCTCCCTCATCTGCAACAACTTGAACTCAACTTTTTGAGTTCTCAGCTATTTCTGGTGCCTTAGCCTCAGTTTAAAGTCCCGCATTTTTAATAACCTGAGATGTACATTTGGCCAAAAATAATAATGTGTATAAATTTACATATAATCCAACAGCATAAAGGGTTGCAAATAAAAAAAATATTTTCACTGTCAAAGAATCTGCCAGTTATGTTCATTAAAAAGTATTTTGAGGTCTATGAAATACTGGCATTTATAATGAACAGTACTATTTTCCAAAGTGCAAACTGATATATTAAAATACCTTGTTTTAACACGCCGGCAGTGCATAACCCAAATGTATTCAATTTAATATCACAAAAAAATAAGAAAATGGCTTCAAAATGAGTTGCAAATTAATTTTCTGTCACCTGACTGAGGGTTGCTCAATAATGGAAAAAATCATAATCACAATATTTCAGTCAGTACTGAAATTACTATTATTTAACATGATTACTTATTCACTGTGGAAACATGCTTTTTTTTATGTAAAAAAAAAATCCTCTTCTTTTTAATAACAGATTTTCCTGAACTTTATATACATATATATATATATAACTTGTATATACACATATATATATATATATATATATATATATATATATATATATATATATATGTATATATATATTTCAAATGAAAAACAGGCGCAAAGTAAACTAAACATGTCACAGCCTGGCTGAAAGTGAGTTTGGGCTTTTAGGAAGGGGTGAAAATACACAGCTGTAAAGGAAAGGGTTGTGCTGAAGATATAACACAAGACAGAACGAGCCATTTCAGATGGAACATGGCACACATTTTATCTTGTTTAAATAACTGTCTGCCAAAATTGTTATTGAAACTCAAATTTGATTAATTGCCCAGCCCTAACTTGACTAATTGATTAACTGACAACTCATCTTTGTAAAATGTATATCTGAGCTGACAGAGGCAGAGGATGAGTGGTATTGTGGCAGGTTGTATTTGGATCAAGTATGGTTGTGCATGATACCATGTTAAGTACGCTCCAAATGGATTACAAAGACACAATGCTGCATTGCAAAGGATTTAGAACTTCAGGTTGAGAGCACTGCTAACATAGCTGCAATGACTCCAAGTTCATTAGAAATACATTTTCCTTTTCTGACTGTCAAAGTGACAGCCTAAAGACTTAAGTGACGCTACTGCCCATTAAAACATCTAACCCACTGAATGTGATGTACCATTTATTGTGGTTGGTTGTGTCTTAGAGTAAACTGTATATTGTAGGAACCAAAAAAATCAATAAAAAATGCAGTGAGAGCATACATTTATTTTCTGAGCTTACCTGAACCAGCACAAAGAATCTTTTCTTCCATCTTTTCCACACGTTCTTGCCAATGGCCCAGAGGTACCTGTGGGATATTAAAAATCAGTCATCTAGAAAAAACACTTTTACAGAGATTTGAGAGATTTGTCAGTGTGGCCTTTAAGCAGCTGTTGTAACCTGAATGGAATGTGTTTGCTACTTTCTGTACTGCCATGACAGAAGTCTGATGCGCTAAGAGCATACACAGAGTGATGGTGTAGTGCATCACTGACCTCTCCTGGTGAAATCTGATTACTGCAACCAGATACATCACATATGGAAAAATCCCAGAGCGATGCATCACATTGCTGGGCTTTACTTGAGGCAGATATTTGTCATGGCAGTAAAAGCACTGTACTATAACCAATGACACTAATAGTGTCTCTGTTCCACTTAGTTATGCCTGTAGGCCATCTATCAGGCAGCATGCCCAGATCTCTTGCACCTGTGTGAGATAGGTGAAAATGTCTGCTGTGAGAAATAACAGACATTTAGAGAAAACTTTGGGCTGTTAGATTTGCTGACAGTATAACATGAACTGGAGTAAAGCAGCCTCTGGAGAACAGATAAAGTCACAAAAACCTGTGGACTGTACAAACTGTGTCCATTTTCTTCTCATGGAGCTATTTCACAGAGGTGTGATGGATGGAAGCACAACTGCAGTTAATAACATTAAGTTTTATTTACATAAATCAATGAAAGAACTGCTTCCTAACTTATTAGTAGTATTATGAAAATCACTCACGATACTTTTGACCTAGTACCTTGACAATGATACCCATCATAGTAATTTTAGTGACAGTTATAAGGACTTTCAGAGACTATCTGCACCAAAGAGATTTTTGAGAAATCAGAAGAGTAGTGATGTGGATATAATAACTAGATAGAAGCACTAATTCGGTAATAACTCAAATAAAGTTAAGATTCACTTTAAAGGTGTACTTCAACCCCCAAATGACTGTCTATATTGATTACTCATCCTGTGTTGCACTAAATTTGTGAAAAAGACTGTTTTTCATGATTCCACTGTGAGCAAAGAATCAAAAAACTGAAAATCCTTGATCAATTGAAGTCATAGGTGTCCGTGTTTAACAACAGCAAAACTATATCAAAACATCTGTTTACAAACTCTCACACAACTCGTGCAGTATAATCCTAGTGTCATTTACCCAATCATATACTCAGAACTTCCCACGAAGACAGCCCTTTCCAACAGGGAGCTGAACTGAAAATTAAACTTACCTATACTCTCTTCAAAGCCAGACTCCATTGCCTCGCTGAACACAGGAGCTGCTGGTCTACCACTGCCATGACCAGTTAGTTTGTTTTTGTTATTGTTTGGCAAATCCATACCATCCCTTTAAAACACCAAAGCTGAGCTTTGTGAGAGTTTGTAAACAGATGTATTGATATAGTTTTGTTGTTGTTAAATGTGAACCCACTTTAATTCATCAAGACTTTAAGTAGTAGTTGGCTTCTTCCTTCACCATGGAAGCATGTGAGAATAACAGTTTTCTTCACAAATTCAACTTAAATTGGAGGTTAGGTCTTGATACAGAAATAGTTATTTGAAGGGTGAAGTATTCTTTTAATACAGGCTGTGTGAAATCTCACAGTGAAGCTAAATCTTATAAAATAACCACACATATTATCTCATATCTGGAGTCACAGCTACGTGAAGCATTGTTAACTAGTGACATTTTTTTCTAGCTGCCAACGAATGTGACATGCCAACAGTCATTTCTTCCCTCTAATAAGATCCACAGGAGGGTTTCCCAAATTAGCCCTACCACCAGTGGCAGGAGATCAATACAAAAAAGACATATATGACTGAAATGGTTGCAATTTTATACACGTGGTAACCAAAGGCAACCAAACTACTTGGTTAGGTTTAGGATAATATCAAGGTTCCTGTTAAATAAGTATATTTGTTATGTTTGTAATGGTAGTAACAAATATGCATGTACCATACATAATGAAAATAACACAAATTATGACTCAAAATAACACTGACATTTGATTTCACACAGGACATGAACAGCAGTCTCCTCGGTCAAAGTCCTGCGTTTGTTTGACCCTTCCATCCACCCCAATCTCCTCTCAACACTGACTTTGTTGGTCTTTATACTACATCACCTGACTTCCTCCTTTGCTCCTGTCATAAATTAACATGGCCACTAGAAACTGCTGCCTAACAATCAACACGAATTTGGGTCAAAATAAGATCATAGTGCTAAGATGTACCATAGGAATCATAACGTTGACACATTGTCAGTTAGGTGAAAACAGCTGGTCAAAATCCCAGACTCAAATCACTTTGCTAATATATTTCTCTTAAATCTCCTCTTAAAAGTACTAAGAACTGCATAGAATTTGCAGATATGTGATTTATTCTAATCTAAAACACAATTTTTATGGTGCATCAATGTGTATTTGGTGGAAATTCTATGTCATTTTCTACATCAAATCAGCATTTTCAGTATCTCTGGAAACCTTGAGATCTAGACTAGACTGATTTAAAATGATGACAATTTAGAGGCACTGTAATTAGGTTACTTAAGTAAAGACTAATATTTGAAAACAAATAAATGAAAAAGTAGTATTTGCAGTCATATCAAACACATCATATCAAAGTTAATGACAGCTACAGAGACCGGCATCAGTCATCTGCTTGTGATATTTTCTAAAATCTAATTTTGCGAGCTCAGAGCCTTTGACTTCAATAAAATCACCCTGATGATTCTCTCATTATTTCATTGAGAAGTACAACACCAAAGCTATAAGTCTGCAAGCTATATCTAGTATGCCGAAGTGTGTTGTGTTGTTTTCTTTTAGATTTGACATTAAACATGATGCAGAAGGAGAAGGACAGGGAAAGGGCTTTTGTTGTAAAAGAACATCTGAGGGTGAGGACCCCAGTTTGATTTGCTCTGCTGCTCCCAACCTCGCTGTGGGTCTCCCTGGTAAGCCCGCCTCAGTTTGCCTCAGTGTGCCTTTCCCCCCGGTCCCTCCCAGAGCTGCTTCTGCCTGTCGTCCTAAATAAACCAGCATCCGTGAGGTGACACATGAGGGCCCTGCCGGTGTGCCGTGCAGAGAGTGGGGCCAGTAACATGGTACAGAGGCGGTGTGGGCATCTTACAGGGCAGCCCAGCAGCCTCCTCCAAGGCTCCCAAAAGAAAGCATATGGAGGGAGGAGGGGACACGGTTACAGACAAAGGAGCAATGCTCTGAAGCAGGCAGTGTGTGTGCACCAGCGTGTGTAAAACACTGCCTCATGACTTGAGTTAGCATTTCTTTTCCAGTCCAGTTTACCACTGCAGGCTTACAGTCAGGCTTATGCTCACTCGTGAGTTGGATAGTGAGTGTTGTCCAATGCAAATTGCAGTTGCTGCTTGTTCAAATGAGTCTTTGCATCTTAGGCTGGGCATGCCTCGACTTTGTTACACCAAAAACCAGCTCATTTACCCAACTTAAATCTCTGTCCTGAAGCTGGCCAGGATGAAAACACATTTAAATCCCCAAACTTCAAGAATGTACCCCCAGTACAGTTTGAAAGTACAGGACAGAAATAAATGAAAGATCTTATGTCTTCTCTTACAACACATCTGACAAAGAATATTTTTGCATGTCTGCTCCATCCCTGGCAATCCTGTGCAGTTATATCCAGACATTCAACTTTCATTGCGTCCAAGTGGGACATTTGATCATGTGACTGGATGTCATAAACTTTCAACCTCCATGAGGAAAAGATTTCCTCTGTGGGACTGAGCAATGGAGAGTAAGGTGGAGGGAAATGTGACACTCTGTCATTGGCTGTCATTGCTGAGAACAACGAAACACCTCATGGTGCCATACTGGGGGTGTACATCACTAGTTTCATCACTATACAACATTATATCCAGTCTTTGAACGATACTATATATGCTGATATCACAAAGTCTGCGGCTATTAGATTCTGATTTGCTTCAATTCAGGGGCCTGTGATCGATATGAGACGTTGTACGTGAATATCCTCCTCATCTTTTTCTTGGCTGTTTACCGTTATCTGTCTGGAGCTAGGTCTGTTTGACACTGTTTGAATGTTAAGGAATGAGGTGTACTGGGTCGGAAATGGTGACACAGACATGCCATGAGATATTTAAAAAAGAAAATAGGAACATCTTAAAGATGACCATATGTATTAATGTTTTCACTTTGCATTAATATTATTGGTTTGTTGATCATTGTCAATTACAAAATGCTCGCTTTCCTCACCTGGTGCAAGTCTTCCATAGAAGTCTTTGAGGACTAAAAAATGTAATAGGTGCTAGTGATGTGCCAGTCAGTGTTCTTTAAAACCCACACCAACCCGGTCCTTTATGATTTCCTATAGTTTGTTATATACATGCACAGCTGATAGGTTCAGTGGTTTGTTTACATGATGTTACAGAAATGCATATTTAACAGATTGAAGCTTGCAGAAGCTTGCTTGGTTGCTGTTAGGACACAGTGTAAGGCCTAAATATTCTCTATATGCAATACTTTTACCAGACATTATGACCAGATAAATGTAAATCCCGCTGTTTAATTGTGATGTATATGCTTATCTTGTTTAATGTTTAACTGTATTGTATGTCTTTAACCACTGTACACAATGTATTCTTCATATTGTATTTTTTTTTTATTATCCTAGGATGCCTATTAACATCAGGCAAAGGGACTACCGATGAAAACAACCTTTCCAGCTAATTCAGGTGCATTTATTTTTGTTCAAAATGTGGATTAACATACACTGTCCCATCTTAAACAAACAAATAAATTGAAAACTGAAATATGTTGGACTTTAACAGATGGATAACAGAAAGCATTTAAGCGCAGCGGGGCTGGTGATAAAGATACTTGCTGTGTGAGAGACAGAAAGGGTGGAAGCTGAACAATTGCACAATGTTTCTGTAGGATATTAATTACTGACTCAGAACACTGCTTTGCCCCTTTCAGGTGGACTGGTCCGCCCGAAACCTGCAACATTTTCTAACAAGCTTAACCCAAACTGCCTAGCCCATAAGTCAAAATGCGGTCCCTGCGGGCTATGGGTCAACTTACGCATCACTAATAGGCACTTAGTGCTTTATGTCCTAATTGGGAGTTTGTGTTTTTAAATTTTTGTTTCTCTTTAGATGTACACGTAGCAGCATGTAGCAAATTACAGTCTAATTTAAAGTAATATTGTGTTTTTACAGTAGTTTGTTAACATGTGAGAAATGGAGTGTAAATTCACAGACGTTTGGTGGTGGTTAAGTTTGATTCAGAAAACTGCTCATGAATTTGGAAAGACATTGTCACTGAATGCATTTTATGTCAAAGCATTGAAAAGTGATCCACAGTTTAGTCCACACTTACTTCTGTGTCAAGTTGTTTTATTGGGTTCACTTTATTTCAGTACACTAGGTACGTAACCCATCACAGGGAATATATTGTCTTGTTCTATATATTGGTCATGGTTGGGTAACACCGTTGCAAAGTGCAGGTTCATTTGTAAAGTCTACTGCAGACCGATAATGAGAAGCTCTGAAATCTGAGACGTACTACACAGAAAAAAATAATTACTATGGCTCTGTTGCATTAAGAGTTACAGTAAGCTGTTTCAGTTTCGGAACACAGCGATGATGCTGCAATGACATGTCAGAATGTCTGCAGTAAATAAGGTCTATTGCCTTGAAAATCTCAATATTTGAGCATGTATAAGAATCGTCAGTATTGATATTATATTTCACTGTCACCATCTTTGCCTCACAATGTAAATTGTAGGCAGTTCTATGACTGAAAATGCCCAAATGGCCTTTAATTGGTCTGCCTTGGATCCACCACTTAAATTCTGCAGAAGGCTTATCCTCAAAAAAATGAGTCCCCCTCCAGACATGCTTTAAAATACTTATACTAATATTTTGGTTAGAACGGTTTCCCACATAATAAAGAAATGGGCTGAAAGCAGATCTGCCTTTTCTCTATGGCTGAGAAATTCTGTATCTGGCCTGCACTCTGCTCACCACCGCTGCTTGTGCTAGGTTGACTAGTGCTATGTGCACCAAGACAGCTAGCATTAGTGTGAGAGGAAACATCTGAGAGACTCAGGGTCCATCCAGATATCCCTCCTCGACTCCTCTATCCTTGATCAATTGACCCAAAATCAGTCAAGATCCGCCATCTTGAAGGATGTCCCAATCCCTTAAATGCACTTGGAGGAGTCTAGCATCAAGGAGTGAGGAGGGATCTCTGAGGAGCGATGAGCAAGGATACATGAGAACAGCCTTCGCAGAAACCTTTTAACGACCAACACGACTTCTTATTGGAAATCAGCTGTTGACTGGATGCTGCAGCTGATCTGATACATCACATCATGTTGGAGGGAAGACAGATAAGAGATTAAACTCAAGTGTATCGCTCCAATGTTTTATACTTTATTTTCTGATTCACCATCTAGTAAAAAATCTGAGCAAGGACCACAAGCTACTTTCTTCATTTGTCAAGATTTTTCTATTCCCCCATTACCTTTTATTATGGTGACAGTTAAATGCAGAGGGAGTCTGTCTGTTAGTAAGACACACTTTTTACATCACTGGTTGTGATTTCTATTCACAACCTGAACATTCCTTAGAGTCCAGTTTGATGAGTTACAGAATTTTAATTTTCCCTGAAACACGTGGCCTAATAAATAATTTCCAGTGTTTAAACAAGATGGTAATCATATTCCAGGTCATTGAATAATGACTTCACAATTAGAATATCAATAAATACAGATGCAAATAATTAATAAATCATATAAATGCATTCTGTGTCTCTGAGAGGGAAAGAGTATAGTACATATACAAAACACAGATTGTTATTAATGTGCAGCTGTTTGTTAAACAGAGAGCAAACACAGCTGCTCTGCCACTGATAACTGTATAGGCTAATTCTATAGGTCTATATATTACATTATGTGTATGCAGACACAAAAAGTCTCTACAGCTGTTAATAAAGCCGACTGATGGCTGATCCAGCTGTGATCAGGAAGGAAGCTCCAGGGTCTGGTTTACATCCAAAGACTGCACACTCCACCATGTTTGCTGCAAACACTGCTTTCTGTACTAACGCCCAGTGCTGGAGGTTTCAGGTTTCTTTTGTCCCCTTGTCATTACATGAGCTGAGTCTTTCCCATACCAGAACGTGATTGGCTTTCAGATTATTGACATACCTCATCTAGCCCCCAGTGTGTGTTTGAATCTCAGATTTAAGGGAAGTGCACAGACATTGCTCCCTTCAGTACAGGAATGTGAGAACATCTCTCTAGTGGCAGACATTGCACAAATATAAGTCAGTATAGGGGACATAGACAGAGGGAAAAATATATTTTTGAGTGGAGGGGGACTTAAACATATGTCATGATTTCACTGCGGTGGAAAAAGAAGCCAATGTAGTAACCGCAATTGACCACAAGAGGGAAGCACAACATTATGTTTTAGACAAAGTATCTCCAGTAGAACACCTATTACATAGTGCACATCGATTAAAGGTGTAGTGATAGTTAAGCACTCTGCAAATGATATACTTTTACGTCTGTGTAAGGCTTGCATCTGACATACTTCTGGGATATAAAGGCATCAATGCTTCACAGGATTTTCCCTCACATGAGTGACCTCCTGACCCCAACCAACAATAAACTAACTGAAATAAACCAAGATGGATTTGTGGTCTTGTTACCGTAGGACTGAAAAATTTAACACCCTCTTAGGTCGATAACCAAAAGTTGTGTTTATTTTGTTCAAGGGCCCCTACTGTTCTACTTCCCCCAAAAGAGGTAACTTTTGTTGCTTAACACTAGGCGCTGTCACCTACTAATATATTCCTAGGTACTGGAGGTTAACCTTAACCAAGAGATGTCACAGGAACCATTTGGTACCAAGTCGATGCCAAAATTCTACGAATGTGATGTTACTCAATTTTCTCCACTACTGTAGGGAGGGACGCAATTCTTCTGGACCAGACAGAGCAGCAAATAAGGCTACAAGTGTTCTATTCTGTCAATACATGCCAAAGGATGAAGGAGATGGCCTACCAGCATGGAAGAACAATGACATGACAATAGAAGACGTGTTGTTGTCTGACAACAAGTGCAGCTGCAAACACAGCTCTGCCTTGAGTCGTTTGAAAAAACAAAACATTTTTTTTCCTGAGGGCAGGTTAAGCCATGTTAAGCTATGTTGTTGGAAAGGGGGTGAAATAATGCTCCAAAGTTAGGCTAAATTTTGGCAAGGGAAGAAGAACCACTGTGTTTTAAAAAAAAATATTTCTGCATACTAGGGCCCCTAAACAGTCTTGCAATGACATAGATTGGGTATGACTGGAAAACTGAGAGTTGACAGCCATATTCTCTTTGCACTATTTCAGTTTCGCACACAATTTTACCAGTATTTGAGTAGTATTTTTTTTCAGTCATTGGATACCCTGCCCATATTTCCTAATGGCTGGCCTGCCTAAAGCCAGCATATTTCATTATGTCTTTGTAATGGGAGTGTTGTGTATTTACACTCTGCTACAAAGACCGGCAGCATAACAAGGCACTGAGTGTCTATTCTGGCGACTTGTCCAGGGTGTACCCTGCCTCTCGCCCAATGTCAGCTGAGATAGGCTCCAGCATCCCTGCGACCCTCAAGAGGATACGCGGTTAGAAAATGGAGGCGTGAATTTTGTGGTCTTGCTACGGTAAAATTAACACCCTTTAATGTCTCTGATTCAGGGGCGAAAATCCCATTTCATAGTTGGGGGGGACAATAAACAGTAAAATTTTAGAGAATAATTCCAGGGGGGACAAGGAAAAAAAGTTGTAGCCTGTCTTTTATACAGCATCTTTTACCGCAATTTGACGCTTTAATCTTCTCTCTATCTCTCCAACAGGCAGAGTGAA
>NC_065529.1:8526126-8546810 GCF_006386435.1 Epinephelus moara
CCACTGACTGCTCTTGTCCTGTCCTCTCCCTCTTCTTTCTCTCCTGTCCTCTCTATCACTAAACTCTGAGCTTAAACATTAGCTTTTAGCTTAGCAGCACTCGTAATTGAGAAGGCTTTTGAACAATGCAAGAGAAATGTTGCAGACAGTTTATATTATCAGCCTGGGCCTGGGGCTTGTTATAACAGTAAATGGGATGTGTTGTAACTTGTGTAAGTTAAACTGTGTCTGTCTGAGTCAACATCTTACCCTGCGATGTGGACAGCGGTTCCAGCCACACGCTGCTGCTGCCAAGCAGCCCCGCCCGTTGGAAAGAGTGTGGGATATACCACTACTAGGAATGGGAAGGGGGGACTCAATCTTTTAAGATTTAAATAGCACATTATTGCGCGATTATAATGAGCACCGCTTACATTGTGCTTTCAATAAATACTACTGCATTGTTCAAAAATTATTAATTGTGTCTCAAATGATTCTAGGGGGGTACAGCTTTACTGAAGGGGGAGTCATGTCCCCCCTGTCCCCCCCCGGGATTTTCGCTCCTGCTCTGATTTCAATCTGTTTCACTTCAAACTATGCACAAAAGGTCTCAGTTTATCCAGCTGAAATAGTAGTGATCAAGGATATTTTCATTAGGGTAGTGTACAGAACCATGATGACACAAACAACTGTAAAATTTGTTAGACTGAAAATCTGATAAGAATCACTAGGGCTATAAGCATGCAGTATCTCACTGTTACTTACCCACAATGCTTCATGTTCTGTGGTTTGTCCATGCGAATGGCCAGTTTGATCCTGAGGTCATTGTCTGGACAGCCTTTAGACACTGTCATCTTGTGGAGTTCAGACTGCTTGGGACTGTTTGGAGTCGGGTGGAGCACAACCTGGGAACAGTCACATGATAATAATGAATGCATGCTGTACACTTTATACTGTATAATTGTTTAATGACCAAAATGTATCATTATATTGTCATCTCATACCTTCCCCAGCTCCTTATCTTCCAGAGCCAGCACTCCTGTGCTCTCAGTAAACAGCTTCACCTTCACAGCAGGTAATGGCTGGGTGGTGGTGAAGTCACCCTGGGTACCCCAACTACACACACACACACACACACACACACACACACACACACATACACACACACACACAAAAACACCCAGTTACAAACACAAGAAAGAAAGCACCATGTTAGAGACGATGATGTCTCTGAGACTGTTGCTCTATCATTTAGCATCCAAACATTTTAGCTGGCGTTTACAACAGACTGAGTTTAACTGGAACTTGCAGCAGCATGTTGAACTGGACCTGAGGGCTGTATCACGAATTAGTGATTTAGTGAGGTATGTTGAGTCTAAAGCCAGAGTTTTCAAGGTCACAATGGTGGCTCTCTCATAACCTGGATAGATCGCCATGGTAACAGTGTTAATTTTGTTGACAAAAACAAGAAAAAAAATGTTCCCATAACAAAAATGAGACAATGACAGCCTAAAACTAGGTCTTGATGATAAAAACTAAGATAAGATCTATGTTTCATTTTCCTCAACAAGATGAGACATCATGGAAATGTTAGTGCTGGACTATTGGACATTGAAAGCTGAGGGTAATGTCACATGAGCAACAGGCTGGTAAACTCCAGTAAATAGTCTGCACCAGGATGTTTCACTAGCCAGTAAAAACACTCAAACTGCAGCAGCGTTAGCCGTTGGCGCGAGCTGTGAGCTGTAATTCAGCATTAATTAGCTGTGTGTGTCTGACTATAGATGGTGGAAGTTTTGAATGAATTCGTGGAGTTTGTTAGTTACAGCGGTGGCTGTTAGCGGTTAACTTCGCTTGTTAGCTGCTGAATGGCAGCAGAGCAAGCAGCCACATCTGTTGATCCCCGCAGGACTCCACTCAGTCCAGACGATCTCAGGAAGGTTTATGGGTTGATTGCTGTTTGACAAGCAAGTAGGAGGCTCAGTTATCTGTGAGTGTAGCTGTGCTGTAAGTAAACAGTATGAACTTTAACAGAGATGAAAATTTAGTTATTTTCAGTTATTAGTTATTTTTCTGCTTCTTAACAGTGAGATCGATAAGTCAGAGTTTACAATGAACCTGGGTACAACCTGTCACTTGGATTCTAATTTCTGATACATGAATTTGCCTCACAGTGATTAGTTTAAGGAAAAACATATATAAAAAACATAATAATTAAAAGTAATGACTAAAATGTCATGAATTCTTGTCAACTTAAAAATTCTGAATTTTCGTTGACTAACATGTTTTGAATTTTAATCAACTAAAACTAGACTAAAACTATAAAGGGTGAAAATGACTAAAATGTGACTTAAACTAATAAAAAAAAATGTCTTAAGACTAAGACTTAATCTACAATAGCTGTCAATATTATCACTGCATGGTAACTTCAAACTGCAGTGCAGACCTAACCTTATCTGGACCAGATTATATAGATTGAACTCAGCAAGAAAAACATGGCTTTCACTATATCATTTGGAAATAGTTTAATAATACTTAATAGTCAATCTATAAGTGATGCAAATTCTTAGCAGAGGGAAACAATTAAATATAAGTGAGCCTAATGTTACATTAGCAGTGTCGCCCAACAAAGCTGTGCAATTACAGCAGCACAAACTGTGTGCAAAACATTGTTGTTGTTTGCCACAGGAACTCCTGATGCAGAAAATCTGAGTATTGGCAAGGTTGGTTTTGCTCTTATCGAACCACTGAATGTGTTTGTAGTGCTGACAGACACGTAATACACTGACTTTAGATAAGTACCTCATACCACCCAACTTCAAAAGATCCAAACTATACCTTTAACAAACAAGTTGATAATCACCTTTGTCGTTCACTCTTTCAGGATGACTTCCATGGGATTCAAGGAAAAGCCCTTAGGAGATAAGCTTTGGCAAAGGTGATTAAAGACAACATACTGCGGTTTAGGGCAACTAGTTTAAAACTTCCTCCACCTGTTTCAGTCAGGGTTGCTGATAAAAGCAAGGGACCCTGACTTCAGACACAGTTGAAGTAAATAGTAAGAATTGAAGTATGATGAGTGGAGTTTTTTTTTCACTCTCAGAGTAGCTGAGTCATCTTATGAATCACTCTCTTTTTCCACTGTAGTGCTACAAGTCTGCTGTTGTAGTGGTTAAAGGCCCAGTCTCCAAATGATGTGCACAGTTTTATGAAAATAACCAAGACACTGTTTTATTATTTACCCACTACATCCTACATCCCGAGTTTCTATTTTTGTGCCATCCTACATTCAAGTGCAAAAAAAGTTTCAAATGCATTAGCAAGATGACAGAGGTGACACAGCACTGACACTTACAGCAGCTGATTGTTGCTGTAAGGGTCCATTTACTGGCTCAGACACGATCACACTTGTTATTCACTGCAGCTTGTTTCAGTGTGTGTACATGTGATTAATGTCTAAGTGTCTTTATTAACAATGGAGAAACAACTCGTGTTTGGGTGACTTTGCAAGTTAAGGTGCAGTTGTATCTCATGCTTTGGAAATGTGATAATTAACTATTTGAACTAAACATAGCCTAGTTATTTATTTGGAATATGGATCCAAGATGTTCTAATCCTTAAAGTGGTGATGCGTCACTAAACTACGACTGTGGTTGGTTTGCTTTTACCTAAGACAAGATCTGGTACTACAATCAAACTTGATATTCACTAAGACTTGCTAGAAAACCAGCTAGTATTTCACTTTTCCGCCAGCAGAGTGCAGCTATCTTTCAACAAGTTAATTGGTGACATCATGACAATTGTTCGTCTCTGTTGTTCACCAGTAGGAGTTGTTGAGGTGCGTTTGATAACCTTGGTACTGTAAAACATGTTTTGACCTTTGATGTCTGTTTTGTTCTCTGACAACATGGTTATTGTTATCTATGAGATGTTTTGAGTAGAGCAGTGCACGGAAGTACAGAAGTCACCTTTCAGCAGTAGCATCCAAAAGGTGGTACACAAGTTGCAATGCTGGTGCAGGTCAACTGTTACTTGTAGTTTTGATGGACGAATTGGAGTTCGGAATTACCATTATGGATATGCAAAAGCATGACAGGAGCCAATACGAAAGCAGTGGCCAGTAACCACTGTAAAACTTTGGGTTTCTAATCTAAGGTGAGGCTAACATCATCAACCAATCTTACGTGGGAGCCAGCAAGACCTTGGTAGTGTCTCCATGTCAAGGACAAGTTCAAGCGGCACTTAACCCCAACAGTTCTTCTTGACCAACAGTCAAGCTGTCTGGGGTGGCAACTCAAGACTACATTGTAAATGGGTCATAAGTGATTTTGTAGACCACCTCCTCTGTTTAAGGATGGTCATTCCAGTTTGGCATAGATGGTTTCTTTCGCACCTCTTTCAAACCATTTGTCTTCTGTCGCCAACATGTGTACATTGCTGTCCTCGAAGGACTGTCCCTTCTTCTTTAGATGTAAATGGACAGCTGAGTCTTGACCTGAGGACCAGGCTCTCCTGTGCTGTGCCATGTGCTTATGGACAAGTTGTTTTGTTTCCCTATGCACAAATCTGTCCATTACTGACTGCACTGAACTGCATACGCTACATTACTCTGCTATTCTGTTGTCCGGCTCCATGAGGACAGGTGCTACCACTATACTTGGTCTAATTGGCTTTAAAGCATAGGCAGTTTTTGACTTTCTCCATGGTTTTTGTATCTCATCAAAACTCTAAAACACTGTTGTATCAACGCTTAACTACTCTGAAGCACAGCGTTGTGCTCAGTGTTCCTAGTAAAAAACCTTCTCATGATAACACCAACAAGCTTTTTGAAAGATGGCTGCACCCTGCTGGTAAAAAAATGAAATACCATCTAGTTTTCAATCATCAAGTTTGATTGCAGTGCCATATTAACAAAGGGTCAGATGATGACTATGTGTAATGTGAAAGGTGTCACTCATAGTGACAAACCCACAGAGAATTCTCACTTGACTCCTCAGCTCTACAGAGTGTTTTGGCATTATTCAGCTTTTTTCTTTTCACAGATCACATCTTTACAGTTTTTTTATTATTATAATTATTTTAGCACATAAACCAGCTCTCAAGTTTGTGGGAAGTTACAGGTAGCCTCAGTGACTTGTGGATCACTAAGACCTACTCACAATCAATTGACTGACCCAGACCAATTACCTGTCAACCAGTGGAACAGGATGTTATCCATGGCAACAGGGTCAAACCACCGCTTCTTTAAGCTGCAGAGTTCTCTCTATTCCCTTTAAAAAGTTCTTCTTAGCCCCTCTCTTTATGAACAGCAACCCAATCGGAGGATAAGGAAAAGCTAAATGTAAGGACACCTCATTTAACCAACTATAATCAACCCAATCACCAGAAAAAAATGTTGACATTGTATGTTCCTGCAAACCACGGATATATTAGATTTGTATGTTATTATGTAGCGTATACACTAACACTTAATATGTCAACTGTGGTGTGGTTTATGTGTGGTTAGGTTTAGGCACAAAAACCACTTGGTTATGATTAAGAAAAAATCATGTTATGGCTTAAAACACCCAGTTTTGTTGGCACAATCTTGGCTGGAATTTTAGTAATGTCCTGGTAAAATACAACCACTGATGGTAGCACAAGTCAGGCAGGAAACACAGCGATGGGTTGCCAAAAAAAAAACAAACAAACACCCATATAGGGAGCTGACAAGCAACTGAAACCGTAGCAATGATTTGCTAAAAAAAACAATTGGTTTTGTTTGTTGGTCTTGTACAGTGGTGTGCAGCTTGACAGGTGTCATGAATTGGTATCAAGCCATCGGCCACTCCCTCCACCAACCAATGACTACACCACTTTAGAAAAACTGATATGAAACATGCAAATGTAATGTATCCGTGGTTTACAGAAACATACAATGCCATCATTTTCCTCTGGCGACTGGGCTGTGAGTAGATCTCCAGAAGAGACTCTTAGTTAGGAACTTGAAGGATGCGTAGTGGTAAGATAAGATAAATATGGCCCCTAGTGACTAAAAGTAATAAGTCAGAGAAACAAAATAGTTGCAGTGTGTGCTGCTGCACCCATGTTAGTGTGTTAATCCTACAGTATGAAACAGTATGTGCTTCGTCAGAAATACGGCCACTGGAGTGCCTTGGTAGTGGTAACACTGCATGCAACATAACCGCAGGCGATTCTATTCTAGCCAAGGACCTTTGTTGCGTCTAATACCCCTCTGTCTCCCCTCTGTTTTCTGCCTCTTCACTGTTAACTGTCCTATAAAGATGAAAATGCCAAAAAAGAAAGACAGCCACTGAGGCTTTTCATGAACAGCAGTGCCATGCTTCCTGTTGTTTGCAGAGATGTTGGTGTGAGGCCTGTGGTTGTGCAGCGTAATGATGTTTCCACTGGCAAAATCCATTAAACATCCCACACACACCTCAGATGTTACTCATATCCTCTACTGAGCAAAGGACACAGAAAGTCAAGGAAAACAGATGGCCAGAGACGAAGAGTAACATAAATATTGTGGATGAAAAAGGCAGTAAAGTGAAAGTTAGAGAAGAGACCAGTAGAGATTTAATGGTTGTTTTTGATCTATTAACCTCGCCTGGTGTCTGCGAGGTCCCTTGAAGAAACATCTGCGCACAAATGTTTTCTGAATCATCCAGTGTAGAAAAATACGGATGCAGTGCCTGTGGCATTACCCCTAGGTTTCTGTCTTAAGGTCTATGATTGTCTTAAGGATTGTGTCTTCTAAAACAAACAGTCTATGTTGTCATCTCAACATTAACAGCCTTTATTTTCTCATTTGATCATGAGATAATCCCCCAAGGATCTCAACATAACAAGCTTTGTTATTTCATAACTGACATAACCCAAACTGCTCTCTAATGACTATTAGATAAAATCACACGCTGTCTTTTCCTGATCATTACAGCCTCTAATGTGGTGATCATTTGTAATTAGCAGACATTATTATTATTATGTTACCACTCAGATTTGAAATGAGCAGATAACAGTTATTATACTGAAGCTTCCTAAAGCTGTGTCACTGTTACCAAACAAAATGTCCCTGTAATGTTCCTACAGGGACTGATAATGAACAAGTCCTTGCAATATGCTTTTAAAATTCCTATTGGAATCAATAATGTGCCTATAGTATAATGTGCCACTCAATATGGAAACCTTTGATTAGACAAACAGTACACAGCACCATGTCTGCTGATTATACATGATTAGCCATCAAGATGATTCTTATCTAATGACTATGAGAAGACTGTTTGGATTGTTTGAAGATCACAAACTTTACATTTTGTTGAGGAAAATACTAACATGTACATTTCTAAGATCCAAGTCATGGTCTGAAGTTAAAACCATTTCAGGTCTGGGAATAACTTATATTTTGTTCAAGGTTGATGTACAGAGTAGAGTTCTATAGTAGAACTAATGTTAAGTTATGGTAAATGGATTTCCATGTGGTTAACGCCTTTCTAGTCTTCTAACCACTCAAAGCACTTTTTACACTACACGCCACATTCACTTGCACATCCATTTACTGGTGGCAGAGGCTACCATTAAAGGTGCCACTTGCTCATCAGTAACACATTCACACACTTACACATCAACGACACAGCCATAGGGGGCAGTTTTGGGGTTCAGTGCCTTGCCCAGGGATACTTCGAAATGCAGACTGGAGGAGCCGGTGATTGAACCAACCCTATTCTGATTAGTGGACAACCAAGCGGCAACCCCTGGGGCTAAAAAACGAAGCTAACGCAGAAGTGCAAAAAAGTGCAGTTCCTCAAGTGGCCACTTGAGGCTTGCTCAAAAGGGGATCCATCTCCATAAACCCTGATGTTACAATGCCAAACTTTACAGCTGGTATAAAATGTGTTTACAGCCTAGTACAAAAATGGTTTTGGTCTCTGTAGCTAATTTTCCCATTGATGACAACTATATGGGGGGAGACTTTTTATATTACTCAGCCATTTAAATGTTACTAAGGCTTAAAATTATGCATAATTAAGATTGTGGCTGCCCTGAGTGAATGGTGGGTGCTGTCTCTTGACAAGTCGCAACCATGGTGACAATGTCAGTTAGGCAACATAAATGGCATAACTCCAGAGTCACAGAGTATAGACATAGCCATAGCTGTTGCTATTTCGTGTGTTTTCAGTGCATGAAAGGTAATTGTAACGTTTTGGTTGCCTGAAAAGTCTTGCTCAGCGTTTGTTTGAACTAAAAAATCCTCTATGGAGTGGAATGTACAGTTTTTCCACTAAGTACATTTTGCTTTAATGGTAGTAAGCCTGTTGATCGCTGGTGGAAATTATTAGCATTAGCATTATCATAGTTAACCATAGCTGTAAATAAACTGTGCTAACTGTGCTAAATGAGCTAGCGGCCAGCATTAGGGTTATCTCTACCCTCTTGTCCAAATATGGTTACTTCTGAAAAACCAAGATAATGACGGCCAAAATGCCAAACTTAAGGCTTCAAAACAGGAGTCCACAAACCACAAACCAATGGGTGACATACTGGTGCTACATTCTTTCATTTAAACAATTAATGGTGATGACCTGCTCTACCTCCTGAGCCACAGCCGTCCCTAAAATTGACTGACAGAAAGGCCTCAAACAAAGGACCAATGTTGTTCATGAAGACAAAACTGTGCATTTAAGCACATTTTTCCTATAGTTCTTATATTAGCTATTTCCTTCTGTTACAAAATCTGTATCTGCACTGAATCAAAACAGAACAAGAAAAAACAGTCAATGGCGATTCAATTCTGGCACTCTGAATCCTGAATAAAATAAAAAGCCTTTGATATTGCACAGCTCATGTTCATGCATTTGGACAAAGTCTTTTTTAGGTACATTATTCACATAAACTCTTTCCAATTTCATCCCTCTGTATTAAAGATGTTCTCTTCTTATTTATCATACAGACCCCAGGTAGTAGAATTGTACAAGTAACCTCTGTGATTTTGGGGTACCTCATGGTAGCATTCTTGGTCTATAAACTTTCTTCTGCACATTCATGATTTTCCTAATGTACAATCTGTGAACATCCACTTGTCTCTAATATACACACAATACAGTAATTGTGTTGTCTGACCCTAGCCACTAAACTCTCCTTGGATGTTAATCTCTTATTTAACTGGTTTCAGGCATACAATCAGACCATACAGTTGCATGCAAAAGTTTGTGCACCCCTGGTCAAAATTCTGTTTACTGTGAATAGTTGCTCAAGTAAAAGATAAAGCGATTTCCATCAGGCATTCAGTTAAAGATGACTAATTTCTTCAATATTTTAAGCAAGATTGCTTTTTTTATTTCAGTGTTTTACAGTTTCAAAATAACAAAAAATTAAAAGGGCCTGCCCCTTGAAGTATCACAGCTTCTAAACACTTTTTGTAGCCAGCTAAGAGTCTTTCAGTTCTTGTTTGGGGGATCTTCACCCATTCTTCCTGCAAAAGGCTTCTACTGTAGTTCTGTGACAATCTTGGGCCGTCTTGTATGCGCTTCTGTTTAGAGGATCTAGCCACAGATTTTTATTTATGTTTAGGTCAGGGGACTGTTAGGACGAAACCTTCTGCTTGCACCTCTTGAGGTAGTCCATTGTGGATTTGAGGTGTGTTTTGGATCATTGTCCTGTTATAGAAGCCATCTTCTCTTCATCTTCAGCTTTTTTACAGAGGGTGTAAAGTTTGTCTCCAGAACTTGCTGGAATTTAACTGAATCCATTCTTCCCTCTACCTGTGAAATGTTCCCCACACCACTGCCAAAGCATCAGGCCTGTTTAGATGTTCCTTTGAAAACATCTGACTTAAATTTGTGAGGAGGAAGCAGGAAAGGTTTCCTTCCGATGACTCTTCCATGAAGGTCATAGTTGTACAGGTGTCACTGCACAGTAGAACAATGCACCACCACTCCAAAGTCTGCTAAATCTTTCTGCAGGTCTTTTGCAGTCAAACAGGGGCCTTTCTAACAATCCTACAAGCAGCACTTTTGGAAAGTTTTCTTGGTCCTCCAGACCTCAACTTGACCTCCACAGTTCCTGTTAACTGCCATTTCTTAATTACATCATGAACTGAGGAAACAGCTACCTGAAAACACTTTGCTATCCTCTAGTAGCCTTTGTCTGCTTTGTGGGCATCAGTTATTTTAGTTTTCAGAGTGCTACGCAGCTCTTTAGACCTGTCTTGGGTACCTAGACTTTTGTATGGTGCCCCTTTCCCCATTTTCACTGTAAAATAGTACAAAACAAAATGAATACACTAAAATATTGAAAAGCATGGTTAATCTCTAACGTCATGTCTTTTGGAGATGAGTTGATCTTCTACTAACATGACTATTCACAGTGAAAGAAACTGTGACCAGGAGTGCTCAAACTTTTGCATGCCACTGTAAATGTACATGTATAAATGTTAATGAAGGTTCTCCAAATTTAAGTACCCAAGTGCCAACAAAGCTGCAGTGTGTTTTCAGAAGGTCCATTTGTGTTACAGTTACCCAGTCCTCATGTGTGCCAGAACACAAAGCTAGATTTCTGTTAAGCTCTGCTGTATTAAAGCTGGCCTGTTGACAAAAATGAGCACAGTTTCCAGCCAGGATCTGCTCTCCCGTGTTGGCCATTTTCCCATCACTTACTCTGACTGTACTAATAAAACAGCTTGAACTATTAAACAGTAGCAAACAAGACTGAATGCAGAAAAAAACAGGAAGTGTAAGTGACAAGACAATAAATTAGTGGCTACTATGGAGACAGGATGTGACCTCTGATGTTACAACTGACACTGAAGCATTGCCACTTTGATTGGTGTAGCAAAGCAGGATTGTCAAAGAGAAGTGTGAGTATATGCAATGAGCCCCATCCTGATTGTATGGACTGAAAGGTTGAATATGACAAGATATGGACATATATGATTGGACAGTATATGGAACATGTAACTATTCAATGACTCTTAGGCCTGCACTACATGCACAGCACACCACATAGAGAGTATTATATCATGTTCACACAGCATAGTCTTCAGAGTAGATACAGGTATTTGACCAGCAGATGGCAGTGTATGGTATTATTAAAGCTCTGATTACTAAAACCATTTTCAACACAGCGGTTGAACTGTAAAGCTCCAGAAAAATAAGATCACATAAAGTGTGTGTGTGTGTGCTGTACATACGTGGGTTTAGAGGCCTCAGCCTGGTCCGTTTGCAGTTTATGTCCTCCCTCCACCTCCATGGTGCAGTAAACAATCCTGTTTGGAGCCAATGACTTCAGACCCTGAACCTCCATGATCACAACCTGCAACACACACACACACACACACACACACATATTTTAAGTCACATTCACCCATTCACACACACACGTTCACACACTGGTGGCCGAGGCTACCACACATGGTGCCACCTGCTACTCAGTAACCATTCACCCATGCTCACACTGTGATGGAACTGCCATCAGGAGCAATTTGGGGTTTAGTATCTTGCCCAACGATACTTCAACATGTGGGCTGGTGGAGCCAGGGATCAAACAGCCTATCTTCTGATTGGTGAACAACCCACTCTCCCTCCTGAGCCACAGCCGCCCCACCCCACAAGCTACAAATTCTAAAATGTGAATGCTTCACTCAAATCTTCAACCCATCGGCAGCACAGATCTGTACAATCAGCACAGTTTCAAGGTGGAAATCCAAGATTTGTGCCACCAATTCAGTATCGGACCAAATGTCTCCTCTTCTGTTATGACAGCGAGTAATGGCCAGAAAACATTAAGATGTCACAGTGAAGTTGACCATTTACCTTTTGGATATAAAATGTCATCACTTCATCATTATATCCTGTTAGAAATTTGTGTGAAATTTTGTCATAATTAATTGGGTTATGGCCAAAAACATGCTTTGTGAGGGCACAGTTACTTTTGCCTTTGACCACCAAAATCTAATCAGTTCATCCTTGAGTCTAAGTGGACATTTATGCCAAAGTTGCTGTTGGCTGAAATGTTATTTGTTTTATACATCTTAAAGATAGACATAACATATGTTTTGCTTGTGCTGGCCTTGGGGCCTTGGGGGCTTAATGAAATCACTTGGGATCGACTGAGTCAAACAAGATATGTGTCACCTCTTAGTGAAATAAAGGGATAACTCATGATTTAAGCACAACTGGCCATCCTGAAGCTTCTAAACTTGTGAAAAAACAATTTAAACTATGGTGCTGTAAAGGTTATATTCTTGCCTGTTGAGCTCACATGTAGAGACTTACTTTAGGAAAGAAATGTGTTCAAGTATCCACAAAGGCTACAATGTTTTTCTAGTTTAAAAACCAGAAGAAAATAAAACAGATGGTCCAGCATTATGCAATCACAGAACAATTGTAGAGAGCAGGCGAGGAGTGTAGAGTGTAATCAATGTGCTGAGCCTCTGGGGTAACTATGTCTTTGTATTTGAGTCAGCAGGAGGATTTTATTTGTTTGCTATCTTCAAAGCTGCTCAGACTCAGTTGTGCCATTTTTTGGAAGTACCAAGAACAGACTGAGCTCCACTGTCAATCCGTCTGACTCCACCTACAGAATCTGCCCAAGCAGCTACACACTTAGAGTGAGAATACATTTCAAACTTACCACACACGTCATAATCTGCAATAAAAATAACCCACATTTTACATTTGTAAATCTCAACCTTCTCAATTTTTAAATCTTGCAGATTGATTAAAATTTTTCTACTCTCTCAGTACTTTTGTCACTGGTAAGCATCCACATGTTTTGTCCATTGGGGTGGAGTAATGGTACACGTTGATACCTGAATGAGGACTGTCCAGACCTACTGAAACTGAAGCCTGTCTTGAGTAAATGTCTACTGAGCCTTGCCAGACTCCAGTGAGAGAGGCACAATTTGTGGGCAGGTGCTGCCAGGCTAAAGAGAACAGTCATTGTATAAAAGATAGAATTTCTCCCACCTCACCCACATTGTATTTTTATAATTTGGAAGAGATGGAAAAGTGCCTCTATTTTCTGAGATGCTAGAAACCATCAACAGGGAGGCAGTAAAACAATAATGGTTTTGCTGGACTGTTAGGCTTCATGGATCCTTGTGGAGGATAAACAGGTACTCTAGGACAGGTAATTTATCATGTGGGTGTTAAGAAGAGACTGCACTCTGCCCCAATCTCATTTTCAACATAGAAATGGTCTGTCAACCAATTAAGGTGAGGTTCAGAAAGTCTGTCAGTCAGTGGAAATCCTGGGAGACATTTCGTCTCATTAGCAACTCCAGACGCTAATCCTGAGAATCCATCCACAGTTCACTGTGAGGTGGGTTAATATGACAGTAGTTGGGCTGATTTCAAAATTGCCACTTTACATGTCTTTTATGTCTAAAACTGTCAGCTTTCCTGGCCCAACCTGACAGTCAGTACCCTGCTTAAAGGAAAAGTTCAATCAAAGATACATATTTTTCCTCTTCTTCATCTGTTGCTGTTATCAATCTAAATTGTTTTGGTGTGAGTTGCTGAGTGTTGGAGATATCAGCCATAGAGATGTCTGCCTTTTCTCCAATACAATGGAGCTAGATTGTACTTGGCTTGTGGTTATCAAAGTGCCAAAAAAAAATACATATGAAAAACTCAACAGCAATGTCTGACAGCAAAGGCATATATCTACTGTTAGGTCACGTAGCACCACTGAGCTAACTAACATTACAGCTCAGCCAAAATGGATGCCATTAATGTTTACATCTCACACTGTTATGGGCACAAGCCTCTCGTATGCTGTCTTCCGTGAAGGGATATGATTTGCGGGTGTAGTTCAGTAGAAAGAAAATAGTTCCTACATGAAACTGCTCACAACATGGTCTGTGGACTATCTTGAATAACCGAGTCATGATTACTGGAAAGAGACACTGCTGTTAAGTTTTTCAAACACAGTTTTTGGTGCTTAGAGCACCACAAGCTGGGTGCCATCTAGTTCCATTACACAGGAGAGAAGCCAGACATCTCCCACAATTGACATCTCCAATCCATGGCAACTCACACCAAAACAATCTAGACTAACAAATAGCGCTACAGAAAAAATGTGTATTTTTGATTGTTGGGGTTACTGGCCCTTTAAGGGCCTTTGTGTTATCTAAATGTGTGTAGAAATCTGTCATGTGCAACACATTTCTATGTAAGTACAATTAGTTATGGTGTTATGATTGCCACATGTTCTGCAGAATACTGTATGAGTGTGTAAAGACTGTACATGTAAGAAGGAGGAAATAGAAGCTCATTTTTCACCTGCCATCAAAATTAACCTATGGAAGTTTTTAACCAGTAATGGCACTACCGAGCAATGTTTTTAATGTATGTGTCCCCATTTTGTTTGTATCATGCTAATGTGGCATGGGTGATTAATACACTTTCATGCTGACGGTTTCATGCTCTCCGACTGAGAGTGGGTGGCAGTAACATGCCAAGAAACGCAGCAATGCACCAACAAAGATAAGATAGCAAAAACAAAGACCACATAACAGTTGTTAATGTAAACTATGTCCCTCACAAATGACCTTTGTCCTTACACTGTTTAATGTATGCAACTGAATTAACAAGTAAGCCACCATCATTAACAAGTTCATCCAAGTCCACTCACCTCCAGGGTGAAGGAGAGCACCACGTCAGATTTCGACAGCGTGTTCTCGTCCTCCTGACCCATGTCCATAATGGAGGTGTTGTGACCTCGTTTAAGCTTCTGTAGCTTGAACTCTCCTCCCTTGGACACCGGCATGCTCTCCAGGTTGGCCATCAGCAGGTTGACAGAGGATCGCAGCTCCTCAATGAACATGGCCTCCATCTCTCTGGATGCAAACCTGGGAAATCTTCCACCGTGCTGACCAAAACAGGAAGGCAGCCAATTCGTTAATGAGCATGATCCACGGAATGAGCAAAAATAACAGCACCAGTTATCAATTGTGTTGCAACATTAAAAAAACAAAAGAAAATACTGTACTGGCATTTCTGAATTCTATACTTTGACATAAGTTAAGAGCAGAGTTGGGTAAGGGTTACTTTAGAAGTAATCAAAGTATTTTACTGCATTACTTTTTAAAAAGTAACCAGTTACTTTACTGCGTTACTCCCTGAATAAAGTAACTCAAGTACTTTTAAAGTACTTTTAAGTACTCTACATTTCCTATTGGCCAATGGACCACAGGGCACTGAGCCTACATTTTTTGTCTCCAAAATTAAAGTTATGGACCACTTGCCCTTCACTGAGATCCAATTCTCCCATCACAGCCGTCACTTTGACCAGTAGAAACACAGAAGGATCTGCTGCCGTAGACAACTATATGACAACAACACCCCAGCGTTTTTAATATTTCCTCTAGGGATGTTACCACACAGAGTAAAAGGGGGAAATGATGGTGTGAAACAGCAGAGGCACTTTGTCAACCCGCTGAGTTAACGTTACTGTCATTAGCATCAAGCTAGCAAACAATGGTACATCCTCACGGTCGGACATAAAGTAATAACATTAACAAATAGCGGCGGGGCTTTTACTCACCACAACTGCAGAGGCTCCCAGCTTCATTTGAAACAAACTACATTATAGACGGTCCGTTATTTATTAATCCCTCTGTGTGTTTATATATTTACCTTTTATCCGCTCCCGTTGTCTTTATGAAGTACACATTGCGCCGTCATTTTAAACTCAACACTTCCTGAATTTCTTTCAAATTAAAAGCCCCTTATAGCCTCGGCTAGAGAATCCCACCATTTTCTAAATAGGCTTTTATTCTGAAACATTTGTCAGAACTTACTGTGGAGGATACAGTAGCTTGATAGTTTACTTATGGCGCTTCAAATGTAGCTCCTGCCATTTGCTGACGCTTTTAGGTGACTACAATAACATGTCGCCTGGCACATGAACACACACAGTGACTCAAATAATAGTAACAGTAATAAAAAGAATAACCCGATGACATCACACACGTCGTGAAAGACGACCGGGGATAATTGGTGAGTACCATCGTGTAGTGTGTCATGTCTGTCGGCCAAGTCACGCGGGAACTGCCCATTGGTCCGACTCCGACAGCCCATTGGTTCGACATCCCATTGTTCCGACTAATTAAACTCATTGTTCCGAAGTTCGTTCCGAAATCATCATGATGCCCTGTGGTTAAGTTCTGGTTAGGTTTAGGCACAAAAACCACTTGGTTAGGGTCAGGAAAAGATCATGGTGTGGGTTAAAATGAAAAAGAAAGTGACAAACACATAAGCCGTGAGCCTGCTCCACCTTAAGCCGGTCGCGGTGCACCATACGCCCACCGCAAGCCGTTCAGCACCGCGGACAGTCGGACTAATGTGATGTCGAACCAATGGGCTGTCGAACCAATGACATGGACCCAGTCACGCACGATTTTATGACTCCACAATCGTGTAATGTGACATAGTGACTTTCAGAATGGGCAGAAAAGTCGTGTAGTGTGTACCAGGCATAATGAAAGTCCTCCTGAGTCTTTTAGACTCCACCGTAGACAATGGCAGCATTTCTTCTACCAGGTAGCTAGCCACAAGCTTCATGACTTCTTTCAGACTGACAGGTTTAACGTTATCTCCGTTATTAGAACCAAAAGACAGCCGTTGCTGTTTCGGAGCTGAAGGACCAGCGTTCTAAAAGTAACGGAAGTAACTGATGTCTTGTTTGAAAATGTACTCAAGTATTTGATTACTCAAACAGCAAACTAACGCGTTAGGTTACTCGTTATTGCAAAAAGTAATCAAAGTACTCTAACGTGTTACTTTGTAACGCGTTATACCCAACTCTGGTTAAGAGTAAACACCAAAATAAATCAGTTAATCATATAGAAAATCAGAATATTGTAGATCTAAAACTTTTGTTAAATCAATCCTGAATCAATACTCAGATAAAGTATTTGATATTTAATATTCTATAATCTAGTTAAGTCCATCCGTCCATTTGTCCATACACCCATCTTTCCCCATTCATCCATTCATCCCAGAGGTGGGGAACTTGAGTCATATGACTTGACTCAAGTTCGACTCGAGTCGCAAATTTGAGGACTTGAAACTTGCTTGACTTACAATGGTGAAAGACTCGACTTGACCTTGACTTGGTATTACTTGAGACTTGACATTAAATTGAGACAGATGACTTGAAAGGACTTGACTTTTCTATTTAATATTTGTATTTTTCTAGATATTGAGAAGTTACTTGTTTTCAAAATAAGATGACGCTTATATCATTTAATTTATTTCATTTGCTTTATAAGAACACATTGATCAACATTTCTGTAAATGTGCCAATGTTAGCCAGCCGGCTAATAATTGCAGTGGCACTGTGACTGTTGTAGTCTACCACTATATATGATCTCATTACTGTTGGAGTTGGTTGAGGTGGGGCTTATTTTAAAATATTAACTGATGATTATTTTCATTATGGGATAATTGATTTTTTTCTCCATTAATCGATTGATTGTTTGGTTTGTAAAAAAATCTGGAAATAGTGAGATATTGCATCACATTTACCAAGAGCCCAAAGTCACAGTCATAATGTTTATTTTGTCCAACCCACAATTCAAACCTCAACATTACAATGATTAAATAATAAAAAGCAAAAGCAGCAAAAAAAAACCAAAAAAAACATCATGGAACCATGAAATGTTTTGGCATTATAAGACAACTCAGAGGATCATGAAAACAGTGGCAAATTTATTTTCTGACAATTCAAGTTACTCATAGTTCCAGCTGTACTTGTACATATGTTCATATGTTTCAAGTGCAAAATCTTAATTTGTAAAGTAACTAGTAACTAAAGCTGTCAGATAAATGTAGTGGAGTAGAGGTAGAAGGTGGCATGAGAAGAAAAGACTCAGATTTGTACTTACAGTACCTGAGTAAATGTGTTTAGTTACATTCCATCACAGGGTCCAGCTTATGTTATATTATCTTTATGAGATTGTGAGTATGACTTGACTTGTGACTTGCTTGACCTGACCAATGACTTGACTCAAATTATTTGATTTGTAGCAAGGAGTCTCACACCTGAAAGTTATGACTTGAGACTTGCTTATGACTTGCATGTGTGAACTACTTCCACCTCTGATTCATCCATCATTCATCCCTCACTCCATCCGTCCATTCATCCTTGTCCCTTACCCGAGCTATTTGGTCTGCCATTTGCAGTCGTCCGTCCAGCTCTCTCCTTATCTGAGCTGCCTGCTCATCTGGGTTGTCCAGCTGGGGAAACACAGACAGTCACACAGTGCACTTCACAAGCCAAACCACAACAATATATGTTCTTACATCACAGTAATTACAAAAATAATAATAAAAGCAAAATTAATAACAAAAGGAAAACTGAACTTGAAACTGACACCAGATACCTGGAGCAGGTTAGTAGTTTATGTACCAGAATATCTTATGTAAGGTAAAACCCACGTCATGCAGCTGCTGTAGTTTGCTGTCATTAGTTTTATGTTTTCTGCTCTACATCCACTCATAATGGCATGAATTATGTATTTGCAGTTGTGTTTAAAAGGCACTATGCAGAGTTTTTGGTCGCTTGTAGTGCAATCGAGCAATTTTTTTTCGAGTGGGTTGCTGATTTGTATTACTTAATAGTGACTTAAAGGAGCACTGTGGGCTGGGGTCCATCAATAAAAAGTGGCATTTATAAATGAAAATATTAATGTAATGAAACGGAGGGAAAAAAAACGCCCCGAAAGGAGTCGCCTAACTGGAACCCACTGCCTGCTCAGGAAAGCACAGGGTGAGCTAGAGAGATATAAAAAAAACGTCTTCACAATCTCTGACTTATGATCTGCATCAGTATCACAAACAAAACAACAAAACCCTGCAGAGCACAAATCAAACTACACAGCCTAAACAGTCTGGCACCTGTCCTTTTAGCAACTCATTTGGGTTGCCAGATGTTACAGGGAATTGAGACAAAAACATGTTTGGGAGGCTTGTGTTGCCCATTCATTAATTTTTTTGTTTTTTACAAGAATATTTTGTACAAACAGGACAGATTAACCTTTCAGCAGCTCAATGTCCATGTGATGATTTCAAATAATTCATATTTATTAGACAGGTGTGTTAATGACACATTAAATGTGTAGTGCAGTGTTAATTCGGGATTTTTCTTCTCAAAGGGCTTTGTCCCACAAGCAAGCTTTTACCAGTGACAGTGAAGAATGTCCTCTAGGGGATATTATTGCTGCCTTCTGTCAGTACCTTCCCTTCAGTTGACCAAGAGAAGGCTTGCTGCACCAGCACATTCTCTGGACTTTCCATGTCGACATATGACCTGTAAGGTACCCTGGGTGTGTTGGTTAATACGTTGTGGGACGTGTCAACTTCAGCCTGTTACATGCATTTTCTGTTTTCAAAATACACTTCTGTTTTCACAGGAAATGTACAGTGTGCATACGGTCTCCTTTAAAGAGGACATGAAACACTAAACATAGTTATCATAATTTAAAGAGGGTCTCTCACCCTAAAAAGATAATTTTAGATTAAACACTGAAAATGAAAGGAATCTCAAAATCCTGTCATTTAAATTCAGCTGTCAAAACAAAGGGCGGCGCCATGTCTGTTGTGTCGCCGGACGTGACGTCAACGGAGTGGTTGTCAAGCTAGCGATCGCAGTGAAGTGAAGACAGTGAAGCATTTCTGAACCGGGTTGAGGACCACACTTTTTGACAATGGAGGAAGACGAACTGGAGAGGCCTGTTGAGTCTGTGACAAGCCCCATTGCCTGCGCATATGAGCCTATAAGGCGTGGGAATCGAGCAGTGGTACGGGAGGAAGAAGTGGTTGAGCCGGTGATTTGGGGTCAAGGGCGTGTCGGCAACATTACGTGGTGTCAGTGTGGCTATTGTACGCCGATGCCCACTGTGCCAGAGTCCATTTGCTGCCAGGAGGCTGGTCTGGACCATTTTCTCCATGACCACCCCTGCATCACCATGGTGCCCTCATTCAGCTTCCTGTGCCGGGAGGTGGACGTGTTGGAGGTAGCCATGCTTTCGCTGAGGGATGTCAGAGCTGAGACGCTGCAGCGTCCCGCCAACAGCAGGTAAGTCAAGCTAGCTGTAACCGCGGGCGAATGACTCTAACCGTATGCAGTAAAGAACACAAATGCATGCTCTACGGTGCTCTACGGCCAGGAATATGAACAATGTTTCCACGTGCTGTTTGTTTACATACAGTTGTTGTAATAGTTACTAGTACTAGTTTTTAGAGACTGATAGTATCTATCATGAAGTGTCTGTTGTGTGTTACTGCAGTTCAGGACCAATACAATAGTGATGTGTCGGTCGCGAACGAAACGACTCATAGAGCCGGTGTCCTGACAAATAGACCTACCGCTCAGAATGACCTACCAACACGATGTGCGCATGTGCAGAGTGAAAAAAAAAAATTCCAGAGGACATGCCCAAAATTTTAAACTACCCGGTATCTTTGCAGGTAGGAAATATCTATCAGAATGGACTATTACCTCTATAAATGTGATTAAAAATATGGTAGCTCATTCTGTCAGGTAGGAAATATCCATCAGAATGGACTATTACCTCTATGAATGTGATTAAAAATATGGTATCTCATTCTGTCAGGTAGGAAATATCCATCAGAATGGACTATTACCTCTATAAATGTGATTAAAAATATGGTAGCTCATTCTGTCAGGTAGGAAATATC
>NC_065529.1:8548245-8550749 GCF_006386435.1 Epinephelus moara
AGTTATATTCTGTTGTGTGATTCTGTAAACTTCTCTATGTTGTTTCACTGTAAATAGTTACAAGTTTAAGATAGTTAAGAATAGTAAAAAGCTAAAAGTTTAAAATAGTTAAAAGTTTTTTTGTACTTTATAATTTATTTTTTGTAGCACTCTGTAGAGTATATAATGCCATATAAATAGTAAACAAGTTTAAAATAGTTAAAAGTTTTTTTGTACTTTATAATTTATTTTTTGTAGCACTCTGTAGAGTATATAATGCCATATAAATAGTAAACATTTGATGCAATGTATTTTTTTTTTTTTTACATTAGTAATTTATTTTACACATAATTTTATATTATTGTTGGTAATTAATTAATTTAAGCAACAAAAATCTGAGGAGCCACTTGGGAACCAAAAGAGCCGGCTCTTTTTAGTGAGCCGAGCCAAAAGAACCGGCTCTCTAAAAAGAGAGCGGCCTGCCACCGCGACTATTCTTGTTGACTTTTTAGTGTTATGGTAATGTTGGTCATGACTAAACATTAGCAGTAGCGAGCGGATAGCACTAACATTGGCCAATCAAAAATGCTAATTTTGTTGTGAGCCAATTCCAGTCTGGTGGTAAACACAACATCAAGTGAGGCCTCAAGCGGATTGCTGGACAGAGGGTCAACACTTTCGGTTGAAAAAGTAAATTATTGTGCCTTACGATGTGTTGTGATGGCTCCGACATATATGTATATGTATATTTATTTTTTAATTTGCCACTAGACGCGTGTGATGGCTTTTCGGCAGCCGAGCCATGTGAAGGAAAAGCTAGCTAGAAAAAACTTTAGTGCATGCATGGCAAGAGGAATACACAGGATGACGGTGAGGAAGATAACGGGATTGGAGTTAATGTATGGGGATTTTATTACGTTTGGATTCCTGACTGACTGCTTTGGAAAACGTGGAGTCACGGTAAGTAGTATTTCTTTAGCGGTTTGCATCAGCTGCGATGACCGCTGACTGTATGGTGTGGGATAACATGAGTTTTAGGTGAAAACTCTCAGGCCCGGATGTTTATATGGGTTGTGGTTCATTTTTAGTTTCGGACAGTAATTTTGGCACATGCACCATGCAGTGTTGCCGACCCTCTCCTGGCTGCCATCCTCGTCCGGAGCAGCTGCAGCTGCCTCCTCCTCCGCAAAATTGTGACTTTCCACCCTCCTCCTCGTCACTGGCTCAAAAGCATAGGCCATTGGGTTTGATGATAGATCAATATATCTTTCGGCTTCGTCCTCGAACATCTTTTCACTCGGTAAATTTCCTAAACTACGGCTTCTTCTTCTTCTTCCGCCTACAGACACAGTGTCGTAAAACCAACCAACCACTCTGATGACGTAGGAGGTGACGTAAAATACAGATGGCGCTGAGCACTGCCCAAAACGTATCGTAAATGCATTTAAAAAGTGGATTTTCTCTAAAATAGGCTGACTTTTCTGACTTTTTATTTCGTCAGTATGTCTTAATAATGCACACATCTCCTATGCTGGTGTCTGTTCCGTTGTTTCATGTCCTCTCTAAAATTAATGCATGACATCGGTACAACATTGCAAATTGATGTTTTCTCTTTCAACAACAAATGCACAAGGTTATGTTTGCCCAAAACACTTACATGGGGCAACAAAAGAATGTGGTTGTGTTCAGCAAAAAAGAACGGGGTTTGGCTTTACAATCTTACAGGAAGTGAATGCTGGCCTCTCGAGTGAAAGTCAGTGGTTGCTGGACCCATCCACCACATCTCCTACCTGCCCTTCTCAGACTTCCGCCCCCTTAACTTAAATTGTTGTCCCACCATGTTTCCCATGATATGCGGCCAGCCACCATTATTGTTCAACGGTGACTAGCATGGCCACCGTTGAACAATAATGGTGACTGGCCGCATATCGTGCTGACATGAAAGTAAAGTTTTTTCATTGGTGTCTGACACAGGAAGTCACTGACCCAATGACACTATTCGATGACTTCGGAGTGTGACCGGGTTGTGCTTACAGAGGCCGGTGATACAGTACTGTGGAAAGTGTCTATCATTTTTAAACCTCCCTCAGATGAAACCACAACCTCTTCTGCATGATGAAAGCCAGCTGCCAGCCTACTGCTGTGGCGCACAAGTTAGTTGCAGACTCAAAGACACATGGGACAAGTTAGGGCATGGGACCAGTTAGGGCAAACCATGATCTTTAAACCTAACCAAGCATGGGTTTTCTGGCAAAAAGCCCTGAAGGCAAACTTCTCCCAAAAGCTGCTTAATGAGGTATCTTATAGTTGGACACCCCTTAAAGGGCCAGTGTGTAATATTTGGCATGGTTTATTATCAAATCTGAATCTGAATCTGAATATTCTACCCATTAATATGTTTATATAAGTGTATAATCGCTATAAAATAAAATTCGTTTGGTTTTCGTAGCCTTATAATTATGCTTTTATATATATATATATAGCAAGGGCCTTGCTTTAGAGAGGTCGCCATCTTGCGCCGCCAT
>NC_065529.1:8550880-8566881 GCF_006386435.1 Epinephelus moara
AGTGAGCCCTGCAATCTAGAATTTGACCACTGATGTCACTGTTTTCAACGGTTTTCAACCCATTTTACACACTGGCCCTTTAAACCAACACAGCTTAAGTTCCTCAGTGACTTGAACACCACCTGTGCAAAAAAACAGTGAGGAACTCTACTACTGCTCTCATACCCCTCCTTAGAGGCAGAACACTGGGTTTCATTGGGTGCCCCTCAATCTCCTTTATGTATTGTCTCTTGTTTAGATGTGCATGCCTCCTCTGTGTTCATCTAACACTCACTGGCTAATTTCCAGTTGTTACAGCTGTTAAGGAGAAACTGTACAGATTTTCAACCAGTTTGGTGATGTCAGCATGGGCAAGGTGTGCAGATGAGCGCCCCGCTAATTACACGGCAGGGAGCTCAAGATGTTTGGCTTTCCCCTGTGCTGTGTAGGGCTGTAGTCAACCAAAGAAAATCTTGGTCGACTAAAGTCGCACATAATCTTCAACTAATCAATTAGTCATGAGAAAAAAAAAATAATAATCTGCACGTTATTTTTACTTCTGCGGTGGTGTGTCTGTGTCACTCTGCAGTTACACCTCCAATACACTAGTCGGTAGTGGAGGACTCTGTTAAGTGCTGTAAAGTTTAGTTCAAATCAAACTTTATTTATGGGGCGTCTGTGGCTTAGTGGTGGAGCAGGCGTCCCATGTGCGGGGCTGTTGCCACGGCGGCCTGGCGTTCGGCTCCAGCCTGTGGCCCTTTGCTGCATGTAACTCCCCCTCTCTCTCCCCCTTTCACGCTCTTCTGTCCTATCGATTAAAGGCTTAAAAATGCCCAAAAAATATCTAAATATTTTTTTTTTAAAAATCAAACTTTATTTATATAGTTGATTCAAAACACACATTAAGTATGGCTTAATAGAGACAACTTCAAACACAAGTACGCAAATTGGCTTCACTATAAATCGCAGAACTGACAGACACATTTCCCCCACCAATACACCATGCTAACGTTAATAGCACAAGTCTATGGCGTTTTACATTGTATAAATTAGCCTAGCGTCTAGCGATCTTTTCCTCATTCATTCATTCATTCATTTTCTAACCGCTTCATCCTCTTGAGGGTCGCAGAGGGGCTGGAGCCTATCCCAGCTGACATCGGGTGAGAGGCAGGGTACACCCTGGACAGGTCGCCAGACTATCGCAGGGCTGACACATAGAGACAGACAACCACACACGCTCACATTCACACCTACGGACAATTTAGAGTTATCAATTAACCTAATCTATGTCTTTGGACTGTAGGAGGAAGCCGGAGAGAACCCACGCTGACACGGGGAGAACATGCAAACTCCGCACAGAAGGGCTCCCACACCCGGGATCGAACCGGGAACCCTCTTGCTGTGAGGCGACAGTGCTAACCACCACACCACCGTGCTGCCCTGCGATCTTTTCCTCTTCTCATATAAATCCAGGGACAACAGCAACATGTAACAAAAGTAACGGCACTCAGTGTGGCTCCATTACAACTCACAACATTCACCGACAAAACAAGTGTGTTATACTAAACACGTTTTCCAAGCAAATACAACATGCTAACGTATTAGCGCCAGCCTATGGCATTTCACACTGTTAAATTAGCCTAGTGACGAGCGGAGATTTCCTCTGCTCATATGAAGCAAGGATAAATTCCCACGTATAAATCCTTGAAGGACAGATCACACACACGACTTAAAATGCTATTTTAGTGGAGGCTTTACTGTCTTCACAATTTATTGTTTTGTATCTGTGAAATACAAGTAAATACAAGCTTCGTTTCCACTGAGGGAAATGGTTTCAGCTTACAGAAACTGACAGGAGGTCTGCGTCACCACGACACTGAGCGTGAGGGTGGGCGAGTTCAACTTTCCGTCAACAACGGGGGTGTTTTGAAAACAGTTAGCCTGTCCCCCCACCGCAGGAAATAATGGCTTAATCCTGGAAAGCTAACACGGTGATTATTCGACTAATGAGAATTTGGTTGGATGAGAGCATAGTGACAAAATAATCGACTAGTCGACCAGGAGACTACAGCCCTAGTGCTGTGACACCAGTGCCTAAAGCTCTTTGCTCGTCCGCTGGCAAAGACCAAACACATTTTATCTGCAACATACAGAGCACACTGCAATGACACAGAGGTGGTTGAAAAAATGGCAGTCTCCCTTTAACTACCCATATTACAAGCTGTAGTTGTCATATTTGGTGGAGACTCAAATATAGCCAGAGCAACTTCTCGCAAGATCAGCAGACTTTCCATCTCTGCAGTCTTGAAAGAGGCAGAAGGACCATGGCCTACATCAATGGGTATGCTAGAAGCAGTCACTGTTAATGATGCTGATAGTAGCAGTAGGCTGGCAGCCAATCCTCAGGCCTTGACATCTGGCAGCCTGCTTTCGTCATGTGGAACTTGGCATGGTTTCATCTAAAGCGGGTTGGAAAATTGATAGACGTGAGCAGGAATCAATCTGATCACCATGTGGTATGCATCAGATGCTTCCCCCCCTTGGATGCAGGATCAAGACTCCCTCTGCAGCCCTGCCTGCTGATTAGAAGGGGGCTGGAGCAGGCTGTGCTGTCACAAAACTCATGGTTTTAATCTTTCTTTATTCTCTTTAAAACAAAAATGCCATAAAAAACCATGGCTAGATACCAGAAACCATGAATGAACAGCACTAGCGTTCAGGCTTCAGGCTTCCAAACAAGCATGAGAGAAGCTGAGGAGGAGCATCAGCAGGGCGTAAAATTAACACTCCGCCAAGCGCCAATGGCGGGTAAAAAATGAGTTTGGCGTGTAAAACAAAAACACACACCCGCCAGTGGCCGATGGTTAATTTTGAATTGCATGTGGGTTTTTTATGTGCTTCGACCATTTCTGCCAGCTGTGTCCAGGAACGGTTTTTGCTATGGGCAATGTGGGCGACAGCCCAGGGCGCAATCTATGTGAGGGTGCAAAAAAACTCGCCAGTTTTCTAGACTACTGCTCATTTCCATGTCAAGTTAGTGGAGTGGGCGCTGGGGCGCCCCTATTATCACGTTTCAACCAGCAGCAGAAAGGAAATGCGAATCCTGGAGGTTGTGGGTTGAACACAGACAGGAACACGGCGGAGGTTCATAGTGCTCTGCGGCGCAAGATAACGGCTTACCGGCCGTCTCCGACTAACGGCCGAGATCCACTGGGCACGTCAGCAGCGCGACACGTCTGCAGCGCGAGTCCCGTAGCAGCTCGCCCCCCTGTTAATCAATTACAGCGGCTCCACCGGCAACAGGAGCGGCACGACAACCCCCGTCTGCCGCGTGACAACTCTCTATTTTACGCGGCTCTTCTATTTTTGTCGCGCTACGCTCCCCTACGCGACCCTCCAGCAGATAAAAACTACATGAAATAGTGTGCTAAACGAGCACAATGTGTTTTTAAATGAATAAACCATTATCAGAGGTGATAGCCTATGTGATGATTTTTTTTCATGCATATACCCATGTTTATCCGTGACATTGTGTAAATGTCCGTGGCGGACATTTGAAAGCGAGTAGATGACAAACAGTACAGTAAACTTGTAGATAACTCAAATATATGTAATAACTTAGGTGGAAAATACTTTAACATTTCATGGCTCAGCAAACGGTAAACAACCCCGCTGGCTTCTCTATATGTCGCTTCCACGCTGTCAGTGGAGCCCAAATGAATACGCCGCGACGCTACGCTGACGTGACGTGGCGGTACACAGGTAGGCTATGTGGCGTGTCAGAGGAGAAACGAGCCATTCACATTTCCACAAACCTCACCGCACTTTAGGGACTGTTCTTTACTTATGGAGGGACTGTCAGGGGAGGAGGGTGGCTGGTTGATTTTTATTTTATGTTGATCCCCCCTATGTTAATCACTTATTGATGCTGTTTTTGAAGTATGAATAAGTCAGTAAGTAATTTATTCCATTGAAATATCATTGATGTATTATAGAAAAGTGATTTATCTTTTTATAAATGACAAAAGGCACATCTGCCTCATTTTTGCCGTGGTATCGTGATACTACTACTGCAGCCTTTGCCGCAAGCACGCCAAAGAAACACAGAGGACAGGGTTGGATTTTCCTAAAGTTGGATTTTCATACTAAAAACGTAAGGTAATTATTTTTCGTCAAATAAGGCACAATTTTTTTTATTTGGCTGGTGAAAAATATGTTTGGCCGGTAAATTTTTGGAGATCACTAGCCAATGGCAGATGAGGTAAAATGTTAATTTTATGCCCTGAGCATCAGAGATGCCAAGTGCAGGCACAATACATGAATAGATGAGCACTTTTATTACAACAACTCGCAGCATTAGTGAAAGGGAATAAGGACAATTACTGGCTACAAGGGTAGCTACACAGTCACAGGTTCCAACAGTGACCACATTGTTTTTTGCTCACGTCGACCATCAGCATGGAGAGGTAAGCACCCAACCTGCACCAGCAGGGAAGGACCAGACCATAAAACCACATCAACACAAGGTCAGATCCTCCCTGCTCAGAACATCAGTTTGCATATTGGACCAACAGATCAAGAGATGATGCAGTCATAACAGCTCTTCACACAGCCCTTACACATCTAGAACAGCTGAACACATATGTAAGGATGCTGTTTGTAAATTATAGCTCAGCATTTATTATCATAATCCCCAACACTCTGTTCCAAAAACTGAGCAACTTGGGCTTGAACAGTACGGAACATCGCACTTTCTAGGAAACAGATGACATAGCTCGACTAGACCTTTTAATTGGACTACTGTCCTTGTCCCAGAATACAAGCATGGGAGGGGAATCGACTTATTGCCGATGTCTGACTCTGCTATGATGGGTGGTAATATGCCCCCTTTCAGCTTGTTAGTATTGGACCTTTTTCCAGTTGACCATACAATCACCACTCAATGTTTTCCTCCCATCCACGTATTTTAAATATTTAACTCTTTGAGCTGATACAGCATGAACTGTGTCTCCTCATCCGTCCAAAAATGCATGGCTCTGGATGTAGATTTTGCCATGTTTCTTCTTCTGCTACGCATTTAATGGCGGGTCAAAGCCCCAACATCTAGCTGAGTGGTGTTGACATAACAACTTGGATCAAGGCAAGGTTATCATTCTACTCTCCGCATACATTCAGAGGAGGTAGAGACGGTGGAGAACTCCAATGTCCTGGGAGTCTACATCCCAGAAGATCTGCCATGTTCTGTAAACATCTCTCACCAAGGGAAGAAGGCCCAGTAGAGACTCTACTTCTAGCTGCTGGTTAACTTCTACCAAACAACGATCAAGAGCCTCGACCACTATTGCTGCATAGTGTGGTACAACAGCTGCACTGGAGAAGACTGGCAGAAGCTGCAACTGGCTATAAAGGTTGCTCTGCAAGTCAATGGGACTACACTACCATCTCTGAAGGACATTTACACCAACTGACTAAAAGCCGGCTGTATCATAAAAGACTCCCACCCTGGATACTGTCTGTTCCACCCCCTCCTCTGTATAAAAAGGTACAGGACAATAAAATGCAGAATATTTAGACAGAAAACAGCTACTTTCCAAGAGCTGTAACCTCTGTTACCTCCCACTGCCAAAGACTGAAAAAGACTGACTGCTGTGAACAATAATCCCACTAAACCATCCACACACACACACACACACACACACACACACACACACATTGCACACTTAACACTCTTGCCTTTTTTTTCTACATAACACACTATATGCTGATAGCAATCGTCCTTAACACTTTGTATATATTTTGCTTGTTGTTGCTTATACATATATATATATATATATATATATACAGTATATATATATATATATATATATATGTATTCAATCATTCATTCACATATATATACCCTAACCCCGGAGCACCCGGAGAACATGCAAACTCCATACATAAGTTCTCCCCCACCCAGGGTTCGAACCCCCCACCCTGGATTCGAAACAATTTGAATACATCTCTCTGAGCTGGGAACTCAAGACGTTTTAATTGTCTGTTAGTATGCCATTACAAATGAACCTTTCAGTAGTGATTAGATCCATCGATAATATAAAATATTGATTAGCGCAGGTTTAAGGCTGGGGACAGACAGTGCTCGTGGTTAAAAGGAAGCAGTGTTTCCTGCTGGTAAAAAAGGGGAATGTCAACAAAAGTATCTGGTGTCAAAGTCACTTTGTACATTCAACCATCCAACCTGACATCCTCCCCAAGAGGCTTTGCAGCAGTATGACAACATCCAGCTATGTCTGCAAGACCACAAGAGGTTGCTGGTCAGGAAAACATAAATACAGGTCATTTTAGGTGTTTGACAAACAAATAGTGGTTTTGGTCTCCAAAATATATGTGATAGTGTCAAACATTAAGGAAAAGGTGAATAGGAGAGCCTTCATTCAAGAGCAAAATGAAGGAATTAAGGGTAAAATACAGTACTTCTACCTGTTAAGACTGTCTTAATAAAACCAGTACACATTTTCTGCAACATGGGGTAGAATAATGCTGCAGTTCTTGAAATAAAGCAGATCACAAGACAAATAAATACTGTCTGTATTTATTATAAATTCAACTAGAATTGAGGTCCCTCTGACCATCAGTGTTATGAGCTGCTGCCTTCTCCCTGCCTCCTATTTAAGCAACTGTTCCGAGGATGCCTCGTGTCCTCATGGGGGGCAGATGGTACAGGAAGCGTGGGCAGACAGGGAGGAAGATGAAACAACCTGCTGCAGGGGGAAGCCAGGAACTGTTTTAACTGACAGATGACCCACCATGAACAATATGTAAAGAGACAAACCCTGAATACATAATAATACATGTGCTTTACAGTTTTATGAAAATTACCTGATGACTGTAATTTCATTAAATACATTTTGGGGGATGGCTGTGGCTCAGGAGTCTACTAATTGGAGGATCAGTGGCCTTGGCAAGATACTGAACCCCAAATTGTGTTGTTGGCTGTGCCATTGATGTGTGAGTGTGTAAATGATTTTTTTTATTTTTATACAGTCTATGGTTTTTATGTGCACAGGTTTTGAGACTGATTAAACGCAATACAATGGGATGTATGACGACAGGGCAGAGCAAAGACAGAGCAGTGAAGTCCAGTCACTGAGATCCAGCTTATCTCCCGAGCCAGCCCTGGAGACCCTCATAGTCACAGAGTCAATAAAGTAATTTTAGCTGCTGCTGATGGGCAATAAGGGTACCATAGCAAAAACTGTCTGAGCATGTGTTACGGTGCGTCTGTGTCACACAACCGACACTGAGACAAAATAAATTACAGATTAATAGAAAAATCCAGTTCAGGTCATTTTTATAACACAGTCAACAGACAAAAAAGGGGAAAAATAAAAAAAAGTATATGTTTCTTAACTGTCTTTGTCAGGCTGTCTAGGGACTGTGAGTGAGCAGCAATATTCAAGTCCTGCCACAAATTCTGGATCCAATTGAATTCTCGACTGTCACTCCAGGACATGTGAAGTAATTTACTGTGGAGCTTTGGCTTTACGTTTGGAGTGGTAACATCTCTCTGAAGTCCTGTGCTCTATCAGACTGCGGCAGGTTTTTTATATCACTGCCTACTTTCACATCCCTTCCAAATGCTCCTGCAGAGAAGCCTCCCCACTGCATGAGGCTGCCACCACCAGGCTGATATCAAGTAAACACAGTGTTTATTAGGAGGGTCAAAAAGCTTATTTTTGGATTACCCAAGAAACCTTCTGCCACTGCCACAGCCGTGGAACCCTCCTTAATGGCCTGTTCACCCACAGATATGACAGTGAGGAGAAAATCTCTTGAGTCATGTATTTGAGCAGAAGGATGCGACATGTAGCGCTCCAGCAACATGTCACATTTTTTGTTGCAGAGCGTGGGGTGAAAATAGTTCAACTTTTGAGGAGATGCATCATGGATGAGCTGTCAAACTGCAACAGGCAACCAGTCAGGGGTAAACCAAGCCATGTCTCACACCAGAACTGACTGGCTCAATAGCCTGTGTAGCAAAGGCAGCATATTAGCAGCAGCAGCTTCAGTCCTCCATCTGGGTCTACAGAGGACACATTCAGGCACAGCGTTGGGTGGAGGTAACCCACACTTTGGCTTCACTCAGAGCCATCACTACATCACCACAGTTTCAAACATAAGACAGAAGAACTTGAGTAAGAATATGCTTTGGGGCTGTGGTTATTCATACATAGCGCAGGTGAAATGTGAGCAGGTGCAGATCCTGGGTAGACAGCCATATTTATTAAAATAGAAGCATATCTGTTCCATCAGACATGCCACACACGACTGAAAAATGTGTCTGTAACGCTTCCTGTGAGGACAATATTTCCTTCTGCTGCTGCTTTGCATCAGAAATATTCCAACAGTGGTGGTAACACTAGTAACTTACTGTACCATCACCTCAGCCAACAATGTGTGTCAAAATATACGAGTACAGTGGTCAGATTCGAGGCCGTCAGTGGTGCCAGAGCAATGGTGAAACCTGCGTGTCAGACATGGCTTAAAGTTGCATTTACTCGTGGCACTGCATGTGACAGGAAAAGCAAGTGGGGGAGCCACATTATGAATGAAATAACACTCCACCTATGCAAGGACAGTCGACAGAGAGGGGCTCAGAACAATGATTAAAACTCTTTGAATACTTAAATACTAGTATATACATGTATCGGGCCTATTCTACTGTCAGGAGTACATAAAATATTAAAACATTTTAACATCATCATGTATATACCAAAGGCTTTAATTACTGTGTTTCACAACAATCTTAAAATATTTTGTTCTGAAAAAGAAACACCTCCCTAGGGAGGTGTCCCAGGCACGTCCCACTGGTAGGAGGCCCTGGGGTAAACCCAGAACATGGTGAAGGATTACACATCTCATCTGGCCTGGGAATGCTTTGGGGTCCCCCAGGAGAAGCTGGAAAGTGTTGCTGGGGAGAAGGGCCTCTGGGGTGCTTTGCTATGCCTGCTGCCCCTGTGACCTGGCCCCAGATGGATGGATGGATGGATGGATGGATGGAAAAAGAACTAGTGTTGAAGCTTTTGGCATATCCACTTTTTAGGTTCAGTTTTTACAACGTTGTAGTTTGCACAATAAAAACGGTTTACATTCTGCACCCGATGCATTCTGATTCCTTCATCATTGTATAATTTTGCAGGGCCAAGCAAATCCTATAGTAATCAAAGCTTTCAATATACATATAATGGCATTAAAATGTTGTTATATGTATTTTATGTACAGTAGTCCTGTCAGTAGAATAAGCCACTATAAATCTATACAAATGCACAGTCATGCAAAAAATGAAAAAATAAAAAATCATGATGTACCGCGAAACCACCAGAATCTTAGAAATTACCGTGATACACATTTTTGGTCATACCGCCCAGCACTAGGCTGTGGTCAGATTTATAAATGTGCCATATATGTTTCATTTTCACCTTACTGGACTCCTGGACTCATATTCTGCTTTGGAAATTGTTTCATATCCATTCACTGATGAACTTTTCTTTAAGGAATCTACATTCTCAGCTATAGTGTAGTGACAGACAGGTAAGTAGAAAAGAGAACAGGTAGATACAGAAGGCTGATGGAATTGTTCTCTTGCTCTGTCTCTCACTCTGTCTCCTTCTCTCTCTCTTTCTCTCACCCGTCTGTCCTTGCTATTGATTTTCTCCCACTGTCTGCATTAACATCTTGCCAGAACACCCACCGCTACTGTTACCACTGACTGAGGAGCACGTTTGAATTACTGCTGTCTTCCAGGCATGCATGAGACACACACACACACACACACACCTTGATCTGCGCCACAGAATATGCACACCAAAAAGTTTGCAGAGCAAGTATGCACTCTCATGTTGTTATTTTCTAATATCCAGAGAAAGCAACATGCTCACATCACACAGATGACAGTGAAGCTGCAGCCTGTCCTTTACCTCAAAGAAGTGAGGCAAATATTTCCTGCTTTTCTGTCTACTTTGTAATGAGTCAGGCTGCAGCAGTATACCATGAAACCAGATACCCTGTGGTATGAAAACTGACGGTTATCATACCTTGTACATTTGCTTATCTACGGTATTGAAAAAATGCAATCTCCTGCTCATCTCCTTTCATCTTAGACTGGCTGTCAGACCTTTTACACACATTTCTCTTAATAGAAATGGTTTCAAGCAGGGCAGGAATTTCATGTGGGCAATGAAGGCTATGGCTGCGGAGCCCCTCAGCTTGAAAAATAGATATTAAGCCCTTTCCAGATACTGATTTACTTGGGGCAGCCTGCCACAATATCAACATTATTACTTAAAATCAGTAAAATCTTATGTCATGGTAGAGCTGCGTGGTATTGATTTGCTCAGCACACACACACACACACACACACACACACACACACACACACACACACAGCTAACATTACCCAATGGTTATTAACAGACTAAACAACATAGTCAAGTCCTATCTGTGTCAGTGTGAGTTAGTTAAATGAAGACAAGACTTTATTAATTCTACACTGGGGAAACTGGATGTTAGCCTCTCCTGCTGTGTTAACTTGAGCTAACTGGGCAGATGTTAAACTGACCGTTCGCCAGGAGGAAAATGGTTCTGGAGATGAACTCTCAGTCCTGAAATATCTGAAATATGATAGAGTGAGTATGCTGTTTCTGCCATTTCCTGGGTGGAGAATAGCAAAAACTAGAGTTACTGCCTTGCAACTGTATGCTTCAGTGCACCAGTAAAGTTGCACTTAAAGTTTACATCTATGTCTGTGAAAACATGGATGCCTCACACACATCTTCCCCCCAGCAGCACAGAAGATCTATACAATCAGCAGTTTCAGGGTGAGTACCCAAATATAGAGTCACCAATTCAATATCTGACTAAATGTTTCACTTGTGAGTTAAGGTGTTGAGTAATGGTCAGAAAAGTGTTTTTGCAGGACATTATGATGTCACAGAGAAGTTGACCTTTGACCTTTTGAATATAAAATGTCATCACTTCATCATTTTATCCCATTGGACATTTGTGTGACATTAGGGGGGCGTCGGTGGCTTAGTGGATAGAGCAGGTGCCCCATGTACAAGGCTGTTCCCACAGCGGCCCGGGTTCAAATCTAGCCTGTGGCCCTTTGCTGCATGTCATCCCCCCTCTCTCTCCCCCTTTCACACTTAACTGTCCTGTCCATTAAAGGCAAAATACCCTAAAATATCTTTAAAAAGAAAAAAAATTAGATAAATAAAAATGTGTGTGACATTAGGTCATAATAACATATGTATTATTGGCGTAATGGCCAAAAACATGTCTTGTGAGGTCACAGTGACCTTTGACCTTGAACAACCAAATTTAAATCATTTCATTATTGAGTCTAAGTGGACGTTTCCAACAAATTATATTAAACTCCCTCGAGAGCTCTGATAGTCTCTCTGCCCCACTCAGTCTCAGTCTCACTGCTGCAACCAGCACAAGACTTCACCCTCCTCTATGTTTATTGCACTGTTGTTGAGCTGCATTCATGATTTCCAAACAAAGCCATCACTTTTTGAATTGATACCTGATCACTTTAGACAAACAGAAAGCACAAAGCACTTCTTTAAAGGACATTTTTCACTTACTGCAACAGTTTCTGAGACTATCCCATGAGAAAGGGAAGTTCAGTGAAGTGCAATAAACCCTCTCAACCAAATATTTTGCTCTCTGTTGAGTCTTGATCTGCAGGGAACAAAAAGGGAGTGCGTTGAAAGCCTCCAAAACAACGAAGCCAGTTACTCTGCAGTCCCCTGTGTAACTGCAAATATGTTCCTTTGAATTCCAGCAGAGCCTTTTTTCTACTGACTAAGCTCAGCTCCTCTGCTACTCTTCAACACTGCCGTTTTTTTTTCCACAAAGAGGACCTTGACTTTATTTCTGTCCAACTGTTGTCAAAAGCATCAACATCTGAATGTGTCATTGAAGGATACTCTGAAAGAAGCGGCCAGTGCCAACAGCAGTTTATTCTCTGATAAGATTTTATGTGACCTAAGATCTCAGTGGACAGAAAATCTTTTTCCGAGGATGGTAGTGGAAGCCATTCATTGAATTGTAGTGGACTAAAGTGACCTTATTTTCCTTCTCAGTGCACTCTTTACAAGCAGCTGCAATGTTGAGACTGTCCTCCCAAGAAAAACCACAGCATCAGTCTTGTCTCCAGTGGCCATAAGAATTATGACTCCCATCCACTGGATGCAAAAGTGGTATGACATCACTATAGAGCAACAAAGTCTGCAGAGGAGGAGGTCATGGTTGATGAAGGGACAACAGAAATGTCAGACTTTAACGCTGTTTCGTGTTTCCAATGGACAGCCAAGGTTGGATTTTTTTTTTTACCATGACCACGATCATTCTCTAACCTCACAACCTGTTTTATTATTGTAACCATAACAATGAAGGTCCCCTAACCTTACAAAGCTCTAATGAAGCAGTAATTGTAACCCAAAGCACGATCTTTCCTGGCACCTAACCAAGCGTGTTTGTTCTTAAACCAAACCAAAGCTATAAATCAATAGTGTTCTTAGATCATAAAGTTTTCTGTTTCATCAGAGCTACCGGTGTCTGCACTTTGTCCATGTCATGTTTGACCAGCATGTGAGAACATTGTGCCTAGAGGTGATGATGGGGACAGGAGTGTTTGGGTCAGTGAGCTGAGCTGGGTCCTCGACAGAGGAACTCCAGCTCAAAGAGTTTCTGCTTCAATAGATAACAGACAGCCTAAACCTGTTGTCATGACTACAGGTCCCCCAGTTGCTTTCTTAAACCACACACACACACACACACACACACAAAAACAGAGCATTAAGGATACATTTTTTTGATAATTACTGCACAATATTTAGTTAAAATATTTATATATCCTCTCAATCTAGTCATTTATACCCTTAAATTACTTTGTGCTTTCAGACTATTAGGTTAAGAGCATAAATAAACCTCACCACCTATAAAAAGATGTCTAAAACAACAAACTGTTTGACAGCCAAAAGTCAAATTAGATTACACATATCTCAGTCCAAAATAAAAGCAGTTATTCAGAATGTCCATGACCTTTCACTGTTTATTTTGAACTACGTAGCCTACTTTATACAGCAGCATGTGTACAGCTGCCAAAGTTGACCAGTTAACAATATCCAGTGAAACAAAACTCAAAACTCATACCCGACACCTGCTCCACACACACACACACACACACACACACAGCCTAAACAGTTTAACTGCAGTCAGTATGTTTAGCCTACATGCACAGTTAAGTCGAGTTACGGTTATAGCTCGACTAGGCCATTTACTTGGACTATACTGTCCTTATCCCAGTATACAAGCACGGGAGGGGAATTGGGTTACTGGCTGATGTTTGACTCTGCTACAATAAGTGGTGATATGCCCCCTTTTAGCTACTTAGTATTGGACCTCCTTCTGGTTTACACAGCTAATGTTAGCTAGCTTGCAGTTAGCTAGTTTGCTAATGTAGTTGCTTAGCTTGCTCTAGGTTGCCTGCTAGTTAATGTTACATAATGTAACTTAAATTGTTCAGGTGTTTGTTTATATTAGCTATATTACTGTGAAGTTAGGTTAGCTAAAGTATATTGTTTCATTAACTTGTGTCCTGTTTGTGTGTGAGCCAGGTCAGAGTATGACAGAGAATGGCAGAAAGCATGGCAAAGAAAAGGAAACAGCCACAGAACATCAGGAATTTTTTTCTTGGGGCAAAACGCCATTGTGTAAGTAAAAAAAACGTGACCCCTGTAATATTACAAGTAGTAAGTTGGTTGATAGAGTCCTCGTGGAAAATGGATGAAAGAAGGGTTAATGCAAATTTTCAATAATTGTGTGAATGACTTGGTGATGGTGATGAGCCTCTATGAAATCATGAAATATGCTGGTAATCTAAAGCGCTCTGTGGGCATGATTTGCACGCATGCAAAAAAATCACAACTGATTGTGTCCCCCCCAAACTTGTCATCAGATCTGCACCCATGATTTCATGTCTATTTTTTTATCTTAAAAATTAAGTTATTTACTGCTTAATGGGCGTCAGCCTTTTGAAACCAAAATCAACTGAAACTGACATCCCTAGTCATCACTTTTCATTATATTTCCTGTTTGATATTTTTGTCAAAATTAGTGTATGAATTCTTGGATTACAGCCAAAAACATGTTTTGTGAGGTCACAGTGACCTTTGACAACAAAAATCGAATCAGTTCATCTTTGAGTCCAAGTGGACGTTTGAGCCAAATTTTAGGAAATTCCCTCAAGGCAATCTTGAGATATATTCAGGAGAATGCAACAGACTGACGGTGGACGGACAACACAACAACATAATACCTCCAGCCATGGCTGTCACCTGTGTGGAGGCATAAAAATGATCTGTATGCTGTTAACTGTAATGACTCTCTTTGGCACCATCAAGTCAGCCTTTGGTTCCTGTGTCCTGATTTTACCCCACAGTCCTGGGTCTGAGTGCCACCAGCCTGCTGTCTTCATTCCCTCAGTAGAGCCTTTGCAAGCTGGCCTCTTCATCCAAATGAAAAGCAGCTTCTCCAAGCTGCTCCCCCATACTCTCCTATTCTCCTATGCTGCCTGTCAATGCTGCTACCTTATGCATTTTTTTTATAACCTTCCTTTTGTAATAACTCATCCCTCTAGAGCCTCTAAGGTCACTTGTTCAAGAGGGACCACTGGGTAACTGTTGCTGATGTCCTGGGCTGTTGTGAGATTTTGTCTTGAATGGAAAAAGATAGGTACAAAGTGATGCATTCATATGAGTAGCAATCACTGATAGTTGTATGAGATGTCCTGGATTGATGCTGCATCACTGTGTACACTGAAAGGCCTAAACTCCCTCTGTCTCTACATGTTGTAACATTCAGAACGCAGTAAGCTCTGCAGAGTGGTCACAGAGGGATTTTTACTGACACAAATACTGTGCAGATTAAAGCGTGTGTCATTACTGCACTGACCACTTCACTGACGTGTGAGTGTGCAGCTCTAATTGATTTTCTTTTTTTTGGCCACTGGAGGGAAAAAGCTGTAAACACAACACTGACATTTTATCACCTTATTAAGTTAATCTGGCGAGCATGTTGCCTATTTACACATTCAGCAGACACAGAACAATATTAGTATTCATTTGGTTTTGTTTGTCTGTAAGTCTAATATTACCTCTTATTTTGGCTTGGACGTGCTCTCCGCCAACTCCTGAATCCAGCTGTTTAGTTGCTAAATGCACCACTCTGCTCACCGGCCTGTCTCTAACTGTGTCTGCCTGCTGTTCGGTGCGGAGCAGGTAGCACAGAGTGGGTTTATTAAAAGCATCCTGCTGCTGCTGGAATGAGTTTGATGGAAGTAGAGCGTATGGGCTGAAAAACCATAACAATAAGTTAAAAGATGCCTAAACATTTTATAGTGTGAAGGGAACAACAAAAAGAGGTGATAATGCTCTTTGAGTTTATCACTATGAGTAACACCTTTAACATTGCATGTACTTATTTGATCTGTTATGTATAATGAATGAGGAATAAACATGAATCTATTTTGTCATTTGGTATGCTAATGCCTCAGCATACATAACATACTCTGTTATTGTATCAAAATGCTTAAATGTTAAACAATTGACCTATGGTTAAGCCCCGCTCTCAAACGCGATGAGCCAATCACAGTGCGTATAGCCATTCTCATACACTCAGACATTCTCTGCCTGGACGTTCATTGAAATGCATTACAGAAAGTCAGTTTTGTTCGGTTTTATGAGCTTTTTCAGAGATTTGAAGTTTAACAATGGTGAAACAGTGTGCATGGGGTACATGCAACTCCGACACAAGGTATCCTGAGAGGCTGGGTGACGAGGTGTATTGTTTATTCTTTCCTAAACCACATCTCAACCAAGAAAAGTGTCTCCTTTGGATAACGTTGTGTGGTAACATTAGACCACAACATCAACTAAACTTGAATAAGATTAACA
>NC_065529.1:8566987-8614758 GCF_006386435.1 Epinephelus moara
TTTGATGGTGGCGGCAACGAGATGCGGTTTATCACGCTTACACTGGGACCTGTAAATTCTGGCTTGTAATTTAAGCTTTTCATCGACCTTCTCAACAATAAAATGATGAATATATCCCTCCAATGCGTAGTTTAGGCCCTTTTGGTTACTTCTCAATGACATCTGATCGTTATGTCTCCAAAAATCATCAATTGCCTCCTATGAAATGTCGTGTACTGTGACACCTGCCATAGCGCTGGGTCACTGAATGTGGATAGTTTGTCCGAGTGGAGGGGGGCGTGGCTTAGCCATAGGTCAATTGGAGTTTGCTGTGCACAATAAGCATTGGTCATGTCAGACTTTTTCACTTTACAGTGCAGATAGAGCACAGGTGGAACTAATTAAAATTAACGATGGCTCCTGAGTGTTGTCTGAGTAAGTCATGCCAGTGAGTCAACATGCTCAAGACTAACAGATTAAATGGGCTGAAGCCGTCAGTGATTTTAGTCAGCTTGCTTACTTCTCCTTCAGGGACCAACCGTTACATTTAAATAGAGGGATAATACTGCTTAATTATCGGTAACTGATAGTAACAGGTTATATTACTGTACGGCAACTGCTTATTACTGTTGTCTCACTGAATGAAGAAGTTGACCTTTACCTGAAGACCTGTTATAGGAGGAAAAGCACAGGTGTAACCATATAGCCTGCTAGTAAGCCATGCCAGTGGCTGGAACTGCAACATATAAATGTAAATGCAAACATAATTACTCCTCCACTTGACAACTCAATTTCTGCTGAGGCATATGTCTATTAGAGATAACAATGATAAATTGAGGTTGTTGTTGTTCTTGTTTATGTTGCTGTTGTTGTTTTGAGTTGATAATTGACAACAGTCTCAGTTTCAGCAGCCAAAATATTCCTGAAATAACTTATGTTGAAATGACATTCCAAAAATGCGTATAGTGTTGGTAATCATCATGGAACAGCCTGGTAAGAAGAAAAGATGTAGGCTAAAGCTAAGGCTAAGATATTTTCTATCACAGACGTGTATGTACGTGTAGACACACACACACACACACACACACACACACACACACACACACACACACACATGAAAATCAATACAGCATAGTATTGTTTTATTTTGCATGGCAATACTGTATCAATACATTTACACCAATTATAATTTTTTTTAAGTTTATAAATGATTAATATTGCAAATACAAATTAAACTTTTGGTAGTCTACTTCAATTATAAAATCAATTGCTTTTCCAGTCCACTAGATACATTTTGCTGCAATAACAATGATCAAAATGAGGTGAACAGACTGAAAACTTTATTGTTAGATATAACATGGGGACATAATTTGCAGTCGGGAAAAAAGTAATAAATCACAATAAATTGCAATATATGTTTTTGCAATACTTCGCATATTGCACATTAACGCACTACATATTAAGATTGCAATGTCAGGACATTAATGCCACCTGCAGCATCAGTCAACACTAGGCAAGTAGCAACTTACACTGAATCTATTTCATACCCCGGCTCCAGCTCTACCTGGTTAAAAGAAATAACTGTGTTGTTGATATTACTATGTACAGTGACATGATATCTGATATAGATCAAAATTAAATCTGAGTTGTCTCAGACTGTATCAAATCAGTTTAGAATGGCAATGTGTGCATTCGTGACAAACTGATTGGTATCTCAGTTGCGTATTAGATCGTACACCATAGCTGTGTCTGGAATCACTCCCTGTATGCTATCTATAGCGTACTGCATTCAGTTACTGACATATTGGTCGAGGGTCCAAATTCTCAGTGTGAAATAAATATGCTATATTATCTAAATAATAGAAAATGTGGAGTATCATGTACACAACTTGCTTTGCCATTAAATGATGCATGTGACAGTACACATGCCAGGGATGATGAGGATGAGTGAGGTAGTGATGACAAAGTGCACGTATGTATATATTTACTGAATGATCTGATATTGATACAGAACTCTAATTTAGAATATCACTGCTATATCAAACTTTTGTTTGTTTCTATCATGTATTTTATGGCCGTGCATTGTGTGAGGGATTTTTATGAAGCCAAAATGACAACTAAACCCACAAATATTAAAGGTAAGTCTAGTGACTTTAGGTTTAAATAAATTATTTGTTGAATTATTTGTTGCATAGTTGGGTGTAAAGTAGGGTTGGGTCGGTATGAGAAAAAGAAAACGGTCTGGTTTTTGTAAAAAAACGTATCAAGTCGGTAATACTGGATTTTCGCCACTTGGGGGCGGAATTGACTCATTTAAAATAAAAAATGACCTTAGGACAACAGAGTGACGCTCCGCGCACGTTCTGCCTGAGTATGCGGTCCGGTCGGTCTCAAAAAATAAAACCCGGTCCAAGACGGAGTACCGGACCGAATTGGTATTACCGAGAACCGACCCAACCCTAGTGCAAAGCTATGTTAAGCAGATTGACAGGTCACTGTAACATATGTAACCCAAAAATTTATGATTTAGCCACCTGGTTTAAATGTTATCAGATCAATCAGTTGTCATCAGGAGTAAAGACTTGAGGTAGTATAGCCCTACGCTACCTCCTACAGCCGTAGTAATAATAACAGGAGGAAGACAGGTGATGTATAATAATATGTGACAAAGATCATGGTTGATGGATGTTCGTCCAATCAAAGCGAACAAACGGTAAAAGAGCTGGGGCATGGCCAGCCGACAGAGGGGCCTTGGCTCTGGGCAAAGTCTCTACCAAGCCAGCAAGCTGAGAGTCAAGCCAGGGCCATTTTGGAAGCTTCACATTCTGGACGTAGAGGCAGTCATGTTGGGTAAGAGAAGAGCCAGAGCCTGCAGTGCATTTTGCAAAACCAGAGGGAGAGTGGGAAGTCGGTGGGGTAAGCGCCCACGGCCAAGTTCCCCACTGTCAGCTGTCCTCCAGTGTCCACACACCCGTAGATGTAGAGCCTCCAACATGCTGTGCAAGCCCTCCTCTCAGCCACTATGACTGCTTCTCCAGTCCCGGTAAAACATCCATATTTTTGCAGACAAAACACATATGAAGAGTTTATAAAATATGATGTTTCTTGATATATTAAAGTACCTGCAGTGAAAAAGCTTTGCGGCTGTGGTCAAAATCAACACCATTGAATTGCCTCGCATGAGCATTTCATTTCATTTATTAGGATCGCCATTAGTAGTAGCCAAAGTAACAGCTATTCTTGCTGGGGTCCACAGCACATACAACATTCTATACATGACAGTACATACTGACAAAAAAACACACCCATCAGTGGGTAGCACAAGCTGAGCCATCAACAGCTCCTTCCACAAGTCTTCAACAGCCCCTCCTGTTTCGGAAGGCCACCTCTGTCTTTTCAAACTAAAAGGATTCTGCCAATATGACTACCCTACAAGGCAGAAAATTGGGCACCTTGGATCAACTCGCCAATCTGGCTCTTTGTGTCTAAACGCTCGCAGCTTGCCGGCAAAACGGCCCAACATTCGCGGAAAATCTGGCAGTGTAAAAGGGGCTTTAGTCTCAGCTCTGGAGAAATGTTTCTCGAGCACAGCATCTATTAGCGTAGTGTGCATTTCAGCTGATTCCAATGTTCGCATTCCCTCTCAGGCAGGTTGGTGCAGAGCGTTTGAGCTATTTTTGGTTCCATGCGACACAAGCAAGCAAAAAGTAACTTGGAAAAACATGATTTTTAGTCACAAGAATGTAATGTGTGATTCAATGCTAAAAATTTGAGGCAAAATCGATGCAGTATAAAAGGGCATACACTTTTTGACAGCACTAGAGGCAGTAGTGATATATTTCCATATAAAACAACATTGCAACACTAGCAGGACATGGATGGATGATTAATACATGTGTATATATTAATCATCCATTGTTTCGATTGATTATTGAAGGATCTTTAAGTGTTTAGTTCTCTGGTATGAATTGGAATAACATTCCACTATCTTGAAGCTCTTTCAGACCAGGCTGACTGGCTTAAAGCACTTTTCCTCAGTAGAATAGTACAATCTGCTCCTATGGAACCCCTAGTGACACAATTAATGTTTGTTCTTCTGCTGATATAAGCTACAAGTGTTGGTAAAACTAAGCCATGGGAAACTTTGTGCATCAAACACAAGTTTGCGTATTTCATTAAGTCATCCCAACCTAAACTCTGATGTTTTCTTGTTTTTTTTGTTTGTTTTTTTAGAACTGGGCAGTGATGGAAGTGCTTTGGTATTTTTGTCTACTGTTTTGAGTGCGTGTTTGTAAAATAATGAAAGTGGTTTCAAAGTGCTATGGTTAGCCTGTGACCAGCTTGTTATACAGTAACTGAAATGAATGAAAATCATAGAGTGCAAGATTGAATCATACCCTTTTACAGGTTTTCTTAATGTGTGACTTAAATGAAAGGTTAGAGTCAATTAACACCCCAAGATATTTGCTAAGAAAAGCAGTGGAATTAATAATTAATAATAATGCACTTAAGTAATGTATTTAAGCTGAATCATAAACGTAACGTAAGGTCACTTATGTTCATAACTGAAGATCCATAACAAACATACTTATTTTAACCCAAACCATGATCTATTCCTGAACCTAACCAAATAGTTTTGGTGTCTACATCTAACAAACGCAAAACCTAAACTGTGACCATTTCTTAACAATGGATATGCACTTTCTGGCTTACTGGAAGGCATAGTTTGCGCCATCTGAAGTATTATAATGGTAATGGAAATTTAATGGGCTGATAATATTCAAAACAGGTAATGAATACTGATAGATCTCCATGATCAGCATCAAATTTAGAATAATAACCTCACTGCTTCCCCATCCTTCCTCCCACAGTCAGTCTCCCTCCTTCCTAATCCACTCCTCCTCTCTCCATTGATTTAAACTAGTTTCTATCTCCTCTGGATGGATTAACAGGCCCAAACCCTGATACTGATTACAAGAAAAGCAATCACTCGCCCTTAATTCAGATAAGGGGACAAGAGTTGGCATGGCAAGGGAAAGGAGGAGGGGGATGAGCGGTAGCCTCTGTGTACAGTTGCCATGGCGACCACATACAAGAGGATAAAGGGCACCGGGGAGTGTTTGTGCATGTCTGTGTGTCTGTGTCTGTGCCAGGCTTGCGTGTATACAACCATTTAAATGTTTTAGGAATGAGTTTGAGGTACATGTCGTCATCACACATTTTATCTCTCTCACACACACACACACACACACACACACACACACACACACACACACACACACGCTTAACCATGGAGATGCACTTCAAAGTATTCGGGGTCTCCATTTGACCAGGACAGCAGCAGTTCTTTGATGAAGCACAGTTGCAGGTTATTTGGTCTTCCTTCCGTCACTTGTTTTATCAGAGCAAATATGCACAGATAACTCAAGGGTTTCACAGCAATACTGTGCGCTTGTACTGGATTATCAACCACAGCACATGTCCTACCCCGTCTTGTTTACCTTTCACAAACAGCAAGCTGAGAGATCATTTATACACATAGACAGAATGAGATAAAAAAAAAAAAACCTTAAGCTTACAAAGTGGAAAAAGCTGTAGAAAATTGCAGGTAATGGCAGGCTCACGTTTGCAATTGCATTTTCTGTCATTCAGATAAATGGGAGACGCTGTTGGAAAATTGTAGACAAAAGGGCACAGCCTTTGCAGCTGCACCTTGCCTCTAAATTTAATTCAGCAAAAGTTCACAGAGTCCTGTCCCCTCCTCAGAACTGCTGCACAGGGTGTATGAATGGTGTGGCTGTACAGAGTCATGCACCTTTAGAGGGTCTCACAGTACTGTTGTGGTTTTGTTATTTATTTATTTATTTATTTATTTATTTTGTGACAGATTTTTTAAACTGGTTTAGAAAAACTAATTTCCAGCATCCAAAGTAGAACTGTCACTAGACATAAACATCCTGATCCTGTAATTTTTCTTGGGAGGACAGTCTAGTCAGTCTAATTATCTTCTTTTTTTAATACTTAGTTGTTACATATGTAAGTGCTTCCCGTGAACTGAGAAAAGATGTTACATTTATAATGGAATAAAGCAGTAAAATCTGCAAATCCTGACATCTGAAATGATGTAACCAGATAAACCATTAATTGATTATCAGAACTGTTGCAGATCAATATTCCCTTCATCATTAAAATGCTTATTCTAATAATTGTTTCAGCTTTAGATTACAGAGATCTAATTGTGGACCTTTATAACAAGAATGCCTTTCATGTATGTGTTTCCTTAATGGTAAGTCCATGTCATTTGTTTGAATTGTGATATTACAGCATTTTTTAAACATGTCAAAGTGAAAGTTAAGGTCTCATTTTCATTGTCTTTAAAGCAAGTGACCAACCTTATGGTGACACTGGATGAAAGGTCAGAAGGTCACCAAAGTTATCACGGTTTATCCTGAGGGGCCACTTGAATGTTGGTACCAAATTTCATTGTAATTCATCCACATTTGTTGAGACATCCCATTCAAAACAAGGATTGGGAAATACTGAACTTCCCCTACTGACAATATATCTATGGACCGGGAACAGAGACGCAGACATCCTTCCTGTTGGAGTTAGCAAGTGCAGTTTCAAGTGTATACATAATGCAAAATTCATAACAGCTGTTACATAATTGAATATTGATCTGTCTGAGACTGGTTCAAGTTCCGTATGGACCAAGTATGGAGCATTGACTGGTAGCTGGAGAGGTGCCAGTTCACCTCCTGGGCACTGCCCTTGAGCAAGGCACTGAAGCCCCAAATGCTCGGGGTGCACCTGTCCAAGGCAGCCCTTTCACTCTGACATCTCTCCATTTAGGTCCTGACATATGCTAGCATTAATATGCCTTCAAACAGCCCCAGTCAAGCTGACGGGGGAGCTAGCTACAGATTTAGCAAACTTTATGAAAGGATACACATGTGACTACGTCCGGTTTTCAAAGTAAGATGCTCCAAAAGATATAGACTGTTTTGCAAATACAAATGATGAGATTGTATTCAGAAGAAATAAAGAACAAATTACCTATGTCCCTTAAAAAGTAAAAAGCAAATATCACTAACTTGTGAGGGAAACATCTTTAATCTTTGATTTTTGGGTTGCTGGGTAAAAAAGATAATTCCTGACAATGACAGATACATTTTAGTTGATGACACCTCTGACTACATGCAGAGACAAAATCAAGCATTTTTATTGTATACATTTAGAAATATTCCAAAGTAAAAGTCCCATATTTCCATCTTGAAATTACTTCTAATTTGAAACTTCTAATCTGAAAGGTGGGTGCAAAAAAACACAAAATCTAATATCCGTCTACACAAGAATAACATTATTGTGGCCTACCAATATTGTTGAATGATATTCTCATTATATCACCCAAGCCTATTCAAAAGCACAAAACATAACTTCATGGTAGTACTGGATAAAAAGTTAGATGATCCTCAAAGTCATCAGGATTCATCATCTGGGAATGATGAATGAATTCACAGGATAAGTAGTAGAAGTAAAAGCTATGACTGGGTTGAGAAGAAGTTGGGGGATCACAGTGTCCACCACATCAGTAGAATTTATCATCTGGGAACCATTAATTTCTCAACAAAATATCATGGCAATCTGTCCAATAACTGCTCAGATATTTCTGCATTAGACTCACAAGTCAGTCTTTAGACGCTTTGCTTAAAGGAGCTAAGAAAGAAATCTAAAGCAAATAGTCATAAAATCCTCCTAATATGTCACAGAGACTAAGGAATAATGTTCATATAACATACTGATCTCACCGACAACAATAGTACGGCCAGAATATTCGCATTTAAAAAAATATTTTACAGTCCGCAAATCATGTTTATGTTTTGAATTTGTGTTTTGGCCTGTCACCACCCACCACCGTCTACCAGTCACACAGTCAGTAGAGTGTCAGCATCAGTTACAGTTATGACTGAGCTACAGCAGCACGGCAAGCAGCATTAGCAGTGTCCCGGTACATAGCATTAGCAGCCAGCTCCTCATGAGCTGTATCCCGGCAGCAGCGGTAGCAGCAGAGAAGCTGGACTTGCTCGAATGGTCCACTGGAAAACCGAAGATCAAGGATGCGGCGACACGGCCCTGCCACGGCAGCCGCCCGTGGGCAAACAAATCAGTCTCCAGCGTGCCGCTGTCCAGNAGGGGGAGCGCATATTTCCGGGAGGGCGTGTCCCTTTCAAAAATGCAAGAAGCGTTGCTTTGTTGCCGGCCGTTTTCGCCTGTGTGTTAAACACGCTTTAGAAAGGAGTGTCCCCAGACTATCAGAAGGCGGAGATCTCTGATTGTCTGGTGGCGAGACTATTTCTGCATAGACTAAAGTGATGGACTAACTGGCATTCCCTAAAGGCACGCTGCCAACACAGCTAAAATCCTCAGGTTTGTTGGGTAAAAACAGCAACTCTTTACACTGGAAGAAGCTGGAACTGTCTAATATTTGATACTTTTACTGGACAAATGAGAAATGATTAAGGAGTAAATTTACCCAAATTTGAAACCAGATTTTCTACCTTATGCTACAGGTATTGATCCATACTGTACAGATAGTTTAGTTTGCTCTGCCGAGATTTGATATCTGTGTCTGAGATTTTTGCCTCCAGCCAAATATAATGGAGATGAAGTGTTTGTCGTGCTCACAGCATTGAAAAATGACATTTATGAAACTCAACAGCAATATGTCCGTCACTATCCCTGTTACTCATAGGGTTTTCAATAAGGTCTGTTTCTTCAGTATGAAATAGTTCCACTGAAAATAGTTTACGGTGGTTCATCCTTAGTAGCAAAGAGACTGTTTCTGAAAAGAGTTGCTGCTGCTGAGGCAATTCGCGCAAACTGAATTGATTACTGAAATGATCATTGATTATCCTTCTATCAGTTCATGGATTGACTGTTCCAGGACTCAACATGCTTTACAGTGTGTTGTCTCCAGTCCATTGTCCATTGTGGCCAGTTAGAGGCTTTCAGTGACTGCTGACTCCACCACAGCCCTAATGGCTAAAACCCATCTGATAAAAGGAAAGAACACCCACTCTGTTCTTCCCTCACTACATATCCGCTGCGTTGGCCTGCAATTCAATTTGTCTCCCGGCTCCAGCCATCATTACTGCCAAAGGCACATTCATCAAAAGAGATGTGCCTCGCTTTTTGACCCCGCTGCTCTTTATATGATGTGTGCAGTTTGTTAGAGAACAATCATCTCATCTGCTGCTGCTCTGGGGCGTTCACTGGCCTGCTTGAACTACTACGACAGCCAACATGGCATACAGACATATGCATGTATGTTATGTGTGTCCTTTTATCTGTTATTGTTACTTTTAATCTATTTTCTAAAATGTATTTACATAACAGATGAAGTCTGGCTGCAGTGTAGCTAGACTCATAAACAACTATTTCTCTCTGAGCTTCCTCAGCTCCCAGTGACCACTAAACGAAACAAAGAATAAAAGCACAACTAACTGATTTGATGTCAGTCATCAGAATAATCTTAAGCTGCTGTCAGGATTTAGGGCAATACAAAAAAAGCCCAATGAATGAGCCCCTTTCCCTCCATGGATAAAAGTCACAATATGACATATCAGGCAGTATCAGGTTCAACACATTCTAACTCCGACCATGTCACATTTCGACGTTTGGTTATGGACTTTCCACACAGAGATATGAGATGCAAGGTACCTGAGCTGCTTTGGTCACTGACATTCTGGGACACCGTGTCAACTTCAGCCTGTTACATGCATTGTCTGTTTTTAAAATACATCTTTTTTTTTTTTTTTACACAGGAAATATACAGTTTCCATACAGTCTCTTTCAAAATAAACTCTCTAGGTTGGTACAAAACTGCAAATTGAGTCTTTCTTCCTTCAACAACAAATGCCGTCGATGTGAAACGATGGCTTATTCGTCTATGTCTGATGCCGGACATCACTGACCAAGCCCTGGTTTTCGACAACTTCAGAGTGAGACGGGGATGGTAGGTTTGTTTTGTTTTGATGCACATATTTAATTACACTTGACTGAGATGCCTTCATGTCATTCTACCAGTCACTGTTACAGGCTCCACTCCTCCAGGGAGGACAAAGAATAAAGAAGAGAAAGAGCTGGGGTGTCAGGGATGTGTGTCACCACATCATTCAGGGTTCAATCTCCCACAGGTGCCCTTGTTGCATGTCACCCCTCTTTGGCACCACTCATGTTGCAGCTGAGAAAAACACCAGCAATTACGGCAGCAATGAAAAATTCTATGCCATATTACAGTAACTGGTGTTTGATTATCTATCCCATCTTTTCAAATCCTCTACAAATATCACTCATTTACATCACTCATCCTTGAGGACTGGGACAAAACTTTAATGGGGGGGGATTTTTACTCTTTAATTAGGCTAGGAAAATATATTTTAAAAGATCAAAGTCTTCACTGTTAAACCTTGTAATGGGCCAGCCTCCCAATGATTTAATTTTCTCTTAAATAGCATACATGATGGATGTCAGAGGTAAGGGTTGATGTCTTACAGAGTTGACAAAAAGTTCTATATTTATTAAGTTCAAAGCCATCGTAGTGAGTAGCCATTCTATTTTTCACATTTGTTAAGAGTTCTATTAATGCTAATAAAAACAATCATTTTAAAACCATAATTCTTCTTAGTTTGGATTTAGAAAGGGCTACTAATTTGACCTGTTATGGTTGAGACACATCCTATAGCAATATTATATGATGAATATATGAAAATAAAAAAAAATAGAACGCTTTCCAGTACTTGAGCAGCTTTCCCGCCTTTTTGGAAACCAGGAAGTTGACAAAGTTGACAAAAATCTAGGACATATCTTTAAGGGCCAATATTTTAATAAAAATAAAAATAAAGGTGAATATAGCAGCGTATTTCAACACCTACCTTATCAGTATGTGCGATTAGTTTTAGATTTTTACTTTTTCCTGACAAGATCCTCTTGTGGCAGTGCAAAGTATGAAAGTTTTCTCTCAGAAACAAAAGCAGAAGTTGTATGAAATACAAAGCCTCTTAGGGAGGAGGATATGTTGGATCAACTCCTCGTTTGTAGTCGACATTTGTTTCTTTTAACAATGCCTTCCTACCCTGAAACCTGAGGTATGTGTTTTTTGGCCACTTGGAAATACTGACATTTATCACCTCTTCAAGGTGATATGGCCAAAGTGTTTCAAAAAATGTCAATGTATCCTGACACAACACTTCGTATCTCACAAATTAAGTAAGTTGTAAGTTACGCCCTGTGTGCCCTAATGTTACACCACATGCCATTTAGTACCTTAAGTGATGTTGCGTACATACCTGACTTAAAATAACTTAACACTGACCTTTGGTTTCACATGGGACATGTACAGCAGTCTCCTGTGTTAAAGTAGGAAGAGAAGGAGGCAAAATGGCTCACTCGTTAGGTACTTCCAACTCTGGAAAAAATAATGTGTTTAATTCAAAATGCTAATGTTATTCATTCAGACTTTTTTATAAAACAAGTTTCAGCATCTTCATTTCTAGAAAATGAAAAAACAGACCAATATTTTTGGTTAAGTTCTGCTTCACATAAGGCTCTACACTTAAATTGTTTTTCATCCGATAGTATGTTCCTAAAAACAGCTTTTTACTTCGCTGCTAACTGCTCCACTGGGTCTGTCTGTTGTTTAGCGCTGGGCAGGTAGTGGACGGTTTATCAGAGCTTTTTCAGTAAAAACAGCAGGAAACCAGGATGATGAGAGAAATGAGACTGGACCAAGACAGTAAAGTTTCAGACCATTAAATCCAAACAATGAGCTGGGTTTGTCACACATTTCACATTCTACGCAATCATCTGATTCTTTGTCATGATAAAAGTGTTAATTTATGCAGCTTCAATCTTGGTACCCATCGACTATCATCTGATAACTATGGCCTCTGGGGGCAAGGGCCAATATTTCAGGAGGATTTGGTGCAGCTGATACCTGAGCCAAGATTTCCTCTTTCGTCTGCCAGTCATTTCAGCTAATCTCTTTAAACAGATCTCTGCACATGAATGCAGATGGATTTTTTAAAAAAGCTATATAAAGCTTAATCGTCCTCAGACGATAGCAGATGGGTTTTGAGACTACATTTCAGCCAGTGTGTTCCACCTCTCCACACCAACTGTTTGCCTAATGTTCAAATGTGATGTACCAAAAGACCCTCTTTGGGCTGACATCACAATGACGTAATTTTATTAGCTGGAGGCAAAACACAACTCACCACCACAGGGCTGGGGGCTATATAAAAATTAAATGTCGTTTTGCTGTGTTTAGGTGCCAGAATAGAATGAGTCACGGCTCAAGACTTAAATTTCATCACATACCAGCCGCAACTGCCCGTTAATACAAAAAAAGACAATATATTAAATCTTGTAATGGCCACATGCAATTTGGGAATGCACTGACAAACATTGTTGCCCTGCTGGTAGGGGCACCAGATGATAAACGCTTATACAGATAATTACTGAAGTCAGTGACAAAGAACATAATGTGTTGTTTAGTGGTGAGGACTATTGAGGACTACTGGCATTTGATAATAACATGCATACATTTGCCTTTTAATTTGGCAAAATGTCGGAGTTTTGTTTGAATTGTACACATTTTTAGTGTAAACATAGCTAGTGTTAGACTTCAACAATCTTGTAGGAAATAATACATCTTCTCCTCCTTTGGTTGGAACACAGCTTCAGCCATGCAGCACTAACTGGCAAAAGAGCTTGATAATGCTGACAGTAAGGTGCAGTAAGTAAACTTACACTATCACAGGCCATATTTGCATGTCCCTTGGGTTTAGCTTCTGTGTGGAGACATTCAGCATCTGGCTCATTGTGCATGGATCAGACAGCAGTCACTCCACTAATGAGGGCAGCAACATGTTGCTTTGAAACACGTTGGGAGGGGGAGAGCGCTGTCTGGCTTTTCTTCAAAAGCATACGACCAGAGCCACAGGCAGCAAAAGATGACAGCAGGGGACAAATCCCATTCCAGCTGCCGTAACCTGCATCTGTGCTTAACTGGTTCCAACCAGGGTCATCGCCAGGCTACACACACGCTGCATTACCCTGCTGGGTAGTACCAAAGTGAAGACATAAGCTCGTGTGGCAAAGGATGTTGCAACATCTCGTTAAGTAGAGGGATTTCCAAACTCACAATGTGGATTAAAGGATTACCTCATATGCTGTGGGTTTGGATTCAGAGCATGTTTAAATGATGTGCATGTGTTAGATGCACGTAAGAAAATATTTGCACAGAAGTTACTTGGTGTCATATCATCTTTTAATTCAGCAAACCATCTGTCAGTGCTTTCAGAAGGATTTACATCCTGTGCAATGACTTCCTGCTGTAGTCTCAACAATCATTGCCATCTCTATTCCCAATGAATGCTCAGTTATAGAGTAACCATATGCCTTGTGTGTGATTAGTTATTTAACTGTGGCTTGGTACTGTTAGATTTTAATTGGCAGTTATTAGCCACAGAGTGCAGCTCCTGCACCAAGAAGCCAATATTTACTCTCAGCACTGATAACTGGAAACAAACGGCTCATTTGGTGGAAATTTCTGTTTGTTGTAATGCCTGGGCCTCCCTTCCTGCCTGCCTCCTTCTAATCACCACCCCTGTTTAAACAGTTCAGCTCTCTCATCCTCCTCTCTTTTCATTTTACTCTCCCTTCCACACCCTAATTATCATTTTACTGTCTCTTTTCTCTCCTCTTTCCTTCTCTCATTCTTCTTTTCTGCAGTTATTACTTGTCTTATTCTTACCTAGGATTTCATCAGTCTCCTCAGGATTCTCTGAACTGTATACATTACTGTAATTTGTTGTCTGTCTGTCCTTTTCCTGTCTAGTGGTCATCTCTTTGACCTGCATCAGTGTCCTAAGTCTTTCTTTTGGTGGCTCCCTCTTCTCTCTTGTCTCCATGCTCTATTCTTTACCTTCCTTGCTGTATGAGAGACGCCATCTGGGTGGCAACGTACAATTTCCATTTTGTTCCATTTGGCACGGCACTGTACATTTTACAAATCAAGCAACTCGTTTCACCATTAAGTTCCAGGCACAGATTTATTCTGAGACACTTAGCCTGAATCATTTCTTTGGACTACTGCTTTGCTGTAGTAACATTACCTGCCTGAGGAGATTAGCACTGTTTATTTTGACATCACTGGCACTGCTGTGTGCACTAGTCCTTTTGGGTCCAGCAGTCCTTCAAGTTGACATCATTGAAACCTGTCTGTATGTTAGATGCTGGCTGAGAGATGGTGCAACAGCAGAGGGAGCTTTGTAGAGAGAGGGAGAGAGAGTATCAGGTGTGTTGTCAAGGGCAGAAGTGGGTGTGTCTTACGTAGTGTTCTGGTCAGTCCTCCCACATTACACACCAGTGCAAACAGCTGAAATGTATTAGACATTGCCATGAATGTCTGAGGGAATTTCCCACATTGTAAGTGCAGCATTTGCAGGAATTAATGAAATTATGTACAATACCTGCAATCCCGTGCTGAGATTCAGGCCGTGTTGTATCATTATGGCTTTTTGGACCTTCTGTTCTCTTTAGATGTTCTTTAAAGCGACAGTTGGTAACTTGAAAATAACTTTGTGTCATACTTGCTGAAACTGTAATGATATTCTAAAAGAAGCAAAAATCATATACCTCCTCCCGTGCTACTGCCTCTAATGGCATTCACTTGAATCAGACAGCAGCATGATCAGCCACAACCAATCAGAGTTGAGGAGTCGCTAACGCAACTGTCAATCATGTCAGTCATTCTGTTAACGCCAGTCTAACTGTCAAACTAGGCAGTGCTGATCAAATATGAATCAAGACTCTGTAACTGCACTGCCTCCGCTGGATTTGTAATTCAAGTATGGAGAACCCAGCTTAATGTGAGTGGCTGCAGCCTGTGTGTTTGTTGGTCAGGTCACAGGACATTTATCAAGGGGTGCAGGCAGGTGCGACTTTGACTTAGACATAGTGATGGGTAACGGATCAGTTCTGGTACTGAGCTTTGTATATATATATGTGTATGAGTCGGTGTGGGTTTTCAAAAATGGACTTTGCTGCCTATTACATTTCAAATGTTGTCAGAAACATATTTTAGTGACTGTTAAGCTGTAAAATGTGAAAGTTGGTCTGCCTGGTGGGCATTACTTGGTACTCCTGTTTAACTTGGTGGTCAGGTCACAAACTGTAATTCACATGATTGACAGCTGCACTAGAGACCCCTTAGCTCTGATTGGTTGTTTATAAAGTAAGGCCATCAGAAATGCTATGAGGCAATAGAGTAGGCAGAGTATGAGATTTTTTCCACAGATTATCTGTCTCATTTAGGGCTGTGTACATATCGTGACAACTTCAACAAATATGAAAGAATTTTTTTTATATTATTTTTTTTGTATAAAATGTACCAACCGTAGCTTTAATCACAAGTTATTGTAGTTTAATAGGAATGATTTTGAAAGCAATTTTATCATCTCTGTATACTATAGTATATCTTAGAATGACTTTGCACAACTCTAAGAGAAAGAACAATGGTCATATAACGTGGATTTGGTCAAGAAGCTACAGGAATAAAACTAGAACTACCACCCCACGGTATGCCTCCATGCACCAGTCAAGTTTCTTACAGTTTACATCCATGTCTGTGAACACATGAATGCCTCACACACATCCTCCCCCTCTAGCAGCACAGCAGATCTATACAATCAGCGGAGTTTCAAGGTAGACACTCAGGATTAATGTCCCCAATTCATTCTCTGACCAAATACTTCCCCTTCTGTTACTGAGATATGACATTGAATAATGGCTAGTAAAGTGTTTTGCGGAACATTATGATGTCACAGTGAAGTTGACCTTTGACCTTTTTGATATAAAATGCCATCACTTTATTATTTTATCCTATTAGACATTTGTGTGAAGTTAATGTAATAATTAGTGTAGGAATTCTGGAGTTAAGGCCCAAAACATATTTGTGAGGTCACTCTGACTTTGACCTTTGACCATCAACCTAAAAATTATAATCAGTTAATTCTTTAGTCCAAGTGAACATTTGTGCCAAATTTGAAGAAATTCCCTCAAGGTGTTCTTGAGATATTATATTCACAAAAATGAAAGGGATGCAAGGTCACAGTGACTTTTGACTACCAAATTCTAATTGGTACATCTTCAAGTCCAAGTGGACATTTATGCTAAATCTGAGAAAATACCCCTCAAGCTGTTCTTTAGGTTTTCATGTTCACAAGAATGAGACATTCAAGGACACCATGACCGTGACCATTGACCACAAAAAACTAATCAGTTAATGTTGAGTCTAATTGAACATTCGTGTAAAATTTGAAAAAAATTCTCTTGAGGCGTACTTGAGATATCACGTTCACAAGAATGGGACGGACAAATGTATGGATGGATGTACAGGTGGACAGACAACCCAAAAACATAATGCCTCTGGCCATGGCTGCCTATCAAAAACTGCATAAGAATACCACTATACATGTGAATCTGTATTTTTTGTTAAATATACTGTTTAGTTCTGTTTTAGCTTTTGCATGGTTAAGTTTAAGCCAAATTATTTTTGTTCAAGTGATGGTTCAAATGGCTCACACTTGGATGCAGGCTGTTAATGAAGGTGCATCCTCAATAAAGGCTGAGCCAAAACAGGGTATAAAATGAAATTACTACATGGGTAATTCCATCAATACACTACCGTCAGTTCAATGATACAGTCATGACACAGAGCCACCACTGCTGCACTGACTTTATCATTTCAACAGAATGACTGTTTCACTGCTTCCATGTTGTCTTCACACTTCTGGGAAGAAAGTACAGTAGCTGTGTAAAAAGTCCAGACTACGTCATTCTAAGGAAGTTTACAATGTGTGTTTACAGTGGTCACAAATATAAGTTTACTCAAAGATGTCTGCTTGAATGCACTTTTTATCTGAAAACAATGTATTCAAAGCAAATTGCAGCAACAACAATGGCAAATAAGGCCTCTTACTTAAATATGATAAAAATACTTAGAAATAAAAGCCTCTCTATAATAACAGCCTGCTTCCTTTCATTCATCCTAAGTTCAGGCCCATATGGCTAATAAGAATACTGCACAGCTGTTGGATAGATTGAGACAGAAAACCTTTCACATAACCGTATGCATCAGAACTTACAAATAAAAATAGCACACATTAAAGTGATAACTCATTCAGGATTGCAAAGTAGCATCACAAACGCAGAGAAACAGCTTCGCCTTTGCCAACAAGACCTCCTATTATCCCTTCCCCCATGTCTCCATACAGAGCTGTATTGCAAAAGACAGCAACAGATTTCTCAGCCTGCAGCTCATTAATTCAGAGTGGTTACTCCAGAAAAGGCAATTGTCCATGACAAGAGGAGAAGATAAAAAAAACCCTTCTATTTTGTGTCTAAGTCTGACATGGAAAGAGTTTTTTAGGGTATACAAGGACACGAGTGACCAGAAAATAACACCTGTTGTGCTACAAGAATGATACTGCTTTTGTTAAGACTAATTTATGAATAAGTTTAACAGTTCTATGAACCGGATTGAAACTGTGGCCCAACGCAGTGACGTACGATGTCGGCATGGATCGTAAACAACGAGTGTCATACACGACAATCCATCGTTTCATCTCGTGTAATTCGTCATAGTTAACGTCAACCAACGACATTCCGCCAGAAAGTCTAGCATGTTTGATGTTCTTTTTGTCGTTTGCGACCGCTCCTGTCACAGCCGTCACTTTGACCAATAGGAACACAGAGATATCTGCTGCCGTGCACAACTGTACGACAACAACAGCCCAGGCTGTTTGATATTTCCTCTAGGGATGTTACCACACAGAGTAAAAAGGGAAAAATGATGGTGTCAAACAGCAGAGGCACTTTGTCAACCCGGTGAGTACTGCCATTAGCATCAAGCTAGCAAACAATGGTACATCCTCACGGTCGGACATAAAGTAATAACATTAACAAATAGCGGCGGGGCTTTTACTCACCACAACTGCAGAGGCTCCCAGCTTCATTTGAAACAAACTACATTATAGACGGTCCATTATTTATTAATCCCTCTGTATCTTTATATATTTACTTTTTATCCACTCCCGTTGTCTTCATAAAGTTAATGTATCGCGCCGTCATTTCAAACTCAAGACTTCCTGAATTTGCTTCAGATTAAAAGCCCCTTGTAACTTCGGCTGAGAGAATCCCTCCATTTTCTAAATAGGCTTTTATTGTGAAACATTTGAAGGAACTTGTTCTGGAGGATTCAGTGACTTGTATGTTTGCGTACAGTACATCAAAGTGATCCATCATGTAGTGTGTCATGTCTGTTGGCCAAGTCATGGCACGATTTTATAAGTTTAAGTTTAAGTTTAAGTTTATTTACTTTATTAATCCCCCTGAGGGGAAATTCAATGTTTTCACTCTTGCTTGTCAATTACACACAGGTCCGAAAGACACACACATGCACAAAGTGGAGAGATGTCAGAGTGAGGGGGCTGCCCTTGGTGAGGCGCCCCGAGCGGTTGGGGGGTTTGGTGCCTTACTCAAGGGCACCTCGGCAGTGCCCAGGAGGTGAACTGGCCCCTCTCCAGCCACCAGTCCACGCTCCGCCCAGGAGGTGAACTGGCCCCTCTCCAGCCACCAGTCCACGCTCCATATTTTGGTTCGGACGGGGACTCGAACTGGCGACCCTCCGGTTCCCAACCCAAGTCCCTATGGACTGAGCTACTGCCGCTACTGACTCCAAAATCACGTAATGTGACATAGTGACTGTCAGAACGGGCAGAAATGTTGTGTAGTGTGTACTAGACATTAGTAGCAAATTTATGTGCGCCCATCTGTGCACCCATGGGTGTGTCGGAAGTGTGGTCAAGTGCATTATTTGTGTATTGCTATTTTGAGGCAGCAAAAAGCAACTGAGCCATTGACCAAAGAAAACCTAAAATCTAAAGTGAATGAATGCTGCAGTATTTTCCTGTTATTTAAATGCTGCATTATTCAGATAGTAAGATGCTCCTACATAGGTGTGTTCACAACACATGTACATTCTGCTTGTTACACACACACAGGGACGTGAGGATTGGTAACATAAAACATCATTAATGAGGAAAATATTAGTTACATTTTCTAAAATGTGAACATAGCAGAGAGCAGAGCAGAGTTGTAGGGCTGCTGTCCGACTCCCCATTAAGAGACACACTGTGTGTATTTACAGACAAGGAGCAGTGTAACATCTGTTATTTCAGAAGTTTAGTTCTATTTTCTCTGTTATAACTACAGTTTTGCTGCAGTGACATTACTGCTCTTACTGCAATACTCTCAGCAGAAGACTGCACCTACGATTAAGTAAGAGACTAATTACAACCCCTTTGCCCCTTGTGCCTTACTTTGTGCCCAGATTATGTGCCGTTTAACGAAGAACGAGCCCTAAATGCACTTGTGTCATCCACTTTAGACCATGCGCTACAGATTGTTTAAATATGGCCCATCATGTCAGGGGTTTGTCTCCATTTAGCCTGTCTACTCTGGTTACAGCTTGATAATGTAACCTACATAGTGCCTTCCCTTCATTGCACTACTGTCATGTATATACCACATGCCCCCAGACACACCCTGCTGAGTGCACTTTTCTAATTATCTATATGATTACATCGCCATGCTACTTCAGACAAACCACTGGTTTCCTCTGTAACACATCTCTTTGGCTGCCAATGCAGTATGTAGTGTATCGAAATCCTAAAAATTCTAAATACCTTCCAAATCCAAATGAAGTGTACTGATATTAACAGCAAACACCACAAGAAAAGCTGGCATTCTAGGATTTAGAGTGTAACAGTTTGTAGTCCTAAAAGGAAAGCATTTATTTAAGCCTTGGATTTTCTTGCCAGATTTCTAGTGTTTTTTTTCTCCCTCCCACAAGCTTTTCAGCTTATGCCTACAAACGTTTCACAGTTTGTTGTGTCACATTAATTATACAACAGGCTTGAAGGTTGAAATTGTGTAATATTAGTTTCCTGTATCTCTTTTCTATATTTATTGCTTAAATATGGCAAGAAACATATGGTATTTTTTACCATGCCTATGTGATGGTGTTCAGAGATTATCAATCAATCAAATGTGTGTAGAGATGAACTAGACATATTTAGCTGTCATGTATACGGTTATAGCATATCTTTGAATCCTATCTTCCACAGAGCTTCAGTTCATTTATCAAAAATTGTTAACAATTTTGATAATGCATTAACCAATAGACATCCTAACCGTTAGCTGGTCCCAGCTTCTCAGATGAGAGGGTTGCTGCTTCTCTCTGACTCGTTGCATGACGCATTTTAAACATATTTGGATTTTTGGACTGTAAGTCAAACAAAAATTACTCTAAAACATCACTTTGGACTAATGGGAACTGATGGTGAGTGTTGAATTACTTCATAATGGGTTGATCAAAAACTAATCAATACATTAAAAATGAAGGAAATTATAATTTGCTCTAATTTGCTATTTATTGTATTTTATTACTTAAATTCACATACTTCTATTTCATACTCCTACTTTTACTTCTTATAATTCTCTATTCTTTACATCGAGGTGACTGTAACGAATAACAATCTCCCCGTGGGGATCAGTAAAGTATTTCTGATTCTGATTCTGAGTGCATCACTTCCTGTGGCATTGTTCTGGTTAATAGGCGAAGTCATTTGAAAACACTGTTTATGCCTGCAGACAAAATGTATGCATTTTCAGGTCATTTTTTCTAAAGATCTTGGTCCACACCAAACATTTGAACAAAACAAAAATGGCTAAACCTCTTCACCTTTGTCGTATGTGCCATGAAAAACCTGGGTATAAAAAACCCTGGCTTAGTCTTAGCACATGGTGAAACACTAAGAGCTAGAGATGTGTTTTCTGATTTGGTCGGCTTAAAGTGGACATTACTGTGCTCTGAGACAGCCCCCTTCCACCAGTGTTGGAATGAAACAGAATGAGACAGATAAAGGGATAAAGGAGCCCTGACAGTGAGCAGGATTCACCCCCAACAGCGTCCTCAGTGATGGACTCAGCTCTGACAAAAGTCTGGCTGAGTACCTATAGGCCAGCCTCCAGCTGCTGACAACTGGACACATTATTACACCATCAATCTGCATTTACAGCCCAGCTCTCTGCCCTGTTATTATCATTACACTCTGCATATATTAATAACTCATTTTCTATCCAGCAGCAAATTTTTCATTGATGCAATACCTGGCTCTTAAACAGTGGATCTTCTATGTATAGAAGCCTGTCATTAGTATTGTTCCTCCTCTGTGTTCAGCCTGCTTCTCTGTATTCAGACTTCTTTTGTCTCATCACAATTACCACCTTTTTTGAATTGTTTCATTTTATAGTTTATATTCGTCGCTGAAAGCTTCACATCAGCTTCACATCTAAAAGTTCACATGCATGCTGTGACAAATACAGACAGTTCCTTCTCAAAAGCAAAGATGCTAATAAAGCAACACCGGACATCTTGGGGAGGAAGTTGGGGTGAATGGCATGATGTACAGAGTCTAACTCAGACCAACACAAAGTGACCTAAAACCAATCAGAGCAGCGAGACGTGTGACGTAGCACTGAGCAGAACATCCAAGTTGTAGTGGTGCTTGGTGCGTTTTCAAGCAGGAAAAAAATGTCACAAACTTTCCCATTTTACATCTAAACTGTGCACTAGATATATTTCTGAAAACATGTGAGACAAGAACTATGCAGTGCAGTAACAGAATTTTGATTTGTATTTGATCAGCGCTGCCTGGTTCGACAGTTTGATTTGTGCTTTGTGAGCCTGGTGCAATGCACTGGATGGAGCAGACTGGACACAATTAAATATAATCACAGCAGCGAAATGTGTGACATGTGACTTTTCAAATCTGGACCAGTAACACTCCTCTCTAAATCATCATATAAAACCCTCCCCCTTTATTAAACAGAAAAAAGAGTGAAAAGTTTTCTGGGTACGATAATCATCTCAGAAAATATCACGGTTTCACTGTTTCACAGTATTACAGAATCATTATTATAATTATAAGTCAAATTGGCCTGTAAAGGAATGAAAGCAGAGGGGTTATTTTTGGTTGAACAAACTACACTAAACTAAAATTGAGACTGAGCGCTGCAACTGTCCTTGAAACCATTTTTTTTAATGTATGTTTGTGCAAAAAGTCTCCCTTCGAAAATAACTGAAATAAAGTTGAGATTCTCTGTCCAGTTGCATTTTTTTCAATATCGTAAATAAGCAAATGTTCGCAGTATGATAACTATCAATTTTAATATCATAATGTCTTACCTTAAACCCCATATACCTCTGCAACCCTACCTATTTCATGTCAAATGACCACAGCCTGGTGAAGACTGTTCGGCCAGCTGCTGTCTTTTCAGCTCCTCAGGAGCTGCTGCTGACAGACAGCTGCTTCTGAGGATAGAAACTATCAAACGGAGGTTGGATCCCATGTAAACTGAACAGGCAGAATGCCTCAGTAGTGCTTACACACTACTCATGTCTCACTTTTGATATGCATTCTCAGTAAGACCCTCAATAGACAGGCTGGTTCTTTTAGCTTTCCTTAATGTGGATTCGTTTCCTTAAAAAACTCATCCAGAAGATTGGAGTGGTTGCTCTGAATTTAAAAAAATTAACAAGTTCCAAGGCAGTGTTTTCGCAAGAAGAACTAGAAGAAGAATATATACTTTATTAATCCCCCTGAGGGGAAATTCAGGTTTTTTCACTCTGTTGTCATATACACACAGGCCTGAAATACACACATGCACAAACAGGGCCTATACACGCCTTAAAAGGAGAGATGTCAGAGCGAGGGGGCTGCCTTAGACAGGTGCCCTGAGCAGTTGGGGGGAAGTGCTTTGCTCAAGGGCACCTTGGCAGTGCCCAGGAGGTGAACTGGTACCTCTCAAGCTACCAGTCCATACTCCATACTTGGTCCGTATGGGGAATTTAACCAATGACCTTCCAGTTCCCAAGACAAGTTTTCTACAGTATGAAATAAGCTATTGCCACAGAGTAAATAAAAAGAAAAGCCTTATTATATGAACCCAACACAACTCCAGCACATTTAGCTGTCAGGAGCCTTCACTGTTTCTCTCAGTTAAAGTAAGAGCTTTCAGGCTTCCAAGACAATGCTTGGCCAAAATATAAATCAATAATTGGCTACCTCTGAAGAACTTATCACAAGTGTTATAGTGATCTTAGTAACAGTGTACAAAAGTGAGCATGACGTTTTCCATCTCCAGAGGACAGAAATTATGTGATTGGAGCAGCCTGGTTCCAGACCTCTGAATCGCTGACTACATCTTTCTTTTTTTTATTGACTCTAATAGGTCTGGCGGTGTGTAAACTGACCGCCAAGCCATTCAGAGTTTGTAGGCAGGATTATGAATGGAGATGTCATCTCCCTGTGCCAGAGCCTTACTGCTGTTAGTCCACTTACAGAAATAACTCTTGTATCAACAGATTTCTTTCATAAACAACATTAACTGCTCAAACCAGCCACCACCACAGCCTCTATAATAACTGAAAATAACACCAACTGGATGGATATGTCAACCGCTACTGACTGGTTACAACAAACTAACAGCCCCTACTAGCCAGCCTTGAATGTTGAAATTAAATAAAATGTAAATTCAAGCTGATTACCAAGCTAATTTTTGAGTTCTTAAATGAAACCAAGACAGCTCAAAACCTAGTATATGGCTGGACTGTGTATGAAACACTGGAGGGCTTTTAATATGAAACAGGAAGTGCCATCTTAAAATGAAGAACAATACACTTAGACACAGTCGCACAGCAGAAGGGACCTGCCTTCTCTGGAGCTGTACCCATTGATCATTTAACACAACCCTCCCCTCTTCAACTGAGTGAGTGACTGGTGGCACAGCCAAGGTCCACGAACAACAAAAGTTTGCAAAACAGTCTATGGCGTTGATTAATTGGCCAAACTAATTAATTGGACATGTTATTTCCACTTTCTCCTCATAACTATGGCAGCACCCGTTCAACATTGCAACACATATAATATTCAATAACATCACATCTATATTTTAAGGCTTGTGTGTCATACAGATACAGATGTTCCTCAAATATGATGAGGTGATCCTCTCTTTCCTCCGTCCAAAACTGCAATTTCAACTGCAGCTGGCTAGTTAGCTAGCTAGCTTAATAATGTGGTTACAGAAAATGAGGAATACAGTAATACAGAACTGTCAGCACCCACAGCTCTGTCAGCAGCCAATGGGGAAACAACAACACTTACATCATCATGCACTCCAACCTTTGGTGTAACTTCATCACTCACTCACTCACTCACTCACTCACTCACTCAGTGATGATCAGACTTTTGCATTTATAGGGCTGGCCTCGCAGCAGCATGGTGATGCAGTGGTTAGCATTGTTGCTTCACAGCAAGATGGTTCCTGGTCAACACATTCTCACTGCGAACTCATCACATATCAGCGTTTGGTCATGGATTTTCCACGTCCAGATATGACGTGCAAGGTACCCTGGGTTTGTTGGTTGTTGATGTTCTGGGACGCACGCAGTAGGGTTTAGCCAACAAAAGCATATGGTTAGGTTTAGGAAAAAGAACAGGGTTTGGCCTTATAATCTTATGGGACGCAAACACCAATCTCCCAGGGAAAGTGAAAAAATATGGTAAAACAGCTATCTTGATTTGTTCATGTCACACACATATTCCAGAAGGCAAAGTTATATATAATACAGTTAAAGACTGACCTGGCAGGCGTTATAGAGGAGTTGGTGCTCAAACTTCTTGATGCCCAGGATCTGCTGGAACATCTCGTACAGCTGGTCCTTGCTGAGGATGAGCTCGGAGGCGGCGCTGGCCGTCATTCTCTGCTGGTGCTTCCTGGGGTCCTCTTCGCCTCGGTAGATGGTGTCAAATTTAGCAATCCAGGAGCTCAGCACTGTCTCTTTGCTCAGGCCGTCGATTTCAGGCAGGCTGCGTACCCGCTTCTCTATGTGCTTCTTAAAAACCTCCCGAGAGTCGCTGGCTGAGCAGCCGCCGCTCTGCACCATCCGGGACACACGGTCACTTTTCAGGAAGACCTGCAATCAATTGAAAAGAAGTTAAATAAAGGATTTCTGATTTACATATTTTGTATATGTATTTTTAAGTCATCAAGAAAGCTGCTTCCATTCTGGAAGCTGATCTTGAGAGAAGGATGTTGCTAAAGCTACGGCATCACACGCAAATACCTCTTAAACCCTTAATGCCTCTCTGAAAGAACACAGTAACATCTTAAGCACCACGGTTCACCAGTGAATGAGTTCCATCCTGGCTATCAGCCGGCACTACACCAACAAACAAACAATACAGCCCTCCTCCTGCAGGCATATACACACGCACTTCACACAATAACCTGTAAGAGTACAATCAATTCATGGCTATCATCCTGGTCGTGACTGATTTTCTAAAGCCTAAAAACAGAGCCAATATAGGGTGCAGGAGTCTAGTTTTCTCTCAGTCCACTCAACATTTGGGATGGGATATTTGTCCAATAATAGTAACACCGATGCACCATACAGCAGTTATCTATTGCATGCATACCAGAACCCTGCTCTACCATTTATACGTACCATTGGCAATTTTATCTTTATTTTTTGCGCTTATGTATTTTTCCCAATAAATTCTATTTTACTATATAAGTACATACACTTCAGTAATATATACATATTGTACTATGAATCAAGGAGTTGATAAATGTGTCTGAGTGCTACTTCACTGTGCAGCAGAGGCCATATTTTCAGAATGAAAGGACAGAACAGACTTTGAGGAATTGCATGTCATTTGCAACTTTGTCAGTAGAAACTTCTGACAGTGACATCTATGGATTTTACAGAATCACAGGGACACTGTTTCTGGAAAGACACACTGCTGTTGATCTTTTTTAATGTTATTTCCATCTCCACTGTATTGAGAAATCCCAGAGACAAATATCTTAAAACCTGGTAAAATCAGATCAAAACATGGCACCACTAGAAGGAAGTGAGGAAATCTGTTTATTAACTGAAACACTACCCAAATATCCTACACATTAATATCTTTTGTTTCATGTTAAATTTCTACCAATAAAGAGAAACAAAGAATTTCGATCACAAACCAAACATTTTTACATCGACTGAAAGCTGACTCACATTTGAAGGACAGTAGCTTGTGATTGACGGGTGGTAAATACCTGTCACCCACTGTCGACACAGCCATGCTCTTTGTAACCCTTTGTCTCTGTTTTTCTCTGTCTTTCTATTTTTGTCTTCTCCCCGACTCTGTCCCTCCCTCTCCCTCTCTCTCTCTCTGTGTACGTCAGTTTTAGCCTGAAGCTAAAGCCGAGCTGAGAGCTATGGGTTTTAATTGAATTGGATAACCTGTGCCACCAGCTTCATCTGTTAAATATCACAGCGTTCTCATTTGGCTTGCTTGGGCTGCCACATTAACTGATAAGGAAGTGTCAGTCAATGTGTCAGTGCCACAAACCCAACAGATACACCCCTTTGTTTTGTTCTAGCACCAAACTGCAGCCTTAAATCTCCAAATGTCCTTCCTTGCAACACTTGTTTCTGGATCAGCTTTTAAAAGACACGCAGGGATTATACAACAATGTAATTATTTCAGCCAACCCCTGTGCATTCAGTGCAATTTTGTCTAATCATCACAACTTTACAGCAAATTTGACCAGTTAAAATATATTATATCTTCTTTTGTCTTAGAGCTGCACACAACTTAATGATTCGCTCAGCCCCACCATGCCCCTCTTGACAGAGTCAAACACATAGTGACGGGGCTAACTGTTAGCATCTTTTATACAGGGTTAATGACAGAGTCAACATCTACGTTTCAGTGCTGGATGTTACTTAGAAAGAGTAGCTCCTGGAGATGTTCCTTCAGCGCTACATCCACCCACCTACCATCACATATACATTCTAATTCTGTGGGAAACAATGAATGTTCCTAATAATAGGCTCAGCATCACAACTATTTTTGCAGTTTTCACTTTTTTATTGCATTTATATTTTATTGCAAAAAATGCCTACATTTATTTTAAAAAAGCTGCCGGCATTTCAGGCTGCAACAATCACAAAACCAGCCCACAAAATCCTGGAGGAACTGCTTAACAAGTAAACATAGTATGAATTTATTTTGTTTGTTTTTTTAAATGAGCTGTACACAAAATTCAGAGCATTAATATCGCAGCAAACAACTATCTGCCACCAGGGGTCGACAAAACTGATTGCTGATTGGTCAGTTAAAGTTTATGCCAGGGAAATTGATTGGCCAGACAGTGAATTAGAGTCTGTGACGTGAGCAACGTCATTGTTTTAAAGTGATTTGTGACAGATGAAATCCATTGTGATTTGCTGAAATACATGTGGGTATGGCAAAATCCATTGCGGGATGCGTTCTTAGCTCACTGGGCTTTTACAGAGACGGAGCATCTCTGCTCTGTTAATGCCTGCAGTCAAAAGAAAAAAATGTCAGCAAACGGGCAACACTGCCTACCTGAGCAGTGTGTGTGCGTCACAGAATCTCAGCACCCATGTTAACAACCACACAGCTTATGCAAGCAGCGTGGCTCATCTAGACCTTCGGCCAGTGTGACACCTATTTTTTTTCCATGTGACGCACTGTTCTCAATCTCAGCAAAAATAGACAGTGAAAATGACCTGTTGACACATTGTCATCTCACCAGAAACACTGCACTCCAGTTTCACTACAGTACAGCTGTAGTATCCAAAGATTACCTGTATGTGAACAACACAGAGACCGAACAACACTTCTTATCCATTGCCCTCATAAGCACATCACACCTTTCACTACAGTTTTAATGTCTATATCTGTAGTGGGGCTGGCCCAATATCAGATTTTCACTATATGATTATCATGGCCAAAAGAGTGCACAATAACAATATTATCAGGATATCTAAAGATGCTATTAGTCAAGTTCATCTTCAGTTGTGTTTATCTTGCCTTTGTCTCATTTTTGGCAAATGAACTACACTCAGAATACAAGTGTAGGGAGGTGGAGACAGAGTCTGTTACCATAACCATACAAAAGCGCACAAAAATTAGAGCAATTAAACTTAATGGATAGCAAAAAAGCAACCAGATGGTGTTGGGGGAGGGAGACAAAGTGAGAACGGAAAGAAAGGGAAATGATTTAAGAGGCGCTGGATTATTTACACAAAACTATGACACAATGTCATATGTGTATATTTATTATTACACAATATCAATTCTTAATTTTTAAATATCATGGTTGTCGTCAATAAAGCAACACACCTACTGTGTAGAATATGTCACAGACATGAATGAACAGAATATATATAAGGAGTTATTTTTAACTCAACACCTCCTTTTTTCATTTCAGATTGAAAGCCCATTAGCATTTCTGTAAACAGAATCCTTTCATTTGTTAACACAAGGCTTTTAATGTTATTAACAACTGTGCGCAGTTTCTTAACCTTTTTCTGCCTATAATAACTATAAGTAACATATATAATGACATTCAAACAAATAGTACCTGTGGTATGTTTTGTACAGCTTTGTATATCAATATTACAGACATTCTTGTCTGCATTTTTGCTATTTTTGATGGTGATTTTTTTAATTGTAAATCATTTAATAAGTTTTTTCTCTTTACTCTTTTACTGTAAATCTGTATCCTTTTTTATTGCCTTGTAAAACACTTTGGATTTTCCTGGTGTATGAAATGCGCTATACAAATAAAGCTGCCTTGCCATTACAAATCAATAACTAAAGGAAAACAGCTAAATCTAAGGGGTACTTCACTTTTGTACTGATTATGTGTAATAAATACCTAAAATTATAGGAAAAATGTTTGTTTTGTTTTTTTGGCTGCTGGGCCAATTAAAGTATATAAGACCAGTAAAATCAAAAATGCAAAAATGGTACATTAGCCACTGTAAAGAGAGTGTCCTAAGCAGTGAATAAAGGCCCACAACCTATGTGTATGTGTTGTTATCCGAGCTGCTTCTCTGTTTTTTGTTGCGATAGATGATGGCTATGCATGTGCTCATACACTGGTTACCACTGATAACGCCATACCCGACCATGGTGGTGGGAGGAAGTCTGTTTTTTTTTTTTTAAAGCTGCTTCAGAGAGACTTTACTGATCATTTTGAAGGATGCAGTTTTTGGTGCTGTTGAATTGTATCACATTGTACTGATACGTGTTTTTATTATAGTGTCCATCCCACTTATATTGATGAGGGTAAGCTAAATAACAGAAGTAACTCTCTATGTATTTATATCGGACTAAACATTAGAAACACCTCTGTATAACATAATACATGAGTTCAACAAACTACTTATGTAAACTGGCTGATGCTGATGACTCAGCTATTGTGCCAGAGAGAAGCTCTGTTGCTACTCTGACAGCTGATGCTCAAAATATAACAGACCATGAGGCTTTTGTACTATCTGTGGGGAATATCTCAAAATCAACATGTAAACTTGGAAAAACAACTTAAAAAGTTACATTTCTTTGTCTCTTTAGCCTTCAATCAGTCTCTTTGCCTGCTTCAACATAATTATCCATTCACAGTATTACAGTAACAGCACTTTGAGCTTTGACTTGTTATTACTGGCTTCTTGTAATGTGGGCAATCCAAGAACTGAAGGTTATTCTACTCACTGTGAGTCACTGCGGATACTGTGTATCAAATGTCGAGTTGTAAATGCAGTACAAACCAGACTGTTAAGAAATGTGAGATGCAGAGAAGGCGCTGGTATTGCTATCATCACTTTTTATTTCCCTCTTCTATTCTTGGTAGATCCAGCCCACTGAATCCTGGTCGTTTGGGAGCATATTATTAAGACTGCCCTGCGGAGCTCAGTGCACACTCTGCATCATTTATCAGAGCCAAGACAAGTTATCTCCGCTGAGGTTTGGACACTTTTCTACCCATTATTAGTTTTCCTGCTCAGACAGATTCATTTGAAACAAGAAGAGGCTTGCAAGGGGAACTTAACAGGTAGTTTAGGCATCCGAAACAGCATTAGATTGCAGAAATTTGCTATTTATAATTCATAATATAAAATTAACATCAAGTATTTAACTGATTCTACACAGCAAACCCCAATCCATCCATTACACAAATCCATATGACATAGAGTAAAATGCTCAAACGACAAAAAAAGTTATGTTAAACTGATATAAAATTCCTTTCAGACAAGGGTCATGTGACACATTTACTTTGTGTCTGGTGTACTCAAAACCTTTATCTTACTGTATTGTGCTAAACTCAAAAATTTGAGTGCAGGCCATTTCCAAAAATGTTTTAAGTTGAGTGACAGAATTGGGGTTTACAGTGTACATAGAAAGTGTATTTTTTTGCCCTCTATGGGGAGGTCAGAGGTTGCATAAGGCCACAAAGACTGGGTTAATGGCTTGACAAACCCAGCAGTATGTGCACTTTTAATCAAAAGGTTTTATATCAGGGTTAAAAAATACATTCAATGTGTGTTTTGTGAGTACACTGGTGACAGAGTGTGACAGATGATACAGACTCACCTCATAGTAGCTCTGGACAGCGTTGATGAAGGCTTCATCAGCTACGATCTGGGTGTCTCCACTGAGGAACGCCTGGAAACGCTCTTTGACTGTCTGCAGCTGCTGCTTACTGATCTGAAGGAGACAGTGGGAAACAAGAGCCAATGAGGCTGTTATAGTTTATGAAAAGCACAGATAAAAAAAAGAGATTGTGCAAAGATTATATGAGCTCATCAAGAATTAACTAAAGCATTCTATTATTCTTCCTTTTTCTGTCTTTCTTCACTTTATTAGTCTTGATCCTTGACTTCCAGAAGAATTTCAATTTCCAATCATGTGGACGTACAAAGGCCCTAGCAACTCAACCAACAGGACATAAAACAGTTACAGCTGATAGCACGAAAACAGAACCTTTGATGGTGTGGATTCTCTAAATTAATGATACTGACACATGAGAGCAATATGGAGGAATGTTCTGAAAACCAGGAAGGGAAAGATCAACATGAGAAGTACAAATAGCAGAAGTTATGGTTGAAAAATGTTCTAAATATCTGTAAAACAAAGCCTCCCCACTGGATCAGAGTGTGGAAATAGCCATTAGCATCCAGTCATCTACTTTAGAGTCCTAGATTTCAATCCTGTGGTTAGTTTTGTACAGAAACAGGTCAGGAGGAAGCACCTTTTTAAGGTATGACAGCTGACACAAGGAGCAGACTGATGGCTTTACGGTGGAAATGTTGTATGCTTATACATCTAAGACAAACAAATGTGTAGTCTCTCTTCATAATCACCTGCTGTAGCTGATAGCTGATAGGCAGTCCTTTATTGAATTCTGTTTGGAAACTGATTCTTCCGAAAAACAGTTTTGCCTGTGTACACTGCAGACATCAAACAGATTTTCACGACCATAATACATCATAACAATTTACTTTAATCACCTATTTAGATTTACAAGTAAAGAAAGATGATAAAACCTCGTATGAAGACACATTTTATATCACTGCAACAGTGTTTAAAGGGAAATTTCGGTTTATTTCAATGGCTGCTGGAAGGCTTTAGCTCTGGAGATTGGTGGTGTAACATTACCTGTGAATGCTGTGCCCCAATGCCCACAGAAGAGGAATGCCTCTGTTGCAAGGAATGGGACCGGTTGNACTTGAAACAAATTTAGGATGATAGGAGACAGGTTGAAATAAACCGAAATTTCCCTTTAACTGTATTGTCACTCATTTTACAGTGTTTACTGAACACAGGAGAACCATAAAGAGGAATGATAAAACCACTCCTGTTACAAGGCGTTTTAATGAAATGTAACATTACATTTCATCCTTCTTTTATAAAATGTGTAGAAGTAATTAAGCCCAATCAGGTGGTGGTGTCAGTTTCTCAGAAAAAAAGAAGGTTCATCTCAAAAGTTTATTTCACGGCTGGAGGGGGGAGCGTCACGAATGAGGACTATTTTTCATAGTGCTGGTGTTTTACAAATTCCTAAATAATTCCAAATGTCTTATCGCTTCCTTTCTATTCTATGACATTTTTTTTTCCTTTGGCTTATTTTTAACATTTTCAAGATATTGCAATGTGTATCCTGACTTGTTTTACTCAGTCAGATTTCAGGACAACACATTCTCAGGACTGGTTTCTCAAAGTAAAATATCACACAATCAACTATATTGCAACAAAATCTTAATGCTAACCAGCTCACCAGGATAATCCACTTAGGTGGAAAGAAACAACAGGCAGAGCTCATTCTGACTTTTCTCTCAACAGCTTCTCTACAGCTTGCAGTTTTCTCTTTCTGGCAAAACAGCCAGCTCCACTCAATATTGTCTTTGAAATCTTAAGTAAGAAATGTCTTTTTTCACTCTTATAAACTTAACCACGCTTCTGCCTTGCACATCTGCTATGCTCTCCAGTGGCTTGTGGTGTTTGGGAGGCCTTTAGGGAACATCTCAAGTGGGGCAGAATTTGCCTGGTTTGATGGTGGTCTATAAATGTATATTCATAACTACATACCAGACCCCAAGCCTATTTACTCATATGGAGTTGCCTGCTAAGTATGTGCAGTAGTGTTTCTTCTGCTGGCTCCGTCCATGAGTTCCGTGCTCATAGACTTTACGTTGTGGTGATGTCACAGATTTTTAAATCGCTCTTTGTTGGCTCAAGAAAAGTTTTACAAAAAAACCATGGATCAAAAATTCATAAAAGAATGAGTTATAATTGACCTTGTTTGAATTTCTAGGTGTCCTGCCAACAGTTTTACAATCTTATACAAAGGTATTCTATAGGGAAATGCTTTTTGGGCCACAGCGGATTTTTTCACTGCGATACCACATATGGCCACTGGGAAAAAAATTGGAAGCAGGACTGAACTTTGCTTCTTTGGGCCTGCTGTGGTCCCCTACACTGTATATAAAAGATAGACAACACTGCTTCACTTCCTCCCACTGTACAAAAATGAAGCCAAAATATCCCAGGCGCAGGCATTGATATTTAACACTCTTGGAGTCAGTCTGCGCATTGATCTGGAATTGGGGCTTCAGTATCAAGTTCCTGCTCCATACATCTAGGGTCTCTACACTTGTCTGACCCAATTTCGAGCAGAACCACTAATCACGAGCACACTGACTGACCCCCTGAATTTTGCACAACCTTGTGATTTTGTCCAATCATCGCAACTTTACCACAAATTTGACTTTGTAAAACCAGTAAAAATCTAATTTCATTGTAGAGCTTCATGCAGCATTTTGATTTACTCAGGCCCTCTCTCTCTGTGTTCTCATGAGACTGCTGCTGCAGGACCAGAGCTCTGCGCGGGAAAAAGTGTCACACACACAGTGACATGGCTAACTGTTAGCATGACAAAGCTAATGTTATCCAACAGTTATTAACGGGTTTATGACAGGGTCAAGTCATTTCAAAGTCGGTGTGAGAGTGTGAGATTAACAGTTTGGTAGCAGATGTTAATTACTGCCACAAGGCTTCTGCCAAGGTGGCAAAATATGATGAGCAGTGATATGATCACATTGTGCTGTGTTACCTCACGCTAGGATCTCATGGGGATGGTCCTTCAGCGTGTGTGTGTGTGTGTGTGCGTGTGTGCGCGAGTGTGATTTTTAAGTATGCCATTAAATATGCACATTTTGGCTTTTGACATCCTCTATGCATCTTAAGGGCAGCTATGGTTCAGTAGATAGAGTGGGTCGTCTGCATGTGGAAGTATCCTTGGGCAAGATACTGAACCCCACATTGCACTAAATGGCTGTGTGTGTGAATGTTTAATTGATGAGCAGGTGGCACCTTGTATGGTAGCCTCAGCCATCAGTGTATAAATGTGTGTGAAGGGGGGAATGTAGCATGTGGTGTAAAAGCACTTTGAGTGGATGGAAGACTAGAAGTGCAAGTCTATTTACCATTTCCAATCACTTTCCACAAGTCTGACTAATGCTTGACTAATGTGTATGTGTGTGTATATATGATTATTTGTCTTTTACATTTTTTTTTATCTTTTTAAATGATTTTGCTCCAAACCCATTTTATTTAAAAAAAAATGTCAAGTGTTTTATGGTGACCCTGATGAAGGCCACAAGCCAAAACACATTGGTCTAACAATAAAGTAGCTCTTCCCTTCTCCCTGCACAATGGAAGTAGGTGGAGATGTGCCAGAAATCCCTAATCTGCTTCTATAAAAGGTAAAACATGTCCAAACACACCTCACATGTCTACAGAGATTCAGCTGAAGATGTTGGCTGCAGAGGTGCCCAAAAGATAATCAAAGCCAGCATGAACTGGAAAACAGACTGTAGTCTCATGCTTCAACAAAACTACTGTAGTGAAAGGAGCCAGCAGGGACAAGAACAGAGAGGCACCACTGCTGACAGCATCTGCTCAATGAGAAACCCTACAGGAGTAAGGAAAGTAATACTAGTTTAAAGGCGCTCTGGTTTTCTATAAATGCCTAATTGCACCTAAAAATTCCCAAATCACCTCCTAACAAATTGTTGATGTTCTCAAATTCAGTACAGTTAAAAATTTTGTTTGAAAACAATAATGTGAGCTGGGAGGAACAGAGGTACTGGGAGCTACCGTGCAGCGTGACAACTGAAGTGTATCTTTGAAAGTACTAAAATCTGTCAACACTTGTACAATTAAAACAAATGTGACAGAAAAAGTCACAGAGAATTGGCAGTGTTCTTGTTAAAGCAGGTGTACAGGTCTGAGGACAGTTTTCACTATATGAAGCCAATGCAGAGGTGCCAAAAACTGCAGTTCCTCTAATGACCATTTGAGGCTGGCTCCAAAAGAGAGTTCATCCCCACAGACCCCCATGTTAAAATGCCTGTTTACAGCAGAAATAAACATGTTTACAGCCTGGTACAAAAAATGTTTCATTGTTTCACATTCATGACAACTGTGCAGGGGTGTTTTTTTATTGTAACTCATCAGATTACATTTTATTAAGGCTTAAAGTTATGCATATCTAACACGGCTGCTTTGAGTGACAGGCTGTCTGTAAGGTGTTGCTACAGTCTATAGCCCCTATTACACTGCTTCTTCAAGGCAGGAATTTCACACCATTTTTCTGCCTCACCATTCTGTTTAAAAGGTACAATCATGGAATGGGGGTACAGAGTGATCTTGACTTTACGCTAGCATCGGAGGTTGTAACAGCGCCAAAATGATGTCTGCATAAAAGGGGCAGCAAGCAGTATGGGATCATGGGTGGGAATTTTTGAAGATGTGTTATGTGAGCGACTCGCTGCCAGGTTAAAAAGTAGGTGGTAGCAGTTAGCAGCTAACTCAAAGAATAAGAAAGAAATGATTGTTATTGCCCTATTAATCATTGTTATTGTTTAAAAAGCACAGTGGACACGTTTGTTATGTCACAATAGAGGCCGACACCACTGTGTTACATGTCAGGCCTGTCTTTTGCTTCCACAATGACAGCATGCTGTCTAAAGTCACACACTGGGGCGGTATGCTGCTGCTTGGACTTCGTAGCCACCCTATAGTGTAATCTCTCTGTAAAAAAGTTACATCTACCCCTCACTCTTCCACAGCTCCACCCTCTTGTCTATATATGGTCATTTCTGGCTTGAAAAAAAACCAAAACAAGATAGCTATGGCCGAAATGCCGAACCCAAGGCGTCAAACAGCAGTCCACAATCCAATGGGTGATGTCACAGTAGCTACGTCCATTATTTTATACAGTCTGTGGTTTTTCACTTTAACATATAGTTTGTCAGCAATAGAATTAAGCATTTGCAATGGTGACACAGTGTCAGTATGAGTAATGCCTGTAACAGATGGAAAAATGTACTATTTGTGTATTAGCTGTTGTTTACTTATCCCACTTAGCTAAGCTATTACATCACCAATTAAACACTATCTTTAAGCGATCAAATCACTGTTCTTAGAGCATGGACGTAGATTTCAGTGGGATGCAGGGTACATATCTCTCTCAATATTCCAAACAGAAGAGGACTCTTATTTTGACAAAATTAAAGACATTTACACCATAAATTGATGCAGAAAGGCACAAAATTGGTGCATAAATATTAACCAGAATGGAGGAAAATAAGTGTTTGACGCTCAAAATTTTCTGGCTGACGATCCCAAACTCCCTGTTTCATATGTGCCCCCCCTCAATGTTGAAAAGAAACCCACAACTCTGCATAACAGTGTGATGTTTAGGCGCTGCTTCTGACTGCCTTCAGTTCAGTCTGGTTGTTTGGTCTGTTGCTGGTTCAAACTGTTCCGTTCACTTCACTACAAAACTAAGCTTTTATGAGCCCAGTGTATGATTTGTCGCCTAAATCCAAATGACAAATGAATGGAAAAGAGGTAAGTAAAAAGGCTTAACCTAATAATTAAACTTTATGGAGCTGATATTAAAGATTACTCCTTTTGGAGGCATGCTTTAAATAAGTATTATAACATTTTCGTACAAAACTGCTTTGTGCTTTGAGCCTTTATTTTAAAATTTCTGCTTTGGAGCTTTAGTATCCTTAGAGATTGGCCGTCCATGCATTGTCTTCATTGGCCTATTGCTTTTCTACAGGTGATGATAGTTTACAACTCACTGTGTGATGGTCTCCCAGTTACAAACTACAGTCTAACCATAGACACAGACATACTGTCAGATCATACATGTGCATGCTGTCATGTTTTATAAATGAAGTTACAAAATAATACATTATCATATGTAACACCGCATCATCCTTCAGCAAAGACAATAGCTCTACAATGACATGACGAATAAGAACCTTCCTCCCTGCTAGAAGACTCCACACCCATTGGCCAGTTTCCGCCCGCAGCCCTGGTAACCGTTACCATGGCCACTGCAGCAGAGGAAGCAGTGTGAGATTAAAGCTTCCATAATGGGGGTCAAAGTTCACAGTTCAGATTAACTTCAGTGGAGCCAGCTGTGTGCTAATGTTGATCCATAATTCAGTGCATGACTACATATTGTTAAAGAGGAGGTGTATGTACAGCTGGTGATCAGACTGTAGGTCAGTGTGTTGTCTGACTTGGTTTAGTTACTACCTCAGTTTTGTCTTTAAAGTTCCAGAATATTTATAAATATGTTTTCATTAGTGTGTAATCACCTGAAAATAAGAATCATTGTGTTTCTGTTACCTTAGAAAAAGCAGTTTACATCTACTTACAGAGCGGGTCCTCTTCTCCAGAATACACCAAAAACTGGCTTTAGATAGGGCTGTTAGCGTTTTGCGTTGGCCACCATGGTGCTCCTACACACTTGTAATTTGCAACCTCACCACCAGATGCCACTAAATCCTACACTCTACACGTTTAACTAAAGAAAGTCATGTGTCTTAAAAACCCTAGCAGCTTAATACAGATGCAGGTTTTATGTGACGTGACTTAAGTTGGCATAGACACACCAGCATACTGTCGTATCAGGGCACCAAACTCTTGCAAGAACTTTTACCTTGAATTTAAACCTGAGCAGGGAAACATCCTGTGGTGCATAACGTAACCATGATGTACTTCAATTTCCCCTTCCTTATTTTGTCATGACTTAAAAATTCTCCCAGTAAAGTACTGCCTGAATCACCTCAAAAGGGAAAGGCTCCTGATCACCACCAAGTCAAAGACAGGTCCACTACATCTCTTATTCAGTTTCCAGTGTCCATAGCCTAAATAATGTTTAAGATCACTGAATGATGTTCAGTGTATTTCAGTATATTTAGCGAGCCATTTTAGCATTGGTTATATTAATTCTTTTATCCATCCAAGAGAACAACACCATCTGTAATTATGTAATTTGTGGATAACCCTCTCTTGTTCTCCCCCTCCGGCCGAGGCAGCGCCTCAAAGTGCCGGTTCTGTGCCTATCGTTGGTTTAGATTTAGGTAGGGGTAAACACAGAGTAGCAAGCAGACAGACAGACAAGGACAAAAATATCATAAAGACTAGCTCTATGTGTGATTAGAAATGAAGCATAATGATGTAAGGTATATGAAATTAATAGAGATATTCAATAACTCTAAATAGTTTGTTAACAATTAACAGTTCTTTGTTGTTGTTGCACATGTAGTGGACTATTTTTGCGCTAGCAGGTAAAGCTGGCCCTTTCAACTGGCTCATTATATCTCACACCTGTGGGAAACACTGCTATTACTCCATTGTAGATGTGCTGAAAATAATCAACAAGTCACCTAGCCCAACAAGGATTACAGCACTATAACAACCTCACACAACTTTGCTTCTGAAAGACCGTCATCATCATGCCCACACATGATCAGCGCTAACACTGTTCTGTGCTAGCTGTGCTTTTATTGTACTGTGGGAAAAGTGGTAGCGTCCAAATAAGCAGAAGTGCTACCCTTGGAGCTCTAAATTGCCAGCAAACGCTTCACTCAAATTTCAAAATATTAGAACTACAACCTTGTTTGCCACAGCTGTATGTGGTGTTGCCAGAGGCGACACATGTAAGCAGGGACAGCAGAGAGTGATGGAAGAAAAACTCATACCACAATCTTGCAGGTAAAAATAATGCATGACCAAATGCATTCAGTAGTCAGATTGGCATCCCAGGTCTGTGAATAGGCATATAGTTTAAAAACTTAGTAAATGCAATGCTAAAGTTAGCTCATACCCATACCGATGTTGCGCTTTGCTTCTGCAAATGTCTGCACTTCACCCTCCCTCACAGTGAGCGAAGAGCAAATTTTCTTATCTGAAGGCAGCTTAAGAGATCCATTCTCAGGAAATCATGGGTCATTTAAAAGGACATTTGAACTGTTGGGAATCATGAGTTAGAGATTACAGTTTTATGATAAAAATGGATCGTTTCACCCATCTAAAAAGATTATTTGCAAATAATAATGACCAACATTTTTGTGACCTCCCTAAGTCAGTTGGCCTCAGCTACAACCATGCCAGCATGGACTGGAACCTTATTTCTATTCCAGGCTCCAATCACAAGACCTACAGTAAGTTGCTGTATTATCAGTATCAGTGTGTGTGTGTGTGTGTTTGAGAAACAGAGAGTGTGTGATGTGCACCGCACTGTGTGTTTTGTTTTGGGGGGTTTTCAAATTGAATGCCACTGGTAAAAAACGCTTGCTGCGCCTATTTATTGTTGCCAGGCAACCACCCCATCACTTTTGTACCCTAACATTCCCATGTAATCAATCAGTTTATTTATTGCTGCTCATTATTATTTATTTTATTTTGTTTTATTATTTATTATCTTGTATTTTTTGCATGCCTAGTTTTTTTAATTTTTAATCTGACTCTTTCTCTTCTTGACTGCTGTAACACTGGAATTTCTCAATTGGGGGATAAATAAAGGTGTATCTTATGTTATGTTATGTTATGTTATGTTATGTTATGTTATCTTATCTTATCTTATCTTATCTTATCTTATCTTATCTTATCTTATCTATTTTTTCAGTTTATTTGAAAGTAGTTAGTAGCTATTTATGAAAATGGACAGGCAGAGCATACTTGCTGTAGCTCTGGTTGAGGGTGAGAGGCTGTCAGCAAATAGTTTGTTGGGCTCAGGGTCACAGAGATCTGTGTGGGTACATGAGACCCTGAAAAAAAGGGTGGATCATGGAGAGTATCAACAGTTGGTCCAGGAGCTTTGCCTCCATGATGACTGTTTCCAGGCGTATTTTAGGATGACCTGCTGTCTATCGTCGGGCCTTGCATAACAAAAATGAACACTATCTACAGGAAGTCCATTGGTCCTGCCGAGCAACTGAGCACCACCAGTTTCTCCTCCAATTGTTTACTAGTGGCAAACTTGATGTCGTGACACCCACAGAGAGCCCGCCTCTCGAATCATCTGATTGGAAAATTGGAAAAAAGGGGAGCTGACTTTTTTTTTTTTTTTTCAATTCAAGGAGTTGAGAGCACTCCAGCAAAAGCACCAGGCGCCTAGAGTGCAGACAGGCGAGGCATGTAGCAACACAAAAACAACGTGCAAGAAGCTTAATTCTTATCAAAAACAATAACAAAAAGCCACCTCAAGCTGCTAGAACACTTTCTGTGTGATCGGGCCTAAGGGGCCGTTCAGATGTAGCGTCTTTTGCGCGCACAAATCCATTAGTTTCAATGTAGACGCGGCGCGCATTCGGTGCAACGCGCCTGTTTTTTCGTACTACTTTCACTCCAACAGAAGGAACAATGCCTGGAGAATTATCAGCTCGGAGCTTGGGATAACTGGTGAGCATGATGATACGCTCTTTTTCCATTTAACTTTTTTGTAAACTTTGTAACTTTTTTACTCCCCCTGTGAGTGACAGGCGGTTTTGGTTGCTTAGTAACGGCAGGCGCGACAGTAGCGCAACCTCTGAAGCGCCTTGGATAAAAGGATGGAAACGGCACAGCTGGCATTTTCCACACGCTTTTAGACGCTCTATCTGAACGGGGCCTAAGGAAAGTTTCCTTTCTGCTGTGCTGCACTGATGTGCACTGCTTTGTACATTATTTTGACAAACATGTACAACTACGTCTTCATCCCATTGGTTCTCAAGGTGGTCCAGGCTCTCAGCCAGACGAGTCCTCCAAGGTTCCCCACCATAAAGGTTCATTCTCACTGCCGCGATACGGAAATGCAGGACGGATTTGCGGAATATTCGCGCAGCGCCTTTCCGCGCTCAAACCATACACACAGGCACGATACAGACGTGGTGCGGAATTTCGCATTGTTGTGTTCCAAGTCTGCGCTGCGGGTGCGGATGAATATGGACAAGAGTAGCAGTAGCAGCAGCGAGCTAGCAAGCTAACGTTTAACAAGCGTCAACATCAACTTTCTAGCACTTACCACTCTCACCGCAGCCACCAAGCAGGACAATGGACTGCCAGACGTTGTCCTTTAATTCATTGTTCATAAAACCGGGTGCTGTGAAATTATCAACCTTACTCCCATACTACCCTGTCTGACTGGATTTCGGACTCTCCCGGTCTGCGCGACTAGTATAAATGGCGAATTCCGCGGAAAGGTCAAATTCTGGGCGGAAACTTTCTTCACCGCACAAAAGTTGTCCATAAGTCCATAAGAACCCATGAAATCAACTTTTATATTTTTCTGCGAGAATAATCCGCGTGGATATTCGTCCTCAGTGACAATGGACTTTAATGAAGAATAACAAGCATTACCTCATTTTACTTCCATTTTCATTGATAAAATAAGTCCTCTGTTGAATACTATGCAACTGCATAAAACTGGTTTTCACTGTAATGGATCATCCAGTCATAATGCATTAAACTATATGCAATCATTTCTACAATCTGTTTGGAGCTTCATCCATGTTTTTGAAAATGATTTACAAAAGTGTGCTCAGACTAACATGAATATGTAACAGCTCTCTAACTGCTGGGACCATATCTTCACCAAGGGTCTTGAGGTATAAGATGTCTGACGCTAAATATAACTGTGAATCTCTTTCCGACAAACTTGTGATTTGAAGCCAGATGAATAAATTTGACTTGAATTGACGTATATGTGGGAAGTGAAGATCTAAGATTTAACACAAGGCATCATCAGATGCCATTCAGCTATCTTTGTCCACTCACATACAGTTTATGAGAGAATGTCTACAGAGACTCCTCTGCTTTCAGAGGATGCCAAGTGAACAATCATTTAACATTATACCATGCTCACCAGGTATACTGTTATTTGTTGAAATTTGACCATACAAAATATGTTTCATTGGAATTGAAATAAAGCCACTTGTGCTTTATGTAAAAAACAAATGCTGGAAAAACTGTAGGAAGCCAAGCCAGTTTCAAATACCTTGTTTGTTTTGCCCTTGTGATAAACATAATCACCAAGCTAACATCATTCACTTCCTATACAGTTGAGTGATCCTCAAATCAGCAGAGGTGTGGAGTCAACAGGCTTGTTGGCCTAAAAACACTTGTTCTGCCTGGCAAGTGCACAAGAAGCTGATTACAGCCTCTCAAAGCTTCTAGCCTTCTTTATGACCCTACCTCCAAGAACTGCAGGGTTAGACACCGAACAGGCAATGCTTGTTGGAGTCATTAGTAACCACTTATGTCATTGTCAAATGTCATATTTGTTTTTCACCAGCCACTTCACAATGCTACTTGTTGACTTTATATTTCCTCTACAGCAAGCAGCCAGTTTTGGTCCAGAGAAGATGTTGATGAAGGCGAAACATACTGTATGAGGTGAATGGGACAGGTGCATACCAGTGTTTTAAAACATCCGTAAGTCAGTGTAGTCAATTGTAGTGTATGGAAATGTGAACAAACACTGCTAAAAAAGACAGGGCTCAAGTTGAAGCCCACAGTTTCACTTGCTAAATCCATGGCAACATTAAGCCCAGTTCAGACCAATGATTAGACAAAACCGTTTTAGAACATTGCAGAGATGAGTTGCAGCGGTGTGAACTGACTGGTCTGAGCTCGACTCAAGCTGGCTGATGGTGTCATCTGCAACTCAGCTGGTCAAACTGCCAGCAACTGGTTTATAATGTAAAGCTCGTCACGTGTTTCAAGCCATTGGCTTGTAGTGAAGTCAACTGGTCTAGTCAAAATGACCACAGACAGCGCGTGGTAGGTGCTTCGTCCCCGGCAAGCCCTCTGTTACTGTACTCACGGTGTGCCAGTGTCGGACCAAAAAGTAGTTATTTAGTGGTTAGTTAGCACAACCGTTAGCACAGTTGTTAAGGGTCATTATTTGCCAGTTCCAAAACAATGCATGAAACACTCCAGCAGTATTTGCACTAATAATGCAAGACAAAAATTTGTTTGCATTTGGCGTGTACACATCTTTAAGATTATGCATAATTAGCCACTTTGAGACAGACTGTCTGCAAGGCGTCACCACAGTCTATAAGTCTGGCTCCAAAATCCAAGCTCGCGATGGCCAATTCACTAAATTGGAGGCTTCAGAACGTGAATCTACAAACCAATGGGTGATTTCTCGGTGGCTACATTCATCATTTTTACACAGTTTATGCTGGGAACCAAACCAGAGCTACAAAGAGAGAGAATATTGGACACATGTTTGAGGTGGTTAAAAACACAACTCCTAATTTATGTTAGTGTTCAAGATATTCCCACTACGAACTCGTCACATGTCAATCTTTGGTCATTGACTTTCCACATCGACGTATGACATGCAAGATACCCTGGCCGTGGTGGCTGTTGATGTTCTGAGATGCTGTGTCAACCTCTGCTTGTTACATGCATTGTCTGTTTTCAAGATATACTTCTGTTTTCACAGGAAATGTATAGTTTGCATACAGTCTCCTTCAAAATTAAAACACTATGTCCATACAACACCGCACTTTTTTTCCCTTCAACAACAAATGCAAGTGGTTAGGTTTTGTTTAGGCAACAAAAGCACATGGTTAGGATTGATTAAAAAAAATCAGGGTTTGGTTTAACAGTTTCACAATTATATGGGAAGCAAACACCCACCTCCCGGGTGAAAGTCGAAGGTTGTTGGACCCATCCACAACCGTGCCGCCTTACGTTGTTGTCTCGCTGCATTTCCCCCTGACACCACTGTTTAACAATAACAGTGACCAGCCGCATATGATGCCAGCATGGAAGGATGGCTTTTTTCATCTGTATCTGATGCTGGAAATCACTGACCAAGCGCCAGTTTTTGATGACTTCATATGAGACCAGATTACAATGTTTGCTGAAAAGAGTAGGCTAATATGTTTGCAATAAGGTGATAATGTGTCAGTGTCATGATAACAGCTTATTGTGCTGCCCCCCAATGACCAGATGCAATGCTAATAGTTAATGCTAACTATTAGCATTGCATACATTTTTGACAAAAAAATGTTTATGGGAGCAGAATTTTCCAAACTGGTTTATTAAGCGTAAGATCTGCTATTTGTTCAATTAAGATTTGATTAGTTAGCCGGGAAGCCATTACCTGCAGACAGTGCTGGAATCCACTGTGTTATTAAACTTGTAAGTCATTAAGCTTATAAGAGTTAATGGGTTTTGCAGTCATCAAGTATGCAGGCTGAGGTGTTATATGTTTTATACAAGGTTTTAATTCTCAATATATGCAGTATCTTCAGCGCATAGTAGTATGATAGTATAATGACACACATAGTAGTATGCAGTGCACTTTTTTTCTCCAACAACCATTTTCCCCTTAGGCCTACCACTCATGGGCTTTATACTCTCTTTCCTGAAGATATCATTCCACTCCAGTTGTGCATGTCAAGAGGCATCTGTTATAATGCCATGCTCTGTTACCACCGCCACTCCAAGGAGAAGATGACAAGTCAGAGAGAACAAAAATACAAGAAAATACAAGAGGGGAATACAAAAAAAGGAGGAAAGCGAGGGGGAAGGGTAGAGCATTCTCTGGGTAATAGAAGGGGGGAAGAGGGACACCAAAAGGAAAAAGGGAAGGGAGTAGATAGTAAAATAAAGTAAAGAAGTGGAAAGGAGTGAGTAATAGAAAATTTGACAGAGAGAAAAATAGAAATATGGAAAGGAAAGAAGAGACAATGATAAATAGCAAAAGATGCATATTGTAGATTTAGATGGCTGAAGTGCCCATATAACTAGAACTGCAGCATGTTTAACATCACCAGCTTGACAGGGGCCAGTCGATTGGTATGGAGCTATGAGAATGTGGAGTGAGGGCAAAATGGTTAAAAGGTTAGCAGAGATGCCAACTAGGTGACTTTCACACTATTTTTGACCACTCTCTGAAGAGTAAAGCACAGCTTTTCGACCTATAAAACAAGCAGGTGCTTATGAAGGCAACTTGTCTTCTGGAGTGTTGTTGGGATTCACAGGACCACAGATGATTTATCATTTGGTAAAATCATCACTGGACAATTTAAAGGCTTTTTCCTCTGCATGCTCTTTGTCTTCAAACAAAGAGGGCTGTGCGACACCCATCTCCACAGGAGGTCTCACCTCACCTCAGTGAGACACAAGTCTCACAACTCGATTGGACAGTACTTTTACAGTGACATGTGACTCTGTGATGTCACAAGCATCTGTACAAGGTCTGCTCCCTCCAAGCCTTCTTCCTCTTCTTGCTCCAGCTGCTGTAGCAGCTAACACCTATTCCTGGCTGGGCCTGGAACAGCAGACACCAAACCCCTGCTCCATAGCCCAAACCACTAAAGGGAGGGCAAGAGCACCCAGCGTCTAACTCTGCAAGGACCCCGAGCGACCAGCTTCCTCGGATCAGAACCTTTGGAACAAAGGACACAACAAAGACTGCAGCTGAAACCATCTTCCCAGCCTTCTTCTGCCAGCTAACAGCAGTACACCACCGAGTGACTCTTTCCTCCATCCATTCAAGGATCGGTAACGTAACAACTGGGCATAGTTTATCACAGCTTTACAGGCTAAGCAAGACTGTTTGACTTGTTGTACCTGATTTGATGCTGTTCAATGAGTTATTGTTGTGATAGATTGCAGTTAGGTCATTGATTAGTTGGATTTGCCAAAGCTAAGTGTTTAGTTTGCTAATACTGTTCACAAACAGATTCTCGCATACAACTAAACAATCTCTGCACTAATCCAGACCGTTTGCAACACACGTCAAATTGACTCATTAATAAACAGGCTTTCACCAGAGCTACACCCAAACAGGCATTTCAAACTTCTTTTCCTTTGTCTTTGTCCTGACCACACGGTCAGACAAACACCTCCCCCGAAAACTGAAGCAGCCTTGATTCTGCCATTTTGGTAGTTCTCTGTTGTCAGCCATTTTGTTTTGTAGGCCAAACGGCTCCTCGATCACCACACCCGCCTTTGTCTTTCTCTTCTTTCCCTCTCTCTCACACACACACACATATATACACACCAAGCTTGTAGATAGTTAGTTAGAATTTGTGTGTTTTGGTTTGCTTTGCTAATTTGTGAATAAATATAATTCTTTGGAATCATGCCTGCTGTCTGTTTAATGTTGCACAAGGGTGAATGAATAGTCAACCTCTGCTGCGTCAAGAACTCCGAAATCCTTCAGGTGTTACTGTTAATTTTGGTTGTTGTCATTAATTTAATTATTAATCAAACTCAAAATTAATAGTTTAGCGTATTTTATGAGACTGATATCTTTAACTGGCTATCATTTTTCCCTTTACGGGAATGGTGCCCCACGAGGCGATTTAATGTTAATTAAGTCACATTATTTAACATAATTATTAATTATTAATAATAATTATTAATTATTTCCGATAGCCAATTAAATCCCGACATATTTGGTGCCTCCGTGTGAAGCCTAGTGTGTTGACCCCAACATTTATGGTGCCGCCGAGTGAGGTAAATATATGTTGACCCCAACAGTGTCAAGATCCAGAAGCTCTTGGAACCACTCTAGAGGATGACCTGGAACTCGGCAACATAAGTGGGGCCGCTCTGAAGGTTGGCAACATTGATGGGATCCCTGTGGTAGACGGCGATGTAAATGAGACCCCACTGGAGGACAGTAATATAGACGAGACCCCAATGGCGGGCAGCGTGGAGGACAGCAAGACAGAAGGAACCCCTCTGGTGGACAACACAAAGGTCGGCGACAAAGATGGGAGCCCTCTGGTGGACAGCCCAAAGGTCAGCGACAGAGCCTGCCCGTCCTGATCCTCTATCCCCTCTATTTTATGGAAATTAGTCCACATTGACTTCTGTTGTGCTGACTGTGTGAACAGTTGAAAAAGTGCACTCAGTATTGAAAAATGTGCATGACCAATTGTAGAAAAAAACTGTAACATATCAAAGGTTAGCTATGTTAGCTCCTTTTTTCTGCCTTCAGGAAATATTTGAAAGCCTAATATTCCAATTTGCTGCCCAGACAGACAGACAGACAGACAGACAGAGGCAGAAGCAGTGCAGTGTGTCAGCAGAGTCTCTGGTGTGAGTGGAGGATGGTCGGTCACTACTGCTGCCATCTGGGAGCTAGAAAACTGAGATAACACTGCTATTTGTGTGTGTGTGTGTGTGTGTGTGTGTGCGTGTGTGCGTGTGTGCGTGCGTGCGTGTGTGTGTGTACTATCTACCTGCCAGTAATTGCTCCAGGCAGTGTGGCTGCCGGAGTGAAGCTGGATCTGGCTTACACGTAGCTGAGGTCACACTGACATCAGACCTGAAAGCAGGGGGTATTTTAGGAGCAAATTCACTTTGTCCGATAACTTTGACTAAGCCAATATACTAGTCTGATACTAATCTTTTATTGAAACATTCATCTTAGGGCCAAGATGACTGTTTCCTGAAGGCAGCTTTACTGAGGGAGCTTTTAGAAATAATTGTAAATTAGAGCACCGCCTGGGCCACCACTTAGAGGTCAGAGATAAAAGCCTCTTCTAAAGAAATCTTCAAATTTATGTTGATGCCTTATATGGCCTTGTATGCAGCCATTCAGTGATCAGGCACTTAAAGGTGTCATAGTTTGGCTCTGCTCCAACAAGACCATAATATCAAGGGTCAGCGAGGTTTCACCCTGCTGTAAGTCTACAGTAGAAATGCATTAAAAAAAAATAGAAGTGCGCATGCGCCCGCGCGTGCAGCCTGTTGCAGTCGCTCCTGCTTGTTTTCTCGGTTTTCTTACTTTTTTGCTTTATTAAGTTTGGTATTTGTGTTGGCTTTTTGTGATTGTCATTTTGAAACTGCGCCCTCTCAAAACATGCTGATTGAGAGAGTTGTACTCGTTTTCCTCACCCTGGAATTACTTAT
>NC_065529.1:8618114-8618244 GCF_006386435.1 Epinephelus moara
GGCGACTGAGATCCTTCAACATCTGCCGGACTATGCTCAGGATTTTCTATGAGTCTGTGGTGGCCAGTGCTATCCTCTATGCTGTTGTGTGCTGGGGCAGCAGGCTGAGGGTGGCGGACGCCAACAGACT
>NC_065529.1:8618285-8683372 GCF_006386435.1 Epinephelus moara
GTCTGTGGTGGCCAGTGCTATCCTCTATGCTGTTGTGTGCTGGGGCAGCAGGCTGAGGGTGGCGGACGCCAACAGACTCAACAAACTGATCTGCAAGGCCAGTGACGTTGTGGGAATGGAGTGTGACTCTCTGATGGTGGTGTCAGAGAGGAGGATGCTGTCTAAGCTACAAACTATGTTGGACAATGTCTCACACCCACTCCACCATGTGCTGGTCAGGCACAAGAGTACTTTCAGTGGGAGACTCATACCACCAAGATGTACCACTGAGGAACCACAGGAAATCATTCCTGCCTGTGGCCATCAAACTGTACAACTCCTCCCTCTGAGTGGCCCTGAGACTTTTTCACACACTGCAGTAATTTAATTTAACTTGTGCAATAACCCCATTCACCCTGACTGTATATATTCTGTTTGTGTAAATAATTTTGTTCAGTTTACAATATATATATGTATATATATATATTTATTTACGTTTATGTTTGTTAATAATTCCTGTTTATTTAACTATATATTTGTTAATACTACTGTTTAAATTTCTTATATTTTTACGTATCTTTCCTCTCTTGCAAGGAGCACATGTAACATAAATAATTTCCCCTCGGGGATCAATAAACATAAATAATTTCCCCTCGGGGATCAATAAAGTATTTCTGATTCTGATTCTGATTCTGATTCATACTATCATCACGTGCCTCACTCTCATAAATAACGGGACTGTTATCAACCACTGCATGACTCTGATGATTAATATGCAACTGCATGTGGACATTTTCTTTTGCTCTTTTTGTTAATGAATCAGTTTTAATATAACAGGAAGGAAGGGTGAAGAGAGAAGGCATTAAAGCATACACTCAGTTAAAAAACAAACTGTTCCAGTTGATCCATACTGCATGGTAAATCATTTGTGTCAAAGAGCACATTTCCCTGCAGACTATTTATGAATAGGCAACTCTAAGTCAAGCCAATAAGATCGTCAATGACTCATCTCATGTTCTGCATACAGAGTACAAGCTGCTGCCCCTCTGGTAGGAGATTTAGGGTGCCTCACTGCAGATTGAATAAGTTAATCTTGTATCTTGAATCTTAGTTGAAGCACCTTTGGCAGTGATCACAGCCTCAAGGACCTGGACTGAGGGATTTTCTGCTATTCCTCTCTGCAGATCCTCTAAAGCTCCATCAGGATGGATGGGTACTGGCGGTGAACAGTTATTTTCAGGTCCCTCCAGAGATGACTGATTGGGTTCAAGTCCAGGCTCTGGCTGGACCACCCAAGCACATTTACAGAGTTGTTTTGAAGCCACTCCTCAAGTGTACCTTTAAATCGGAGGTCCTGAGCACTCTGGACCAGGGTTTCATTAAAGATACGTCTGTACATTGATCTGTTCAGCTTTCCTTCAACCCCCAGTCCCTGCTGCTGAAAAACACCCCCACAGCATGATGCTGCCACCACCATGCCATGCTTCACAGTTGATGAGGAATGGGCAGGTGATGAGGCATGCCTAGTTTCCTCAAGACATAGACTTAAGGGCCAACAGTTCAATCTTGGTTTAGTCCTTTGGATGCTTTAATGCAAACTCCAAGCAGCGTTTGTGTGCAGCTTTCATGTGTGTTCACTAATGAAAATTTTCCGCCTGGCCATTCTGTCATAAAGCCCAGACTGGTGGAGGGTTGCAGTTATGGTTGTCCTCCTGGAAGTTTCTCCCATGTCCTCACAGGATCTCTGGAGCTCAGCCAGAGTTACCATCCAGTTCTCGGTCACCACTCTTACCAAGGCCTTTCTCTCCTGATTGGTCAGGGTGGCCAGCTCTGTGAGGAGGCCTAGTTGTTCTAAACTTCATCCATTTAAGAGTTATGAAGGCCACTGTGCTCTTAGGAACGTGTGCCTCGACACAAGACGCCTAAGTTACATGGGAAATGTATTACAGTGACATCAATGACACGAACGAGATGTGTATTTAATGTCTCTCAGTCTATTTAACTTTGTGCTGCAGTGACCTTTACATTAATCTGATGGCATTTCATTCACACTTGTCCTGTTACTAGGTCCAGCCTGGTAGGATTGCTGTCATTACTATTGCATAAAGTGGTGCTTATTTAACCCACAGCTAAAGTGACACAGCACTGAAGAAGCAATCTTACGGGCTCTGACAAAATCTGCTTACATTTCTAATGTTCCACTTGTTGATATCTGACCTCAAAAAGCAAAACTAAACAGCCCAGTCGCCAGAAGAAAATGTTGGTATTGTGCCTTTCTGCAAACCAGTAATACATCACATTTGTACATTTCAGACATACTATATCAACAATTCCAAAGTGACAAAATATATAAACTGACTTTTTCATACAGAGGTGAAGAGGATGGTGGATGGCATGACACCTAGGTGAGCTGCCTGTCAAGCTGCAGACCACTGTTTGAGAGAGACCAACAAGTGTCTTTTTAGTTACCAAATGTAGGTGTATTTTAGCAATCTGTTACTGCTGTCACTGATCCACAAGGCAAAGTAACATTAAAAACAGTTGTTTTTTTACCAAGACATCACTGCGTTTCACAGGTACTATGCCTCCAAAACTGGCTATTTTATGCCAAAACATGATCCTTTCTAAACCATAACCATGTGGCCTTTGTGCCTTAATCCTTACCGCATGTTGACCACAGTGTTGTTGAAACATAAAGAAATGTAAAGTTTCAATGAATCTGCTACATAACACACAAGTGTAACCTACCCGTGTTTTGCCGAAATATATGATGCCAACATTTTTTCTGCCAAGTCAGCTGAAACTATACTAGGCTATATCAACATTAGATGTAACACTTACAGTATTTTCATGATAAAATGTTTATTTTAATGGCTAAATAACCAGTTATTGAATCAAAGCACAATTTACAAAATGAATTCAAAACAAAATCATCATGCTTAATTATGCTTAAAATCGAATTGCCTGCCACTAAACTGTGAGGTGATTTGAAATACTGTTAAGCCAATTTCATACCCGTTTAGTGTTTTCAGCCTCAAAATTTGATCAGCTTTTTACAAAAAAAAAATCTTACAAATTTTTGCTCTCAGACCAATACACATATGGATTAAAAAAACAACAACAAATATTTCAGTTTTGGACAGGGTTACCAGGTCAAATCCACTAGACCATCACAAAGGCACAGGCATATAAAAGGACATATGCGTTCAAAACACACATACTCATGCTCTCGCAGACATTAACCCTTTCTCCCTCCTGCTGCTGGGAATATGCTCCTGCTCCCTGGTGATGACGTAACAGCAAATGGATAGTTAATCCCAGATTACACACTGTGCCACAGAACAACAAAGGATTGAGAAAGTGCTCATCAGGGTGAGAGCTGCGGTTCACACACTCACACACATGCTTTCACTTGAATACAGGGCAATGGCAAATGCTTACAGCACACACACACACACACACACACACACACACACACACACACACACACACACACACAGCTGTGTCTCCTCCCTGTTGGGCCCTTAACACTCCGTAAAAAACTGCAAAACCACAATCTTTCATGTGAAACTTGTCTAAAACCTCCTCTTGGAGCAATGACATTGTGATTGAAAGTGTATAGACGCTGTATAAAGACAGCTTCAAAACACGCCGCCCACTCATTACTGGCACAGGATCAACTGCTAGCTAGTCACTCTTCAAAAGTTTAACTGCAACCAACTTCTCCTCACTTGCCAACAGGCGTTTGATGCAAAAAATACACTGTAATTTTCCCATTCAGTAGCATTCACCTTTTGTGATAAGTTTCTTGAGCTGCTCATGTCATACTGTAGACGAATTGTCAAGCTTTCGGTTTAGATAGATTTCACTAATCTAGCACTGACAGATCAGGGATTAGTACAAGGAGTCATCAGTAAATAGAGGCACAGACAGCTTGGAAATCTGCCTGTGTCAGTTAGTCTTCTGCTCTCTAGACTCCACACCATCCTGCTTCATGGTCTTTGCTTCAGTTATTTAAAAGTGGTTTTAACAGATGTATTACTACAGAAAGAAATACACCTTGGCTATATTGATGTTTGTAGATGTCTCAGCAAAGTGGTTGGCTTGTTGTTGTAAGTTGGACCATAATGCTGTGTGATTTCAGTGAAGCCCCTCAATGGTCTAAGAACAGATGACAGCCATATAAAAGGGGCTCTTCTGCAAATCTGAGAATACTACATTTGACAGAAAGCCTGCGTTACAAACTTGGGGTATGGAGCTTGACATTGAGCACTTACCAGGCAGGGGGGGGGTCTAAAAAAAGGTGATACACGTTATGGGAAATGTAGGATCCAGTGATAAGTACCAGAGGTGTGGACTTGAGTCTTTTGACTTGAAAATACTTGATACCTTCCCAATTTGGGAAGAAAAGTTTACTGTTTACTGACATTTTTCCAATATGGGATGAGCTAAATTCAGTAAGGCAGGGCAGAAACATACAAAATGCATTCTGTTGTACTGGTCAATTGTATTTTATGCTATGAAAGTTAAATGTCAGCACTACTTTTTTATGATTAGGTTGTACTTAACCAATACATACAAACTGTAAAAAGCATTCATGATATTTGTTAATTCATTATATTATTACTGTGTTTTCAAAATGGCATGACATTTGTTGAAGAGTGCACTGTGACTTGTTTAGGATTAAAAACTCAGCATTAAGGACTTGGTACTTGACTTGAGACTCGTCAATCTTGACTTGGGTCTTTACTCAGGACTTGCCTGTCTTGGGACTTGACTTGGTACTTGCGTTCAAAGACTTGAGACTTATTCGTGGCTTTTAAAACAATGACTTCGTCCCACCTCTGTTGAGTACCAGCTTGTATTTGAGAATTTACAGTAAGTACAACAGTATATTACTAACACTGTATTAACATAAATTTAGGGAAATTACAATCAGGGGATGTACAGTGCAAAACCTAGAGTGAGCTTGATAGCTTTTTTACTCATCTCTAATTTGGTTTTAAAGCTGCTGATATAACTACAACTCTGCCATACCAAGCAGAACAAATAGCAATGTTCTTTGAGGGTATTTACACCATTTTAAAAGTCAAATTCAATGCTTTTTAAGACCTCAACAAATTTAAGATCCAAAAAAATTATGAAATCTTTTCGCATACATTGTGCTACACTGTGTTTCGTTTTCTGCCACCAACCATCACTGAAACTTATCATCCTCCCACCATTTGTCACTAAACTTCCATCTCCCAATCTTGGCTCATCTCTAGCCTGTAAGGTGGCTAGCAACCACAACTGACAACACACCACACACTTACCTCTACATCTAACTAACTTCTAATGGCGGAGTCTCTCATTGTCTAACTCAAGGTTGATCAGACAAATAGGCACATGCTATTAAGCATTAGCCTTAAAAGCACCATCTGCAAATTTAATAACCACAGCAAATTTACTGTAAATTTATGACTCTAATTTCCTTGATTTAAGACAATTAAAGACTTTTTAAGGAGTTGCAGGAACCCTGTTTTGTATTAATAAAGCTGGGCACTAATTAGCCTAGGTTTTGTTCTCAACTCAAAAACATTTGAGTGCTGTTTTCTTGAATGAATACATGAATACATACATGAATACATATAACAGATTATGTAACAGAAGTGATTAAATGCCTTAGGCAGTATAAAATAATGAAAGAAGCCACCATGACATCACCCATTGGTTTGTGGATTCTTGTTATGAAGCTTAAAGTCTAACATTTTGGTTGTCGCCATCTTGGATTTTTGAAGCCGAAAGTGACTACATTTAAACAAGACGATGGACCTAACCCTAACACTATCTGCTAGCTTTGTTAGCATGGTACATACAGCTAAGGTTAACTGTGATAATGCTAGTGCTAGTGCTAATTTTTCGCAGGCAGGCAGGCTTAAATTTAAAGAAAATGTAGTTACCAGAAAAAAAACTTAATATCTGGTGCCTTAGAGGGGCTTTCAGTACAACCAAATACTGAACAAGACTTTTTGAGGGGACCAAAATATTACAATGAACTTTCGTGAAATGAAAACACACTGAATAAACAACTGCTACAGCTAGGCCTATACTGTCAATCTCTGGTTACACCTAACTAAGACTGTCACAGTGGTAGTGACTTGTCAACAGACTGTACCCCCTTGTCATTCAAAGCAGCATGCCCTTAACATGTAACTTTAGCTAATAACATTTCAATGGGTAAGTTCGTTACAAATTCACATACAGTTGTCATGAATGGGGAAATTAGCTATAGAGATCAAAATGTTTTTTTGTACCAGACTGTAAACATATTTATTTCTGCTGTAATGTTGGGCATTTAACATGGGGGTGCCATGTGATTGACTGGCTTCTAGAGCCAGCCTCTAGTGGCCATTCAAGGAACAGCAGTCTACATTTGCTTCACATTTCAGCCCCAGAGACTGCTGCTTGGTTTATGCTGAAAGTGATGTTCTGTAATGGTAATCCTTCCAGTCCCGTTCTTGGTAAAGAAAATATGTGGGGAACGTTCTGGTCAGCTGTCTAAAAAGCCATGGTCTCATCATGCTAATTGCCCTGTAGCCCTGCAGACAGCTATGATGAGTATCATATTAGAGTCTCAATAGATTAGATTGGTATGATGACTCACCCCCAGCCTAATTACACTGCACTCATTGCTTCTAAAAGTGGATGTGTCAAAGGACGCCCGTACACTGAAGCATCATGTGTGTGCTGTGTGTGTGTTTATCTGTGTGGGTGTGTTTGTACATGAACACAACAGGCCAAGTGACAAGGCTTTCATCATCATTAGCAGCCTACATGCTGTCCTCTTGAATTATGCAGACACTATTGATCTGTTTCTACAACACATTCACACAAGTGTGCTGGAAACCTTTGATGGCATAATTCAAAAAGGTTTTTTTTCTTTAACTGGCTGGTTTTGTGTTGCCATGCACACTGATAGTGAACGCAGTGTGAACTAGTTAGCGTTAGGCGAAAATTCGCAAGTTGACCAGGACGTGATGTCTCGTTAAAGGTGTATTTTTATGGCCTGCTCCTTGTTTGTGTCCCTTTCTGCATGACTGGGGGGAAGTGAGAGCCAAGTTCTCCAGTAATGATGTGGAAAAGCTTTTTTGTAAATCCAGGGCCAAAATCTGTTCATTTTCATAGGTTTTAAATACTGTGGTTCTCCCTTTTGTATATTCAAAGCATTTGAAGGAATTTTAAAAGTTCTGTATGACATGTTCAGAGCAATAATATAGCAGCAAACCACTTTTTGCTATGTAAAGATATAGTGGGTTAATGGCCTCCTGAGCAGAGAATAAAGTTGCACTACCTCTGCATGTGTTGTAATCAGAGCCTCTAGGTGGTTTGTTGTATGAAACCAGTCCAGCCATGCATGCATGTGTGCAGAGGTGTAGTGGTAGTTGATAAGGCGGGTGTGCTACTAGGTAGATGGGTAGGTTACAGAGGAAGACGTGGGTATACCCTCCATTATATTCCAAGGGCTTTTGGGCTGATACATGGGTTTACTGTAAACAGCCAGAAAAAAACATTGGCTATACCCTGTATACCTGTATATACCCTCCACTATACATTGCATGTGTGTATTCACTGGCAAAGCGCTTGGACGTCAGTTCCCACTGATATCATGATGGCATCGTTGCATAAGTGTAGCACCCACCCTCTGGTACCCCCCTAATTGACGCTGTCAGCTCTGCCGGCACTGTTGCCTTTCTTTAGCAATGTTTATGGAGTTAGTACCATTAGCTGCTACTCGCCAGCTCAGTCACCTCCATACTGAGAACTGTGTTAAGGCAACTCATATGCTCTGAATATCCAACATATGCTCATAGAACGGTTCGTATGATAACCTACGAAAAATGCATGCAGAACAGTTTGTATGATATCCTATGAATTTACACCCCACAAATGACATTACATCCTTGATGTACAGTTATGTAATTAACATAAAGGCACTGAGGTTAGGTTTAGGCAATGAAAATTAGTGTGGTTTGGTTCAGGACAAGAAACATGGTAAGGACATACCTTAAAATGGCTTTAAGTTAACTCAAAGTTCACACAGATCTGAACAGGCGACTCCAGGGGAAAGTCCTGGATGAAAGTCTGTTTTTTTTCTCTGGACTGCTTCCTTGTTTACTGCCATCAGCATGATGGTCACATGATCGCAGCCTCTCAGAATATGTGGGATATGTACAAATTTGGGTGCATTGCTTTTCATAGGAAAACATACTAAAAATGTGTGGGAACAGCCTGGAATATCGCATAGAGCCCCCTTTAAATCCATTTTTGTTTTTTGCCTTACCCAGAGTCAGAGGTGGAGATTTATATCTTTTTCTCTCTCTGGGCCCAGTGCAGATATAGGTCCAGGACCTGTTTAGCCAGCTTAGCAGAAAGACTGGAAGCTAAGAAACCACAGGCTTCTTGTTCCAGTTCATACAGCTGTACTGATAAAAGCTGCGTCCCCAACAAGACCTTCACATTTGGTTTTCAAAATATTAGATGAAATTATTTAATTCTTCAACAGGGCCTGGATATGATTGGTTTATGTGAAACATGACTGACATGTTTTCTTACCATCAAATGAGGCTTTCCCACCTGACTTAAAGAATGCCCATGTTGCTCGGGGCACTTACTGACCTATCTGTGCCAGATCAGACTTAAGATTTTAGCCTTTGGTGATTTAAAAAATTGTGAATGGACACACCCCCTCCATCTTATCAGATTTCCTTCAACCTTATATTCCAGTCAGGACTCATCGCGCTCAGAATAGAGGCTTCCTGCTGTCCTCAGAGTTAAAAAGCTGTCAGCAGGCTGCAGGGTCTTTTCATATCAAGCTCCTGTTCTCTGGAATAACCTCCCTGCTAACATCAGATGATTCTGTTGAGGCCTTTAAATCCAAACTCAAAGCACATATTTCTGCCTTAACTTTCAGGTAGTTGTTTATTCTGTGATTACTTAAGGCTTGTACCTGCTGCCAATTAGTTCTCAGTGAATGTATTAAGCCTGGTACTATAGTTCATGTTTATCCTGCCGATGAGAATTCTCTCATCTTTAAGGCGGCATCTGAGATATGTCTGCTTGTTATGCATTTGACTCACTGCTGGAGATTTAAAAAGTAGCTGATAGCAGTTAGCAGCTACTTCAAAGAAGAACAATAGCCGAAAATGTCCACAAATTGGAAAAACAATAAGGTTCCAGGAGCTCCAGAAGCAGAAGATGAGATCAGCCGCAATATGACAGAGACAGTAAATGATTGATATTGCCACGTCAATGCAATTGTTATTGTTTGAAAAGAACTGTCGTCATGTATGTTATATGTCACACTAGAGGCTGACGCTGACGTGTTACATGTCACACCCATCACATCTTTTTGCTTCCATGATGCCAGCATGCTGTCTAAAATCACACACTCAAGCAGCATGATGCTGCTGTTGTTTAGTGCTGTGAAAAAATGCAAAGACAGCATAAAGAAGGGACTTCGTAGCTGCCCCATAGTGAGCTCTCTGTGTAAAAAGGGCTAATGTAACCAAAACGTGTTTAAAACATAGACTGTACATAGTCACGGACGTAGCTACCGTGACGTCACCCATTGGTTTGTGGTCTGCCATTCCGAAGTCTGGAGTTCGACATTTTGGCCATTGCCATCTTGTTTTCTTTGGAGCCAGAAATGACAGTGGCTCTGTAGAGGAGTGGATCTGACTGAGAAGCCAAGGACACTATCGGCACACAGTCTGTCACTGACTCTGTTTTGGAGCCAGCTTCAAGTGGCCATTCAAGGAACTGCAATTTTTGGCACTTCCACATTGGCTTCATTATTCAGCCTAGCAGGTTGCCACTTGGACTGAAAGAGGTACTGCACAAAAGTGTAGACCAGAAAATCACATCTTTTTAGTATTGCTATCAGTTTAGATATACAGTAAATTACACCTTACACAAGATCTGAAGAGTTATCCAGGAAAATCTGACATAAGCAGCGCTTCAGACAGCAAACTTGTAATCTTCAGCCCTGACCAACACTGACTCAAGTGTCATGACTCAGACAACAGGCAGTGGTACTCCCTAATACCTGTAAACAGACTTTGATGTGTAAAATCTGGGAAGGTCCCCTTTAAGGCCACACTAATTTGGAAAAATGACAAAAGCAGAATGAGAGGGGAAGGAAGAAGAGGTGTCGAGCAGCAGAACAGGTGGAGTGGATTCATCAGAATACCTATTGTAGTGCAGAAAACAAGCAGACAGATGGCCTGATTGTGTTGGCATTGAGTGCCTCACCTGGGCATACTAATCCCCCCTGGCCTGATTAGGAGAGAAAAGCAACGTGAATAAAAAACAAAAGAGAACCAGACAGCATTAGCCTACAAATGTTTACTTGTCCTATTAAGAATTCATTTGACAACTGAGAGAGAAAATAGGTGGTACTGTAGTGTATGTACTACACTGAGAAAACCCTAAGGTAGGCCTACTGTGTATTATCTATAGACAAAAAAAAATCTTAAATGTAAGTTATATAAATCTTTTATGATCGAGTTCTGGTTTGTATCCATGACACATTGCTATGAAGTTTATCTTTAGCATCATCATTATGTTTCCAGGTCTTACATAATTGGTATGGTAAATACAATCAGCAGTGCTAGAGGTAGTTTATTACATTAGTGAACCAGAGGCATCATGGGGGCTTAATTAAAGGAGATGTTTTCATCAGACAGAATGTCAAGTAGGAGTATCACCACAGCTTCACTGGAGTTCAGAATTGAACTCGTCAAAGACCACTATTACTGCTCTTTGATGCTAAACTTAAAAACCTTTGATCCTTTATCAGAGTATGCGGTTTGTGTTCCGGGGCTTTACTATCCATTTTCTCAGATTAAGTATTGACTTCAGACACCACTGTATTATTATAATTTTTTTGGAAACTTGTAAACAGCACAACAAGCTGTAACACCAACACTGTTGCATCATCTTCTTATAGTTAGTAAGGTGATATGACAAACATCCAACAGACACAAAGCAACATTAACACTTATTTGAAGACACATTTCTGGACACCCGACTAAAAAAGTTCCAATATTTACTTGTCTTTTAGCTCTGGTTTGGTCCTGAGAGGAATCTGCTTCTTCATGCTCCATCGGCTCACCATCAGGGCGTTAACTGTGTCTGTTTGCGGTTTAAAGTTTATGAAAAGCAAAATCAGTGATTTCTTTCTTAGCACATTATACATGTTAGAGAATGCTTGTTGAAAACATGAAATGACTTTAAACTGTGTAGTACTGAATTGTGGACTTAGATCTTGTAAAGAGTTTTTCACCATTTTGTGCAGAGTTTGCATGTTCTCCCTGTGACAGCGTGGGTTTTCTCCGGGTACTCCGGCTTCCTCCCACAGTCCAAAGACATGCAGATTGGGGACTAGGTTAATTGATAACTCTAAATTGTCCGTAGGTGTGAATGTGAGCGTGAATGGTTGTCTGTCTCTATATGTCAGCCCTGTGATAGTCCGGTGACCTGTCCAGGGTGTACCCTGCCTCTCGCCCAATGTCAGCTGGGACAGACTCCCTCCCCTTAGATCTTAGACTGGCAAACTCCCTTGATTTTTAAAAAGAAATTGAAGACTTATCTTTTTAATTTGGCTTTTAATTTGAGCTAATTTTATTGATATCATTGTTAAAGTTGTGTTATTTTGCAACCAGATTGTTTTTGTTTGTTTTTCTTTCACTTAATGCAGTAGCTTTATTTTCCATTTTTTCTTCTTTTTTGTTGTTACTGTTTATTTTCATCTGATCTTGTCTTGTTAAGCACCTTAGGCTGCATCTCTGCATGAAATATGCTATATAAATAAAGCTATTATTATTATTAAATACCCGTCCCATCAGCAACTACTGCTCACTGCTATGGGTGTGTGCTTTCTGCTAAGGTTAGCTGCTGTTTGTTGCTGACCAGGAGTCTGTCGCTGCGGGTTAGCTTCTAATAAGTCTGTTGCTGTGCAGCAGCGCTCGTTCTTCAGTTCAAAGGGTGTGCGCTGTGCTAGTGAGGGCTGAATGAGAACCAGTGAGTGGGTCCGCTCCATTTCAGCGCACCGGTGCACCACTTAACACGTAACACCCAGAGCCAGGAGAGCTGTTTAAATGGAGTGTAATCTGTCAGTCAGCAGGAGCACCCACAAAACTGTCAGCTGCAACACAAACAACAATATCAGCCCACAGGGCAAAAGCCATGGCAGCTTTCCTAGTTGACAAAAAATTGCCGACATGGACAGTTATGTTCACAATATGATTTTATGTAAGCCTGAATGACATTCATCAGTTTTCTTCCTTATCAATCTCCCTTGTCTTGTTTGTGTTTGTATAGGCCATGTGGTCCTGTACGTAAAGGCCACTCAAACGGCTGAAATTTAGCCGCAGATCTGGGGCATCTGTCAGCTATGATAATTATCAAATGCCGCACAGACTCCACCTCAGCTCACTGCAAGCGTACGCCAGCATGGTTATGTTGCAGACTGTCCAGACCTTTGAATCCACCCAACCTATCAAGTCAACTAGTTGAGAATTCTGTCTGACATCACACATATTAGCTTTCACTGACAACCTTTCATTTGTAGCTGGCTAACAAGAGAATGGCCCAAACCTAGTCCAGCAAAATGGCTATGGGTGGATTAGCTGGTTTAATGTTAAAACAAGAAAAGGACCAAAACTGTCCACTGTGTAAGTTTACTTCGGAAATATGCTGCCTTTCCCTCATCTCACAGCTCTGCTCGGAGCAGCTCAGTTCTCTTAGACCAGGGGTCTCAAACTCAAATTACCTGAGGGCCGCTGAGCATCCAGTCTTGTCCCAAGGGGGCCACTTCAAGTATTCCACAAAAAATGATTGAAAAAAATTGAATTTCGATTGGCATCATCTCACTGACAACGTAACTTGCTTCAAGTGCTGCATCGGACTCCTTTCTTGCTCTCTGGAAGAAGTTTTGTTGCGTTGACAGTCCTTTCTTTAGCTGTGCAGCTCATTGTGTCCGTTCATCTCCCTGGTACTTAGCATACTGCTCTGCATGTTTAGTTGAATAATGCCGCTTTAGATTGTACTCCTTAAACACGGCAATTTTCTCATTGCAGATGAGACAGGTGGCATTCCCCTTAAACTCGACGAAGAAATAATCAGTCTCCCACTTCTCCTGAAACACTCTGTACCCAGCGTCAACCTTTCTTTTGGCCATAGTGTTAGCAGCGTGCCAAATGTTTGTTTTTTTTCTACTTGGATTCAGGTGTGGTGATGCGTTCAAGGGTCCTAGGATGATGCGCTGAAGGGTCAAAAACAGAATTTTTTTTGCATTTTTCCCCAGTCGTGACAAGACTGCATTCAAGGTCCGCTGCATTCACGGCCGCAGCAGGCCGGATTTCACTATGAATTGATATCACATAGCGGGCCGTATAGAATGGTCTGGAGGGCCGTGTCTGGCCCCCGGGCCGTGAGTTTGAGACCCCTGTCTTAGACTGTCTGTGGCTCAGCAGCCATTAGGCTATATTCATGCATCAGATCCAAAGTAGCACATTTTTAAATGAATTTTATCCTAACCCTTTTTTTTCCTCACAGAGACCCATGACAAAGCCAGCCAGCCAGCCTCAACAAAGCGGCGATGGCTGTTTGTCTTCCCATTGTATGTTGTGTGTGTGTGTGTGTGTGTGTGTGTGTGTGTCATCATGGCACATGGTCCTGGAGACATCCATCCTGGCGGGAGTACTTTGCCAGGTGTTTATATGGCTGTCTGTCTGTGGACAGATTTTGTCACTGTGATAGTATCACCATTGTGCAAGATACAGTCACAAACAGATGTGTGGCTGACATCAAGATAAAGCTGAGTTGATAGATAGTTGTGAGATAGGTGTGGTCTGATCAAGGGGGGCCCTAGCCTATGTTAATTTCAAGTCACAGATAGCTGAGTTACAGATGGGGTGTCCCACCATACTGTAAGATGGTCTCTAGTTTTAGTTTGTTTTAGTTTTACAGCCCACTTGGTTCACTCTCACAGCCATCATCAACCTCATTTCCAGGCACAGCAGGCAGCTGTTAATGCTTAATCTCTGTACACTACCTGTGCAGCACCAAATGGCAAACAGGCAAAGTTAGTGAGTGAACATACTGGAGCATTTAGCAGCTTAAGAGTCAGGGCCTCATTTCCCAAAAGCATCTTCAGGCTAAGATGATTATAAAGTCCTTATGAATTTCCTCTTAACATGACTCACTAAGTAGACCTTTAAAAGGGTTTTATGTTCTCACCAATGTTTTCCCTAGGTCAGATGTTCAATGTATGTTTCCCCTAGTCAATATGTTAAAATCACCCACCTACAGATAGCCTACTGATGTTATACTCATTGAAACCTACACCCACAAGACAATTTTCTGTTGTAGACATTGATGTCTAACCCCAACCCTCCACAGTAGCTGAACGGATTTTTACAATTCAAACTGCATTTGCATTTCTTTTGCAATCTGAACTGCAGTCCAGCATTCTCTAACAATGCTAGTTCATATCAACAGACATAGAAAAGTTGGGTTGATTTCTTGTTTTGCCAGTCTTGTCCAGTGTACAAGCTTCTACAAACCAGCTGAACCGGCATTTGTCATTATAACACATTTTGGCAACTTTAAAAGTAGCCTACATCAGTTACCTGTGCTGACAGCATCACAGCGCTAAATCCAACTTGTATTGCATTAGTAATAAGCAATATGACAACATGATTAACATAATGTTGTGTGTAAAGGAGATACATTTCAGAGGTGGGAGGGAGGATGAATGGTACACATTGTGTTTGTTTATTATAAAGTTCATGTGTTTTTTGGGGTGATGAGACGAAACATGGCAGAGTTTGTCTCTCAAGAAAACTAAAACTGCGCCAACATGGCAGCATTTTGGATTTGAAGCCAACAAAAATGCATCCTAACTGACTGCAAATGACATGCTTTGCCAGTTAGAGCTGAACTTTTGTCCTGTTTCTATTTATTCCTCATGTTCACTCTGAAAGCGCTGGAAAAAATGAGGAATAGCTGATTCATGAAGTTGAAATGTGGAAATATCTATACGATACCTACAAAAACCAGAATAAGGTGGTAGCTGGCTGGTGCAAGATCCCCAGAGAGCTGGGAGTTTCTGGTAAATGACCATCGCTAATAACAACCTAGGCTACTTGCTGTTGGCTCAGTTGTATGTTATCTCCAGTAGTATCACAATATAAAGAATTTATTTTAAACGTAAATGTTTTATCTTATTACATCTTATATAAATCTTATTACCCTGTTACATAAATTTCAGTCTATTATCTAGATAGACCCATTTACTATAACTATTATTATTGTGATTGTTACTTTGGTAATTACATTTTATTACTTAATTATTACCTCTTTATTAACAAACCATGACCCCACTATTACCATGTTATTGCTGAGCTGTAATGTAAAGTGCTACTGAGTTTGCTAGCATCTTCACCATAACAACTTTATGTGTTGGATTTATCAATGTTTAGCTCGACACTGAGATTATTTCAGCCCTCAAAGCAACTCTACCTGCAACAAATATTTGAAGCCCTGAAGTGTCTAAAGCCCTAAAACTACAAGTTATCAGAGGACAGGTTTGAACATTAAAAAAGTCTTTCAAACAAGGAACAGCCATGGCTTCATCTCTTTTCAGCCCACAGCATCTCAAGTCCAGCGCAGTACCACCCACTTCCCAGCTGACTGGCAAATGTGTTTGAGAAGGCGTATGAGCTCCAAAGTGTGATCTAAACACAGAATGTCAAATTAGACTTTCATTCTCTGTCTACCTCTACATATCCTCTCGTAACACACAGACTGATTCTGACATTGTGTCTGAACCGTGATGTGTCGTGTTATTGAATGGCTTGCCTTTCAAAGCCTTTTGCACTGTTCTCTGCACTCATAGCAGTGATCAGTGACCTGATGATGAAAATGTTTTTTGTCCCCGCATCTCCTCTTCGCTTCTAAAATCCGGATCAGTCAGTTTCGTCTTTTGTCAGGGATGAATGAACAAATGATGAATGAAAGCTACTCATGTGTGTATCATCATGTCTACCTGAGCTAGTAAGATTATTTGCACCTATGAGTCAGCTTTTCTAATATTTCTCATATGAGCTAGTTCAGTGTGGGAACAAAATTATTAATTATGATGAAAAGAAATCATAGTAGGGGGGGTCTGTTATCACTGGGAACTCAAAAATCATCACAGAAACTGAAATAGTGACTTACTGATGTAAAACATAAGCAGCACTGTGGAAGCTACAGCTTTGAATGCCCTTCATCAACTGTAGTGAGTGTAGGCTATACAGGCACATACATGCCATTACCTTGTTGACTTTTAAACTCATGTTGCTTGTGACTGTACGTATTTTATATTGTTGATTATCCCTGTTGATGATGTACATGTACTTAATTATTTAATTCACTATTGCACTTGATGTTGAAATGTGTCATTTGAATTCAGTTTTTGTCACAGTGCTATTACAAAGCCTATCGCTATTTTTAAAAGACTAGATTGCAAGTGGGTGTAGTCAACAAATATGCGAGTAACTACAGTCAGTTCAAGCATCATTTCATACATAAAGACAGTGAAGTGAAAACCCCTCACTGCACATGAAACCAAGGTGTCTTTCATCATGCACTCCCCAGAGTGGAGGAGTATCTCATGGGGACAATGAAGTAGATGAAGAGTAACATGATGACACCAAAATAACATGTTGACACAAACAGAAAATAACAAGAACTTTGGTGCGCACTGTGGGAGTGATCTGCTCTCACCAGTGCCCATTGTGTGAAATATGGTGTAAACAGGAGGAGGCTCTTTCATCTGTCTTTCTTAAATCAATTAAGCATGTTCCTGGGGTTTACTTTTTATATTTTATATTGGTTCAATTACAGCAGTTGCTGTAAGACATTGAAATCTTTGTGATTTTAACAAAGTTAAAAGGGGAACTAGACCCTATTTTCCCATGTTTCATGTTTTAATGACCCATAGGAGCAACAATTTTTGAAAATGGTGGACACGTCCATTATTACAGATGTGAACCAAACACAGACTATTGACTGTACTGCTTTTATTATGGAATCACACATTTTGTTGCATGCGTGAGCGTGTGTGTGCATCTGTCTGTCCGCAGCTAATCTCACAAACTATTGGACCAATCAGCCTAACATGTTTTGTGCACATTTAAAACTATTCACTAGGGATGCACCGAAATGAAAATTTGTGGCCGAAGCCAAAGCCAAATAAAATTAAACACTTGGCTGAATACCGAATACCGAATACCGAATGCCGAATGCCGTTGTTTAGTTTTTCATTAGGTTTTGCACCCTCCAGATTAGTGTTGTCACGGTACCAAAATTGGGACCCATGGTACGATACCAGTGAAAGTATCATGGTTCTGAGTAGTATCACGATACCACAGCAAAAAATAGGCAGATGTGCCTTTTGTCATTTATAAAATGATAAATCACTTTTCTATAATACATCAATGATATTTCAATGGAATAAATTACTTATTGACTTATTCATACTTCAAAAACAGCATCAATCAGTGATGAACATAGGGGGAATCAAAATAAAATAAATAAATGAAATAAGAATCAACCAGACACCCTCCTCCCCTGACAAGTAAAGAACAGTCCCTAAAGTGCGGTGAGGTTTGTGGACCGTTACCTGCCACAAAAAGAGAAATGTGAATGGCTCGTTTCTCCTCTGACACGTCACATACCTGTGTGCCACCACGGCTCGGCTGTTCAGGTACTTTTGAGCAGTCATGACACCAAGAAGAGGAAATTATTAGACCTGGAGGTCATGACACCAAGAAGAGGAAATTATTAGACCTGGAGCCTTCTCTGTTGCCGGTAAGCCGTTATCTTGCGCCGCGGAGCATTATGGCCGCAGCGGCATATCAAGTGCCAGGTGGCCAGCGCGCGCCGTTATTGGACGGCGCATGGACACTCACCCTCTTGCGATTGGACTTTGAACTTATCCCACAGTAGTGGTACCTGGGGTACCGTAGTACTACGGTACTCCAACATTATGGTATCATATGTACGGTGGTGTTTTAGTACCGCGGTCTACCGTTGGTACCAGTATACCCTGCAACACTACTCCAGATAGTTCAGTATTACATTCTTTACAAACCACTTTTCTTCTATCACTCCCCAACTCTTTGAAATATCGCCACACTGCCAACATTTTACTCCGTCCGTCACCGCACGCTGTTTGATTGCGTCATCAAACACGCCGCTATTATTCGGCCTTGCTTTTCACTTATTCCACCGAATACCGAATGTGTGTTTTTTTGCAATATTCGGCTGAATATATTCGGTTACCGAATATTCGGTGCATCCCTACTGTTCACTTCTCATGGTTGTGGTGATTCACATTGTTAAAAACAAATCTTTTTTACTGACTGTTTTATACCATCATTGACTGCTGACTCCTCACTCCTTCCAGTCAGCCAGTAGGGGCCACAAGTTTTCCAAGACACTGGGAGCATTTCAGAAGCAAAGTGTTTTCCCTGCCCAGGTTTGTGGACTTGCACATTTTGTTGATTTGATATTTGTGCTTCTGTCCTAAGTGAGTAAGTTGGTTACATAATTAAATGGTTTGTTTTTTGGTCTATTTTACTGTTAATTTCTACTTTGTTGCGCTGTAGCCTGCAGACAAAGTTAATACTGTTCAAAATCCAGTTTTGAACAACATGGATCAAAGATTTGTAGCTTTTTTTAAATTATTAATACTACATTTATCCTCATAATTATATCATATCTATATTTCGTATACACCGGGCTGTTCTCATAAACTGTTTGTACGTTTTCCTATGAAAAATAATGCACCCAAATTTGTACATATCCCATCATGAGCCAGTAATTTGTATAATATCCCTATATAAGGCTGTGATCACATGACCAATGCAATGACAGGAGCAAACAAGGAAGCGAACTTTGAGTCATTCTATGGTGCGTCCTCACCATGTTTCTTTTCCTAAACCTGACCATAGTTAGCCTGGAAATCCAGACTCAAATCTAGAAAGATTTTGAGACTGGCCCTCACCGATACACCCTTCCTACCCAAGGGGCGGCACTAACTGAGGCATTTCAAATGCCGCCACACGCCATTGGATAGCACGATGGCCAATCAGAGCAAAAAACAAGGTGACATATTCATTGCAGTAAGCCCCATTGGTGTGTTGACCAGTGGGGCTAACTGATATATTATGCTTTTGCCGTATCCCGTTGGCAAAACAGCACAAACGTCCTTCCTGGAAGCGAAGGCTTCTAGGGCAGTCTTCTATTCCTCTCTCAAGGAAAAAGATAAGTGTAGTTGGCTTAGCGTTTCTTCCAAAGCTAAATTGAATGGACGCGTTCATTCAGCAGCTGCCATCTTGGCTGTTTACTTTTCGACTCCTACAGCGCAACGCTGTCCTCATCATGTTACGCCCGCCCAGAGCCCGCCTCTGTCAGATAGACTGATCTGATTGGTCCGATAGGCGATTCAGCGGGCTCTGCTCGTCGGGGCCAGATCTCTGTGCAGTGCAAACTAGAATTATCTAGGGGCGGGACATCTGGATTTCCAGGTTAGACCACAGTAACTTACGTGCCTAAACCTGAAGACGCCCATCCATGTTACTTTTCCTAAACCTAACCTCTGTAACTTTATGTTCATTATGTAACTTTATGTTATGGACTCATGGGGTGCTAATTCGTAGGATATCATGTTAACTACTTTATGAGAATACGTTGCATACAGTGCTTTTTAGCAGGAGAAGTCGGTCTGCTCTATGCTTGGCTTACCATGGACACTCAGCTGTTGTAGTGTATTATCATTTGCTCTGAAGGTTTGGAACAGATGACCAGTAAGGGGCTTAGGGTTAAAAAACATATATGGTCAGGGTCAAAGAAAAGATATTTATGGTTCAGGGTTAAAGTGGGTGAAATCCAACTAGGGTCACCCTTGGTTGTTTGTTTGACTTTGTCTCACATTTCACAGAAACAGCGAGTCTATATAATGGGAGTAATTTGGGGTTGCTTTTCAGAGCAGTTCACATTGGCTTCGAACCCTCTCCAAGCATTCTAGATGCTTGATAGATGCTGTACTTCTTGTAATAAACCTTTTCTTTATGCAAGCAAGACGGTGTCATCTGGAGTCTTCTTCATCACCTTCACATCATCGCTAGTTAATAAACAACACTGTACTATTATTACAGACATGTCGAAGCATCCCTGAACTTGCCTCTTTTGATATTTAGCCTGCAAACATCTAGGGTTTGTGGGAAATGGGGTTCATTGAGGGCCACTAAAAAACATACATTGAATAAACAACTAGCCTACTGTCATTAAAAAATAAAAAAAAGCCTATGTATTGAGCCACATAACTTACTGTTGAGAAAGGCTCTGTTCAAAGGCTGGATGTTTAGTTACTAGCAAAGCTATTGCTAGTGAGTCTTGGCTAATATAGCTATTACTATATTTATATTAAAACACACACACACACACACACACACACACACACACACAGAGAAATAAAAGATATTCATTGACTTAGATTTGGTGAATGGGATTAACAGCAGTCCCACTGCAGATACCTATGGCCTAACTTTTGGTTTATAGTTCAGTGTCAGAAAGATTTTGTCCAGTCATAGCAGTGACTGTGGTGAGCAGAGGGTTTACATTTGTTAGATGATTGTTACTTAAAACATGCGTAATATTTGAGCCATTGCTAAATGTTGTCTTTACTCTCACTAATCTCCATCCACATCTGAAACTTGTAGGAGAAAACACAAGCAGCTCGAGCTGATCAGTTGTCAAGTTTCCATCCAAATGTTTTCACTGATTTCTAGAAAATCAGCAAAAAGAATAAAAAAAGTGAATTATTGTGTGTTTCTATCCACTTCTGTTGTGCAAATATTAGGAAATGCAGAAGAAGACGGCGCAACAAGGTGACCAATTTAAAGAGTGCTAGTCAAAACCATGTGGAAAGGGTGATGGAAATATGACATAATGTGCATTCCATTTGTTAATTTGAGGAGGGTCGTGATTTTTTTGTCTCTTCAGTTGAACCGAAGCTTTAGTGACAGTTTTAAGTACATCGTGATTTATTCACTTAATCTGTTTCCATTGCACTGTCTCAAATTTTGCTTTCATCCATAAACCAACTCTTCCAGCTCAGCCAGACATAAAAGACGTTTTTGTGAAATTTTGAGTTTGTTTTGAAATTTCTACTGTTTACACTCAGTTTTTCTTTTTTTTAAATATGTAACTTAAAAATGTAAATAAAAATGTCGATCGAAACACATTTAATCAGAATTCTTGTGGTCTCCTTGTGCCATAGCTCTGTCATGTAGTAATTTTTGATATAGTATAGCCTATGGCATGGCTACAGCGGCTGTAGCATGGGTTCATAACTTATGCATGGTGTTAATGACAGCTCCTTAATGTACTATAAATCCCTTTTAACTGCAGTAGAACTGAACTAGGCCGTTTTGAAGACAGTAGAGCTCTCTTAAACTACTGACTAATGCTCCTCACAGCTTAAGTAAAAGTAAAGTAGGATTTTCCTATTAAACAATGTGAAGACTCATACAAAAGTAATCCCTCCCAGTCATCACTTATGACCCACAAGAGGTGAGTAGCGGTTCATTCATCTGCAGAGACCCTGCCCTCTGCCTGTATTTTCTTATTTTGTTACCCGTTTTTGAAAGGAATAGCCAAATAAACACAGGCCATTGACCCAAAATGTTGTACGTGTCCTGTATGAAACCAAAAGTAAGTGTTGACTCTGATATGTAGGTTATCTTACACAGCATACTTAACTTGCATCATGTATGTAGCCTAAGATAACCTATGTATGTAACTTAAGTTACATTAACCATGCCGCTAACAACCATACTTATCTTAATCCAAACCATGATTTTCCCTAAACCTAACCAAGTAGTTTTGGCAGGACTAAAACTACAACATAATAAAACTGCTGTCAAGGTGCGGTTTGCCCCATCTAAAGCATATTGGTGGTGATGACAGCTGATATGGACCATTTAATCGGCTGATAACATTTGAAATGGGTGATCTGAAAGTGTTCAGAACTTTTCTGGGCAATAATAGCGTGCAGGGAGGGTGGGACTCTATAAAAAGGTGGTGACCAGGTGCCAGATCATTAGCACTCATTTAAGAGGATCTGATGAGCCGGAAAGAAGGGGCCAAATTTGAATGTTGATTTTAAAAACCGTATTTGACAAATCCTTCTCATTCTGCCTTTAGCTTTTACATCTTTATTGTAATAAAAACTTTTAAACTGCAAGCATTCCGTGTGTGTTTCCCATTTTTGGCACAACCCAGAAGCGAGGTGATGATGACGCTGTCAGGTTGGTTCTATTGTTACTCTAGTATGACAAGAATTCAGTGTTAGATTCTTGGATGTCTTATGGAATAATATAACCAACCAGGACTGTCTGCTGACCTCTGAGAGACACACAGCAGTCTGTTCATGGCCAGTCACTGCCTGTTCTCTGCGATGAGAATCACAAGTCAGGCTGACACCTCAGTTTGGATGATTTATACCACTCCTTCCCTAACTGACTGAGACTGAGCTTTCTGTGGTATGCTCTGGTAAAGATGCAGAAAGAACATTCCATTTACTTTCCATTGTATTATTTCATGCTTTAGAAAGCACGGTTTCATTATATGCTGATAGAAATAATGGATAGTTATGCAAGCAAGTGCTCTAATTATGAATTCCTCCTTGGATGAGGATTATATTCATAGTACAAACCAACCAGTGAATGCAGCCATATATACATAGGTGATCAAACAACTGACTGACCATTATCAGTTTGCTTCAGCAAGCTCAACTGCCTGTGGGACACAAACAGGTAATTAGCGCGAGGTATTTATCTATGAAGATATACATTGTTTTCGCAGACTTCTTTGATATTAATGGAGTAGGCAGTTTGGCAAACATGATTACTTGCTCAGACTTGAAAGAGAAGATCAATACCACTTTTGTGTCAGTTTGTTAGAACAGGAGCTAGAGGATGATTAGCTTAGCTTAGCTTAGCTTAGCTTAGCTTAGCTTAGCTTAGCTTAACTTAGTTTAGCGTTAAGACTGCAGGCAGGGTAACACAGCGAGCCTGGCTCTGCCCAAAGTTCAAAAACACACCTAACACCTCTACCAGTTACTCACTTATTATCTCATTTTGTTAAATCAGAACATTAAGAGACAATTCAGTGATAATTGATGGATTCTCTGAGAGTTATGCACTGAAGTATTTCTCAGCAAACTGCAACCAAGCATGGTGACTTCCTGCAGTCTTGGAGGTTGCCTGGTCGCCAACCTCACAGTGATGACTCAGCGTGGTGAGTCACCATTGCTGCCAGTTTATTCCAGTAGCCAACAGCGCCACTGCAACAAATAATATTTTGCCCTTAGATTGCCATTCTAAAAAATTCAGCCATGAAATGCATCATTCCTGGCTGCAATGCATCAAACAGATCACTGCACGGCCTCTCAAATGAGAAAGATGTCACAAGTCCCAAGTGGATGGATTTTATTTTTGGAGACTTTCTTTGACCTGTCCGTCTTTTCGGATGTGTAACAACTGGAGTGCATAATGTTGCTCAATCGGGGCTACACAACGCTTAAGTAGTAAGGTATCCAGATTATTATGGAAGAAAGGATCCATTGCAGAATTATTTTGTGCTTATTAATTTATGTAATTTTTCTAGTAATGTCCAGTAATTGTCCAGATCACATGTGGTTTCTTCTTGTGTTAAGGAGCTATGTAACATCCGATTGTAAATTCTGTCCCAGAGGACGGCAAAAAGTAAAAATATTTCAACTTTAAACGGCAATGCCGTCTACCGTTACTATTGCCAGTATTCTCTGGCAGCCTTACCTAATGTTACCATCCTGCTCTTGTCCACTAAAACAATATCAGGTTTGCTATGAAACTGCTGACAGGACACCTCCAGCTGCAAACATGGTCATTTATTACTCTTTTTCTTCGTTATTTTTTTTACATTGTTGCCTTCAATTGTTAGTAAACAGTATAGAGGCAGACAGGAAACAAATGGGAAGAGGTGAGGTATGACATGCAACCAAAGTCCCTGACTGGAATCAAACCAGGGATGTTGTAGTTATGTGATGTGTGTCTTAACCATTCAGCTCTCAGGACGCCTCCATTTTTCCGCTTTTTATTATGAATTTTTAAAACATATATATATATATCCAGTTCTTATGATACAGGATGAAGATTTGGAAATGATAACTGTTTTTATTGATCAGTTTCAAAATGTGGTTATAAAGTTACAGTAAGTCTGATGTCACATCTTCTTCACTATGCACAAAATAAACAAGTCTGCTACTGATGACTTACGAGTGACTGTCTGATGTGTGGACAGAATAAACAGGCTGTTTTAGTTTGACTGATCTGTGTATGTGAGGGTCACTACTCATGGGTTTTTGTTTTGTTTTGCTTTTGTTTATGACAAAGATGCTGGATCACGATCTTCAGAATGCCTCTACCATTTTCAACAAAGTGTTGATTATTATTGTACTATGGTATCATATAATTTGGTATAATCCTGTGCATATGTTGCTACTTCCTGTAAAGCAATATTACTGTGCGCAAGATAATCCATTTACGTAAATTACAACACTGTGATTATTCTAATAATCTATCTCTACTTACATGAGAAGTCTTTTAGGTGTCTCTCGTAGCTTTGACTTCAATAGACTTGATATGACACCTGCTGTTGCAATGTGGAAGAGTGCCCTGCTTAAACTTACTTTTCACATGTTTAATTTTACAAATACATTGACTGTTGGGCTGTGAACTGAATTACTGATTCAGCTTCAGTTGAAAAGCAGAATCAATACAACGTTGTTTGGGTTAACTCAAACTGTGGAGGGGTTGAATTATTTTCAACACAATGACACTAAGGTACAAACATTGATTTTTCATTTATTTCAGTTATTGGCTACCAAAGTAATTCCCTTCCCTTCCCTGTCTTGGGTCTTTGTCATGGGAATAAACACACGTTCATGGCCAAATAACCAACTTCCTTAAGCCCAACCGTTGTGTGTTAACATAGATTCTCATTATCTGTTAACCTGATGAAAGAAATATGGTTTCACATGACTTTATAAATCAGGTTACAGCTGAAGGCGTACAGATTTCCTACTGCCTATGTGTAAAGTGTTTTGCTGAAGCCACTAGAGGCTGCCAATCATCACTTGTTACAACGAGTTATATTAATGGTCAAAAATATTTCTGTGGCTACTGTAACATAGTGGTTCTCAACCATCTTTGAGTAATGTACCCTTTGTGATGAGCTAAAATGCCTCGAGGACCTCCTTGAATGGGGGGTTGCTTAGGACGACATTAATACTTATAATATATATATGATGTGAAGGAAAGAAGAGAGAGAGAATAAATACCACATTAAAATTAACAAAATACCACAGAATCTATCCTGAGGTTCAGTCTGCTTGCAGATGCACTGCTATGCTTGTTAAATGCTTCCAGTGCACTTTGGTACCATGGCAGCAATGTTCAATGTAACCACATCCAGCAGACACACCACATATGTTTCACCCCCAAGTTTCAGTTGTCCATCACATGCGCATGTGTTGTAACGGATATGTTATAGCTGTCTTACATCAGCCTTGTAATAAATCACGTGTTGCACCCACAACTACCACAACCTAACACAATTTTCTTTCAACTTATGCCTACCATGCACTAGAAGGCTTTGAAAAGACTTTTAAAAGACTGAGGTCGGACCCACTCTCACATCTAAAGACAATGTTAGTTTTTAGTCACACACTTTACGATTTTCCAAAGACTGGGGATCTTGCAGTGTCACTCTTTGCAAGACTACAACTAGCTACCTTTTGAGATTATTTCCCTTCCTGCTCCTGGGGGAAAACATTACGCCAAACTCCTTTTAAGAAATATGGCATATTAACTATTCCCCATGTCCACAAAAACACATAACTCTAGTACACAAGATAAATGCATACTATTTTGATGGTATTTTTGTCAATTCCGCATCAATATAATCCATAAAGATAAACTGTATTCATGTACAAACTTATTTTGGATCTTGTCGCCTCAGCTTGCTGCCAGCCCCCGTTGGTTAGCTGCGCTATTTTAGAGGGAGGACACCGTGGGAATGAGAGGCAAACCATTTCAAAAATTCAAATATTTCTCACCAAAATAAGTGCAGGTTGGTGGATCAGATACATAACACTGACTCTTGTTTACGCGACAACTCCACCAGTTTCTCCTCCAATTTCACACTAAAAGAGAACCAAGACTTGTTCACATTTGTGCGCCTCCCCAGAGTCCCCTCCATGTTTACCACCTACCCAGTTTGCTGCCTCCTGTTTGGTGCTGGAGAGAGTGCAGCTATTGGTTCCTAACAATGTTCATGTCACTGAACTTGACTATTTGCACAAGCCAAGGCTAAAAACTTATAATAATATTAAACATGTTTGATTCTGTTGAAAAATCAAGACAAGAGAAAGACTGACCTGAAACAGCTCAGACTGAGTTTTATGACCACCTTACACCAAACGATCGAGACCAGGGGAGCACAACAACTGAGGTATAACTCTCAGGATTTTATTCCAGCATTGGAAATTTGCATGCGACAGTGAAATCACTTGAAAAGTTGTTTGTGTATGGCCAGCATTACGTACATAACTACTGTGACTGTATTGGGCTGAGTGTGTGCAGCAGTGCAGCAAAACAGTACTGTGGTTGATCGGCTCGCCGGGTGTTGTAGACACTTACAGAGGACCACAGCTGCTGACATGCTGCTTTCACTACGCAACTGGTGTGGACAAGGTGAAGGCTCAGACCCATACTGTCATTGAATGCCTGTAATGTCAGCACAGGTAGGTCCTCCAGTTCAGAATAGTGTGAACTACATCCATCACTTTTTACGTGTAATGCAACACTATGACTATGATTGTCTGTGTCATTATCCGCCTATCTGAATGTCAATCATGTCTTCTCCCACTCCACAATACCTCTCTTTCCACCCTTCTGTGTGGCTGTTTGGAACATTTATAAACACTTGTGCCTCCAACATGGTCAGAGGACATATTGTTCAAAGTAGTTCATTTCAAGCATGCTGACACTTTCCAGGCCATGCTGCCTCAAAAGGCCTGCAGTACCAGTAAACACCACTGGGAGTCTGTGGACCCCCAGAAACAGTGCTAAAACAAAGTCACAGAGTGTATCTTTACAAATGTCAGGTTTGGGTCACTTTGGTCTGATATACCTCAGGTTGTGTTAGATAGGCATTAGTGCTATTCTTGAATGGCTGCATCAAAGCTGATAGACTGTAGGGTAAGAGGAAACATTCCTCTCATATTGAGGATGTCATTCAGTGGCAGTGGTGCAACAGATTGCTCTAATGGGAGCTCGGCTTGAGACTAAGAGGAGGAGGGGACAGCACTGATGCTTCTATGCTCAGAGGTTATTCACATATGCAAGAGCTACTATAATGGGTGGGAACAACATGAACACACACGCTCTCGCTCTCCCTATCTCTCTCATGTCATCTTCCAGCCTCTCCTTTTTGTTGCCAGCCCTGTCTGTCTTCAGTTTAGATTAACACATTTCGTTGTGTCTCAAATTTTTCTGGTACCTTTTAGCTTTGTCATCATCGTTCCGGGATGTTGGGTGAATGGAGAAAAGAAAATATTTTCAGTCCAAAGAGACATCAAGTGGACATTTGGTCCTGCTGTTGATGTGCAGTGAGGTAGTGTAACTATCATCTCAGACTGCACTTCATCCGTCACAGTCGACTCACCTCTTTAATAAAAGTATAAATCCTCGTGTGCTGTGCAATTAATTGAATATGTGAGGGGTGATCTGAGACTGTAGGGTTGAGTAAATTGAGTTACAGGCTATTTTTTCATTCTTGAAAATTCGACCATCCGGCGACATAGTGCGACTGTAGAAGCAACAGTTGGTGTCATGCATCTCACTGATGCCTTCTACAAGTGAAGGATGTATTTAAAGAACAGCTTTGAAGTTGGGTCTGGGTTTATTCTCGTTTTTCACACTGATCTTACCTTCTGCTGCCTCCTGGCCATGTCAGTAGGTTGCTTTGCGTTAAACGGATAGGCGATGCAGCGCATCACAAACACATACAGCTGGAGTCTCTTTTTCCTCTCCTCCTCCTCTCTCTGCATCTTCTCCAGGTCCTCTTTTTCCTTGTCGCTGCCCACCGACGGGCTGGGGCTGGAGGGTCGGCCACCGCCGCTCCCGCGGCCCCTGGGCTGGAGCCCTCCGCCGCCGTTGCCGTCGGAGGCTCGGCCCGGTGACAGCCGGGTTCCTCCGAGGCTCTTCGGGGCCGCCACCTCTTTGCGCTCCACCTCCAGTATCTCATCCCCTTCCTCTTCGCTGGAAGACGGGTCCAACATGCTGGCGAGGCTTGGATGGAGAATATAGGCTACCTGCTGCAAAGGTAAAACTGTAAAAGTAGAAAAAAAAAGATGCCGAGCAGCTTGAGTGTCAGCCACAGAGGGAAAGATCCAGGGGAAGTCGCTGTGGAGACGAGAAACCTGACAGATGAGCGACTATGACTGTTGCTTTTCAAGAAAAAAAAATGCCGTCAGACGTGTCAATCTCAGCAAGAAAAATGAAAGTGTTGTAGAGTCTAGTTGGCTGCGTGATTTCCAATCCTTTCAAGTCTACCAGTCAGTGGCACATAGGAGGGATTTATCATGAGAGCAGATATAAAGGGGGAGGGGTCGCAGGGAGGGAAAACAAGAGGAAACGTAGATGTGTTGGTGCTCTGCTGACTGGGGGGGGGGGGAGGCTGGGCCCGGAGCTGACCGCGGTGCTGAAACCCGATCCCCGACTGCTCTGGGATCAGTTTGATCTGGCTATGAGCACAATAGATGAACGGCCACCTGATGATCCATCTGAGTCAAAAGAGGACAGGTTACAGCACCAGACCGGAATAAAATCGCTTTGGCTTTCACAATAAAAGCTTCACCACTGATTTCAAATAAATAACCGAATGAATGGTGACTAAATGAATAATTTTACGTATTATCTGTTAAATTGTCTGTCTGTCCGTTTGCTTACTTAGATTGGGGTGCTGTGATATAAACCTTAATTAACTGCCTGAACCTCTTGCACACAAACATTTGTATAAAAATTTTAAGAAAAAATACTGGGGAAAAAAAGGCTTTTAAAAATATGTATTGAGCAAAGCTCAGACTTCACCTGACTGGGATTCAAGTATGAGTCCCAAATCAAGCCCTATCATCAGTTATGTTAGGATGTGGAGATCTAACTATTTACAATATTCAGTATCTGTAAAGCTAAATATCAATAGGATGCATGAATCCAACACAACAAACACTACAATGCTATATAACACAAATGTACTTGGTTAGTCGGTTAGTTAGTCTTTTTTAAATTTAGATATCATGTCATACATTTGGCTCAAGAAAAACATCTATTGTGCCATTATGTTTACATCTACATATGTTTAGGTGATGTGTTTATGTGCAAATTATCAAATGAATTGTGCACCTGTGACTCATAGAGGAACTACAGTCCAGTTTCTATGGTGGCCCTGAGAGCTCAATGCAAATTAAGAAAACATGTTCACCTATTTGACAGCACATAACTGCAAATAGAGAAAACACAACCAATACAGAGACACTCTGCAAGTAGCAACACATGACACCAGAAACTGTTTCCAGTGGACACTAAAAAGGGATGCATGTTAGCATTTTGCTTATTATTATCCTTATCCACTGTGAGGGTCCAAAGGACAGAGGAATGTCATATGCTGTAAAGCCCAAATTGTGATTTGTGATATTGGGCTTTATAAATAAAATTGAATTGAATTGAATTTGCCTGCCAATTTATATAATCTGACAAAACACACACGCTTACTGTGAAACAGGTGTTAAGATGTAGCTTCTTTAAGGAACAGCTCAGTATATAATGTGGGGATAGAGTGTGCGTGGTCAAGAGAGAAAGCAATGGAGCAGAGAGAAAAATAAGAGTAAAGTTGTCACTTTCTACCACTTGACTAAAATAATAATAAGAAGAAGATTTGCTATATTAATTCCTGTGGGGAAATAAAACTTTTTTGCACACAGACTCGAAATACACACAAATGATCAAACAGGACCTATACATGCATTTCAATCAAGAGAGACAGAAGAATGAAGTGAAGACAACATTTAATACAGAATATGAGAGTACAAATTAACAGATAATTTGTGCTGATTAAGATTTAACAGAAGTCTTTGGCGCTTAAACACCAGAGGGAGATATTTTGTGATAGAGGGATATCTGAGCAGCAGCAAGATAACTCCCCCTCATGGAGTCCAGACACTGATGGTGGTGGTGGCTGCTGACTCTGAGGTTGCTGAGGCGTATGAGGCTGATGAATCCATAATGACTAGGTGGTGATGGGGAGGTTTAGGGCGCAGTCAAGGGCAGCAAGACAGAGCTACAGCAGAGAAATAACCCTATTTAAAATGAGGAGCAGTAAGATGATAGGCTGACAGGGAAGGTGTGTCGCTGTGCTATTGGCTGATTGTGAATCAGCTGATGACTCAATTGACCTACCCACAAAATGGCACCTAGAGATAGTGAGTGAGCATGCATGCAAGGAGTGAATGGCAGGGTGACCAAGACACTTACAGCCTGAGCATGAAAAGTTTTGTCTTCCTGACTGAACTTGTGTTAGAACTTCATTAAACAAAGAGATGTCAGAGTGAGGGGGCTGCCTGAGAATCAGTGCCTTTTTCAAGGGTGCCTTGGTGGGGCCCCGGGAGGTGAACCCATGCTTGGTCTGTACGGGGACGTGAGCTGGTGACCCTCTGGTTCCAAAGCCAAGTCCCTATGGACTGAGCAACCGCTGCCTAGGGATTAACCTTTGTGTGTTTCAATTTTATAATCAACATGTGCAGCTGCAGCGTTAAAGCTGAGCTAAAATCAACAAACAGTAAGCGTTCTTGAGACATCTTCCAAGTGTTTTGTGACGAGATGTGTGGTGCAGCTAATAGCATCATCTGGGCCACAACCTTGCTTGTAAGCAAACTAGAAGGGGTCTAATAACACATCTACCTCCCATCTAAGCAAGGACACTATGATCCTCTCAAAGCATTTCATAATAATTGATGTCAGTTCAAAAAGCCTAAAATCATCATTCACAGATTTTTGAAAGATGATGCACTATGCTGAGTCAGATCCTCTGCACATATTTTTGGGAGAAATGCAGAGATGCCAGCTGGCTTTGTGACCTTCTTATTACAGGTGTGTGATCTTCACATCCTCAGATGACGGTTCATATTGAAAACAAACTCAGATGGAGGGTCCATGTTGAAAGTCTCTGCTCTAGACTGCAACAGCAAATATACTTTTTTATGTAGACTCAGGGTCTATGAAGTTGAGCATAAGTTTATGTTTCTATTTCACCATACAGTCGTAGAGAGCATTAGAAGATAGGGTTAATAGCCTGCTATGGTATCTTGTAGCTGAAATCACAGATTGCTCATTTGGTCATATGAACAATCTATGAGCAGTCAGTTATCAGACAGGCATGGAAAATAATATCTGATCCAGCTCAGATTCTCCATCCAGAGTCCCACCTCTTACCATCTGGTAGAGGATTCAGGGTTCTATAGAGCTGAACCATTACAAGCATTCATTCCTGCTCTTGTCCATTCAGTTTGTCAATGCTAACAGGTAATGTAGGATGTTGGCCATGAGGTTGTGCAATAGTTCACCATTGTCAGAAGGTGTGTGTGTGTGTGTGTGTGTGTGTGCGTGTGTGTGCGTGTTTATGTGCAAATTGTTAGGCTACATGAAGCTATATGACCTTGAGATATTTTTATTATGTAGCATGCAGATTTTAGCTTCTGTGAAACTGCAGGACCAAGTCTGGGTCAAATCTTCCTACAGGGCCATTAAAGTATATGTGATCTTATCATATCTTAACACCCAGTAGATTACCTTATTTCTAACTGAAATGTCTCCACAACAACTGGAAAACAGTTTTTCAACAAATACCAGTACAAAATAAGATTCACTTCAACACTGAAGCTCGATACAGGCTGTCTGTGACCCCAATTTAAACTTGGAGGCTGTAAGTTTCACTATTTTTATGCTGTTTTACTGTTAATATTGCAGCTTAGCCTACTGAACTTGGCGTTAGCATGTTGCGCAGCTAATGTGGCTAGCTTCAATTGTATTTACTCTCTGGAATAATGCTAATGTCAAGTCCTCTCCTAACAAATAAATGGTGCTAAATCTACTCTCAATACATGTATTGACTGGCTGTGCTCTGGTGAATTGTGACATTGACGTTGAGAAGAACTGTTCTAGGGTAACGTTAAGATGATCTAATTTTTAAGTCACTGGATAATAGTGATCAATATATTTATATTAAGTTATACATAAAAAGCTTTGAGTTACATGTGATGATGGGGGATTTGTAGGGAGAGCTGCTGTCAGCAGCCCCAGGATCTCTCCTGTTGCAGTTTACTCTCCCTCTGATTGGCTACTATCTGTTGCCTTCATTGGTTGGTTGGGTTGGTTAGGCAAGACAATGATAAATGATAACAATGACAATGTATATGATTTTATATCATATAATGTTAACATTATTAATAAATACGTCTTGCTATTAGATAGATAGATAGATAGATAGAGAGAGAGAGAGAGAGAGAGAGAGAGAGAAAGAGAGAGAGAGAGAGAGAGAGAGAGAGAGAGAAAGAGAGAGGGGTGTAAATCACAAGTTTCATCACAATACAATATGATATCGATTCTTTGGACAACAAAACAATATTTGCTGATACAAAAACAGTCTGTGATGATATGATTTCGATTAGATTTAGTTCAGAGGCCTGTGACTGATATGAAACAGTCTCAGTAGATATTCTTATTGTCTTTCTCTTGGCTTTTAACCATTGTCTTCCTGGTGCTACGATGCTAATACTGTTTGAATGTTTAGGAATGAGACAGAAATGGTGACACAGACGTGCCATGGGGATTTCAAAATAACTAACCATTTCAAAATGAAGGCATATCTTAAAGATGACAATATGTATCAATATTTACACTTTGCATCAATAATATTGGATGGTTGAATCGTCGTCATTAAATGTTCTGCCTCTCGGTTCATTAAGAGTTTCTTTCCCTGTGCTGTGCGTAGCTTAAATAACCTTTAACTGCTCACATTAATCCATCCGTGTGCCTGCACACATTGGTGCAAATGTTAATATCCATTATTATTATTTTTGTTGTTATTATTATACTTTTAAAAGGGTGCCAAACATGTGTACTTCTTTATCTTGCACTTTTTGTCTTGTACTTTATCAATGATTTTTAGTGCTAATATTTGCACTTTTGAATTTCTTGTACCTTTTTAGATGATGTGGGTGTATCGCCGGGGGCATTGTCCTTGTTATGTACCTACCTGTTTGTTTGTATTATTTATTCATTTCATGTCTTATGGTCCCTTGTGTCTTAAATGTGAACTCTCACAATCGTTTTCCAATGTGGTATTTTACTGCAAATGGCAAATAAACTGACTATGACTATGACTATGACCATCATCAATCACTTAAATGATATATTGATCCAGAGCAATGTGTCGTTGCACCTCTACTTTTTAACGCCACGAAGAGACCACAAAGAAGAGCCACTCCTCAACCACCAAAAAATAAATTTCACATGAGGTATGTCAAATCTTCAACACAGGACCCAAAGCAAACTTCATTATTACTTAGCTTTACTTGGCAGACTGCGTGACCACTGTGAATGATCAGAAATTGAGAAAACACATACAGTATCAGTTTTGACAAAACAGAAGAAACTACCTAAGAACTTACTAGCGAATAAGATCAGATAAGCACTATCCATCAGTCAATTTACAAAATAAGTTTATTGACATGAGACTTCTGCACAGTAGTGTACTTCATGTTTGGCATTTTGGCTGTGCTCTCATTAATCCCCACAGCATAGATTTAAATGCAAAGAGGAAGATTGGGTAGTGATGTTATATCTCATCGGCATCAATGACTGTTTGGGAAACATTTACCGAACAAAGATGAAGCAGCATCATGGGCCGAGCATTTTCTGATTGCTTCAATAGACAGATTAATTGTAAGAGTGCATTGGATAGGTGATGCAGAGAGTCAGCCATGTCATATGTGAATGCAGCAGTGTAACATGTTGAGGGCCCACCTTGCTCCATTACAGAGATGTAAAGCGTCTGATTTATCCTGTGAAAAAACACTCACTAGGAGGAAAGACATCAACTGTCCTGGAGGTAGATAAAATATTAGCAGACAACAGTCCACACTCTGCATAAAAAAGCTATCTTTTATAATGAGTTTTCTTCTTAATGTCTTATCAGGTTGCTATAATGAATGTATTAATCTTTTTAATCTGGCACTGCCTAAATGAAACAGATGATATGGTTAAGGAATGTCTATAGAGACAAGGAAGAAGGATGGAGCATCTGAGAATGAGTGTATATCACATGTGTCAACTTAAACAAATTCACACATTAATGTTTATACATACACAATATTGTTAATATGTCAGTGGTCACAATGTCCTCCTGCGGTCAGGTCATAATGTGCTCTTTTTAGCCTCTTTGGGGGCGCTCCGCCTGATAGCAGTTTTTGTGTGCACTCGAATGGATGGTGGCAGATATACCGTACATCAGAGTGTTACATATGTTTCATGTAATTCTCACCCTTATCTTCAGTTTTCATACAAGATATATTCAGATTTAAAGCCGACTGAGGACACCCAGTGACATGAATTAATCATTCCTATATTCTATGATGCATCAGTGGGCCAGCTATTGAGCCTTTCAGCAATTGCAGACCAGATTTTACTGTGCATGTGTCGTACCCCAGTTATATGACGCAATATGACGCCATGATGTCTACTTTGTTTAACCTCCCTGGTAGAAACTGGGAAATGAGAAAAGCCCATAGAATCTTAAGCTCAGCCTACCTGAGTAGGTATAGCTCCAGCTGGAGCAGCTACATGAACTGCACAGTAGCTACATGACTTGCCCACCATACCTACACCATCAGCCCCCTCGGCCCCTTGGTCCAGAAGTTGTTAATCCACTTTATTTGTTTACTTTATTCATTATACATGAATACTGGATTTGTCTTACAAGTAACAAGATGTAATCTTTACCCTTAACCTACTTTAAATGTGTCTCTTTACTTTTGGCCTCAGCTTTATTCACTACAATGTCGCGTTGTAGCAGGGTTCGACTTCGTGTTGGTGAGTTTGTCTTGTATTAGTGGTGGGCGCAGTTGTTTAGGAGCCAGTCGCGTAGATTTCATATATGACTGTTGGTATACATGTATCAGCCTACCAGGTGTATTGCATCTCTGACCGGTTTTCAGTTCCGCCCTCTGACTTCCTGGAACACAAAAAAGCAAAGTCAACAACAGAAGGCAAACAAAGATAGGGCCACAACTGGCCAACCCTGGGGCCGTCACTCATGTTTCAGCGTATTTCCATAGAACGGTTTGTATGATAACCTATGAAAAATACATGCACAACAGTTTGTACATTATCCTATGAATTAGCTTCCCACGAATGACGTTATGTCCTTAACATACAGATGTATAGATAACATAAAGTTACTGAGGTTAGGTTTAGGAAAAGAAACATGGTGAGGACATACCCTAAAATGACTAAAAGTTCACCCAAAGTTCACACGGATCCAAACATGGGACTCCAGGGGAAAGTCCTGGGCGAAGGTCTGTTTTGTTTTTTGTTTTTTTTACTCATCCAGTGTACAAACCAATGTCTCTTCCTTGCCCCTTGTTATTCCGTAACCACTTCTCTCTGCTGCACTTTAGAATGGCCAACAGTGCATCTCTATGCTCTCAGTGCCCCCGACACTAACCATATCACATAGTATTTGACACGAGTCAATTCATGCCTGCAGCACACAGTGGACACACCATACAGACACAAGAAATCAAGATACAGTAGCCAGAGTGAGATAACATTGCTCCTTCTCTGGAGAGTTACCATGTGTCAAGAAGCGGCTGGTGTGTGGGATTGACATGAAAAACAAAAGGCGAACAAACAAACCAGTGGGTCTTCGCCCTGAGGAAACAATACTGTTGCTGAGTCAAACAAAGCTAAAATTAGCTTGCGTCCATGTTCTGTTAAGTTAGACAAGGAAATGTAGCTTAGTTGAACAGCAACATTTACTGATTTACCATTGGTCTTGACTGAAGAATAGAGTAAGAGAAAAGAACGAGGGAGAGAGAGACAGAGAGTAAGCTGCAGAGGTATAGGCACACAGCTTGGAGCTCATATGCTCCTTATGACTGTCCAGTTGACAATGGTAATAAAGTCTGTTCAATCAGCAGTGCATTTAAAGTAACAGGTTTCACACATCCCTGAGTGTTCTCATATTAAATCATCAGCAGACAGAGGTATCACACTAAGCCTGTGCATCTGTTCAGTTTTGCTGTGGCTGATTCAAATTAACAGCAGGCTTCTACACAGTCTTTCAAAATAACTGCTGTCATCGCTGCAGCTTTAAGATCATTTGGTTAGTTTTCTGTTTACTGCAATTTCAGCTTTAATGAATGACAAAACCTCACTGTGTTTGAATCCAGATATCCTTGGTGAAACCAGGGTACTGCACTGACCGTCTGACATTGGCTGGTGGCTTGTAGGTGGCCAATCAATCTTTTGCCCATCACTGAAAAATCCCTTTTCACCTCACTTGTTCAATTTTATATGCAGGTTGTAAAAAGGACATAACAACAAAACAAAATGAAATTCACTTTTGGTTTTATACTGAGATTGAATAAATGCACGGGATTAACAGGAGTCCTGCCAAAAGATACCAATACCCTTTAAGTCACCAGCATGAAAACACAGCCCAGGCTTACCAATCACAGTCCTTGTGGTCCCCATGGAGTAACTATAGCAGTGATTCCCAACATATGGGCTGTGGTCCAAAAGTGAGTCATGGGTCCATTCTGAATGGACCACAAGTGACTCGTGAATGTGTCAAGTTTGTACAAAAACACACTTTAATTTGAAAAACAGTGAATTTTCAGCACTGAGCTTTTATTCTTAAGTGCTATTTCCTGCTGTAGAGTGAGTAACTAATGGACAGCTACTTGACAGAGACAGCCAACTAGCTCGACAACATGGCCAAAGGTAGTATGACGCTTAATATATTAGACTGTGTGGACTTTGAACTAATGACTAAGGAGAAATCTGAACCCCATGGCTGGACCATTTGGGAGCCACTGGTCTATAGCATAGCTTACGGTGTAACTATTGAGACTGTGTGCATAGGTTTATAACTACACTTAAAATGGAATGCATATTCATTTCACCTGTTCAAATACACAAAGGTAGAATTCCTGATCATCACTGTGTAAATAGTGATCTGTGTGGATTGTAACAAATGAATTTTTAGCCAAAGTAGCAGCACGGTTCTAGGAGTGGCAGTGTCTATCAGCCTGTCACTGCCTTGTCACCACTTCCAAGCTGGTCTCACTCCCTATTGGTCATTTACTGGAACTTGGCATCACATACTAACACACCAAGGCACCCTTTAGCGGCGATATGAGACGCACCAGGCATTGGTATTTTTTGACGCTCCGAGGAACTGTGGTAGTACAAAGAGTCCGCATAGGGCAGGTAGAAGAGGAGGTGGATGGGTCAAACAAACTCCTGGACATTCACTTGAGAGACCGCTGTTTGTACCCCGTGTAACACCAAAATTTGGGTTATTTTATTAACAACATAGTGTGCTAGTATGTGTAGCATACTTCACTGGTGATGTATGTCATGTGACATTACATCAACAAAAGTAAGGTTTTTCTTTAAACTTAACAACACATTTTTGTTTCCTAAACCTAAGGAAGTAAACCTATGTTCTAAGTTAATTCTATATTTATAGTGATAGTTTTAATCTAGTTTTAGTCAATGAAAATTCAGAACCTATTAGTCAACTTTTAGTTATTATGATTTCTTTATGTTTTTTGTCTTCAACTAATCCAGTTTCATGTGTCAGAAATTAGAATCATTATGACAGTTTTAAACAATTTTTTTCTACAACTACAAATAATTTATACACACTTACAAACTGTCATTTCTCCAGCAGTGTTTGACAGGTTTAAGGGCTGATTTACGAACACACACTTACTGATCATCATTTGAAATGCTTGACATCTCTCTATTTATGTTCTCAAAAACTTTGACACCACAAATAACTAATATGAGACAACTAGGATTTGTACCCAGGTTCATTGTAAACTCTGATTTATCAGTCTCACTGTTTAGAAGCAGAAAAATAACTTACTTTCTTAATCTGCAACATGTTAGTCTGGAGGTTTACACTTATGTCTCAAAGAGTTGGTGGTTTAAGACAAAACTTTCAGCTGTTAGAGAAAAGTTCAGACTGTTTACTTAAAGCACAGCTACACTCACAGATAACTGAGCCTCCTACCCGCCTGTCAAACAGCAGTCAACCCATAAACCCTCCTGAGACAGTCCAGATCTGAGTGGATTCCTGTGGGGATCAGCTGTGAAGATTGACCGCTGATGGCTGCTTGCTCTGCTACCATTCAGTGTCTATCAAACAGAGCTAACTGCTAACAGCCACCGCTACAACTACCAAACTCCACAACACCATTTAACAGCTCCACAATCCACAGTCACACACACACAGCTGATTATTTACTGCTAAATTAAAACAATGGCCGACACTGCTTCGGTGTAAGTGTTTTGCTGGCTAGCAAAACATCCTGGTGCACACTACTTACTGGAGTTTACCAGCCTGATTATTGCAAGCACAGACGTTCTTGGCTTTCAGCGTCCAATAGTCCATCACTAACATTTTTTTGAGAAAATGAAATTTCTTCTTAGTTTTTATTATCAAGACCTATTATTAGCTTGTTGTCGTCTCGTATTTGTCATGGAAAAAAGTGGGATGGGGTACCTAGAGCGACATGGTTTGACATGTAAGGTCACTGACCAAGCATCCATATTTGACGAGCTGGGAGTAAGAATGTGTTGGAATGTCTAGCACTTTAATCCAGACTGAAATATCTCTACAATTATTAGGTGAGTGGGGATACAATGTATCCCAATAACTTTGGTGATCACCTGACTTTTCTTGTATCAGAAGGTTGACCTTTGTGGTTTGAGTAAACTATGGGATGGATTGCCACGGTATCTGATACAATATCCAAGTCCCCATCGGGATAAACTGCTCTGGTGATCCCCTGACTTTTTATCTAGCACCTGTACGAAATAGCAGGAAATGGCAATAGTACTATGTCACGCAGGGACACCATTTGTTGGAAACTATGTATAATACTATGCCTCACACACCATTTGTTGTGGATGACAACGGTACTATGTCTCACATGGCAATGACTCAATAGACAGCATTAAATCACAATTGACAAAGTTAAACAGTCTTGCTTAGCCTGTACAACTGCAATAAAGCTATGCCCAGTTGTTACGTTACCAATCCTTGAATGGATGTAGGGAAGAGATGCTTTGTGGTGTGCTGCTTTTGTTAGCCAGCAGAGGAAAGCTGTAAAGAGCTGTGGTTCCAGGTGCAGTCTTTGTTGTGTCCTTGTTCCAAAGGTGCAGATCCGAGGAGGCTGGTTGCTCGGGGTCCTTGCAGAGTTAGACATTGGAGTGCTAACTCAAGTTGGTTCTCCTTGTTGCTGGAAAGTTAATTGCAAACCTTATGTTTGTCACATTAACTTCTTTGGTCTCCAGGTTTTGCTCCTGCTGTTGCATGTAGAGGAGAGAACAGGGAAGGGTGTAGCAGGTCCTCCTGTGTGGTCTGCAGGTTTAGGAGCAGGAGAGCAAGAATCGGTGAGCAAGTGCCCCCTTCAATGATTAAGGGGCAAGGCAGGGGTCTGAGCCGGTTGGCAGCTCAGAAGGAAGAGGCTGAGAGTGAAGACAGCAGAACTTTTCCTACTGTTTGCCTGGTGACATCACAGGGTCACATGTCATTGTAAAGTACTGTCCAATCATTTTTGAATCCTGTGGAGATAAGGGCCAAATGGCTGCTCTTTGTTTGATGAACAAGGAACAAGGAACCTTTACATGTCCAGTTTAGATCTGCACAAATGACAAATCATCTCTGGTCCAGTGAATCCCAACACCCCATTATCAGGGTAAACATGTCAAAACGTTTTGTTCAATAATAACCTCAGGTGTACTTTGGTAGTAGTGCTAAAAAACTGAGATTGTGTACATTTTGCCTATTAAACACCAACATGTTAGCACTGTTGCTGTTATAATGTGGTCATGCTGACATTAGCACTTTCCTCAAATCTCTGCTGTGCCTAAGTATAGCCACACAGAGCCACTGGCACCGCTGCAGACTCTTCGTCTTGTTAATGACTAATTCTGTCTCCCACCTGGAATGTTCCAAGCTTTGTTTTATAACAAACATCTGCTCATTTTTGTTTTCTGTGTTCAATTCACATTTGATTTTTTGTTTGTACTTCCAATCTCAAAGAACTCCTCACTCCTCAGACTTCCTCATGCACCCGCCGCACTGCCAACCTCCTCAACCCCCCCAAGGACCAGACTCTGCACCATGGGAGACCGGGCCTTCTGCTCAGCTGCTCCCAGACTGTGGAATGCTCTCCCTGACCACCTGAGAGCACCGAAGACTTGTGGATGCTTTTAAACGCAAGTTTAAGACTTACCTTTTTACTAAAGCCTTTTGGTGTATTTTATCATGTTGTCTGTTTTTAACTCTTAGCGTAGCATATCTGCACTGCCTTCTGTAGCACTTTGAGATTTGTTTTTTATGAAAAGTGCGTTACAAATAAAATTTATTATCATTATTGTTATTATTTGATTTTTTTGTTTGTACTCCCAAAGAAAAATGGGTAGCAGGGAATAAACTCACCAATATTGTGCTGAAACCTGCATCACTGTTCTTTGTCCCATACTGTGATGTCACTATAGGTTTAGAAAAGACACTTCGTCCAATCCCAGTATCTGTACCCGTGGACTCAGACAATTTAGTGTGTTGACTCAAAGTTCTCTCGCAATAAAACATGTGCTTAAGGGATCTCTTGTGTACCTTTTAAGCCCTTTAAGGACACTTGCTGTCAGGCCGCAATCTTACAGAAACTACACCCCATGACATGATACAAACAAAAATGTTAAAATGTTTTTACCTGCTTTAACCATCAACATAGGCTACTAATTTCCAGGGTGTGGGCAACTAAAAAAAAACTAATTAAATGATTGTACAAGCAGGAATTAATATTTCTTTGCTGGTCACAGAAATGCCTTTACCCAAGGTAACATTTGGTGAAACAAAGTGCTGTCCTACCCTTTATCTTACTATTTTGAGTGTTTGCACCCAGATTATTTTGTGTTTTCTGTGCTGTTGATGTACAAATAGCTGAAACAAGATAATCATTGCACCACCATCAGACCGATCCACTTCTAGTCAAGCGCAGCTGGCTGAAAGTGGATCATCAAGCAGTTTCCAGCTTCCACTGACCAGTATTATGAAAAACAAAAAAGTAGAAAAGAGGAGAGACTTTAAACTTAACTCAAGTTTGGGTTTAATCCAAGTCTAATTTAATACTCGCCGAGTTTCCTCTGAAGGAGCTATGGATCAGAGTGAAACTGAAGTTGTGAGGCCTAGTTTGTTTTTTTTCACACCGCCACCACAGGGGGAAAAAATGTCAGCATTAGTCATCTGTTCACATAGGTTATTTAACAACCTCTGGTATGATTCCAGCAGCAACGTCTGGGGCTGAAAAATGAAGTGCAGAAGTGCCCAGTTCCTTGAATGGCCACTGGCACCAAGAGCGAGTCAATCCCCATTATGGATGTATAAAAATCTTTTGAATTGTGGGGCCTATGGAGCAAGCACTCTAGAGAGACTTAATCAGCTAAGCATCTAACATCTGGCAGACGAGCAGCTAATTTCTACAAAGTGATTTAAATATGTGGCTCTTCTGGACTTTTGAAATGGTATTGGACCAAATGGATCAAATCCCAGTTGAGAAAGAAGTATTTTTGCAGGGGCTGTGAAAATTTGGTGGTTCTTCTTCAATGTAAGGCTAAGGCCAGACGTTGTAGTTACACGGTTTGGCCACTGCGTCAAATTGGCTTCAAAAATCCAAGATGGTGACAGACAAAATGCCAAATTTGAGGCTTTAGAAACAAGCAATTGGGTGATGTCACAGTGGCAACAGCCATTATTTTTATACAGTCAATGGTCTGATTACTTTTTCCCAATTAGCACTTTCTTGAGGTTGTGACAGTAATTACCATAGAATAAAAATAACATCCATATAAAATAATAATAATAATAAAATTATGGATGTAGCTGATGTTGTAGATGTACTGATGTTACCCACTGGTTTGTGGACTCCCATTTACAGGCCTTGAGTTCGGCATGTCAGCCATTGCCATCTTGGTTTGTTTTTTTTTGGAGCCACAACTGACCACACTTGGACAAGAGGCTGGCGCTGTGGAAGAGTGAGGGGGTGGCTCTGACTGAGAAGCTGAGGATAGCCTGTCACTCAAAGCGAACCTGGCATTAAATATGTGTAACATTATGCCTCAGTAAAATGTGAACAGGAGAGTTATATAACCACCACCACCACTCTACAGTTGTCATGATCAGGGAGATTGGCTGTATATACAAAGATCATTTTTGTACAAGGCTGTAAACATGTTTATTTCCTCTGTTAAGTTGGTCTCTTAACATGGGGGCCTATGGGGATTGACTCACTTCAGGGGCCAGCCTCCGGTGGCCATTCAGAGAACTGCACTTTTTGCAGTTTTTTCACTTCTGCGTTGGTTTCAGTTTTTTAGCCCGAGATTGCCACTTGGTCATTACCTGCTGTCAAAGATGCTGCATGACATTATACTGCTGCAAAACATATTAGGGAAGATATTTGGTGGATAACTGGGTCAAAACAACATGTGACTTTCTTTATGGGACACAGCAACATTTATTTCTTTTGACCAATGTTTCCCCAATCTTAACCAAGAAGTCCCAGTTGTTTAAACCTAATACACCATTATTACTGTAGGAAGCAGATAATGAGTCATTTAGGGAATTGACTGAGTCATTTTGTGAACCTCCCAGGCATTACACCTTTTTAATGAAGCGCTTTGTTGGCAGATAAAAGACAGCAGATCGTGGCTGTATGGCCCAATCCCAACCTCCACATTCACGGACTCAAAGAGATTGAGGCGCGTTCCCGCTAAGTGTGTAAGCACTTAGGGCTGTCCAGCTGTCAAATCGTCAAGTACATAGGGCCTATCTTGCAGACATTTTCAGCTCTTAATGCATATTTCCTTTAAATCGGAACTTCTGCAGACTTGGCCTGAGGAAATTTCCACAGTTCATAGCATTGTGACGTTGAAAAACAGGTTTACCAGGCTAGGCCAGAGAGTGTTTGAAAAAACAAAGCAAAACAAAACAATAAATAAGGTGAACTAGCATATGGATATTCAGCCCAGCATATCAGTCTAAATGTACACAGAAACACTACATTATCATTAAGGATTTAAGATGGTCCATAAGAAACATGAAATCAGAGGAGTACAAGCACAGGCTACATATTACACTATTAACCAGCCATTTCTTTTGATTTACTTAAATGTGCTGTTTTGACAATAATGAGTAAATTGATTTTTTGACAATTAAATCTCGTCAAGTCTGTAAAGCCTCCTACAGACTGAGAGATTTTAGCAATCTTATAAGTTCACTGCAAACTATACTGCGTGACCTAATAAACTTGGGTACGACATCAAGTTTGATGTAAACATAACAGACTCAACTCATGGTTACTGAGAGACACTAGCTTATGGGGTCAAATCTTTTTGACTAAAATAGAGATCATCTTAAGGTGTATCTATCCGGAATACTCAATGGCTGTTCCTAAGAGAGCTATCAAAAAGATCAATCACATACATTTTGATTATATTTGGAAAAAAATGAATCACTGTCAAAGAGCAGAGATGACCAACGAGTTTAAAGATGGAGGCCTTCAAGCTATCAATTTGGAATTTATCAATGGAACCTTGAAAATTAATTGGTTAAAATCTTTTATGAACAATAGCAACTTTTGGTATCATATTCCCGGATAAATACTGAGGTACTTAGTATTTAATACTAATAATTAATTAATTAATACTTGGGAGGTATCGAATTTTTACTTTACATCTCTGAAGGATATTACTCATGGACTGCTCAACGACAATAGCAAGGATGACTATCTGGTCAACAACAGTCTCATTCTTGGAAGTTTTTATCCACAGAAATCCAAATATATGAAGGTAAAGCCTAAGTTTAGTGTGTTTCATAACAAGTTTCTTTCTTAGCTGAGGGCCCTTAAACTCGTGAAGAACAAAATTGCAATGAAACTGTTTAGCATAATTAAGTCCTTAATTTATTTTTAGCCTCTTGTCTATCTTTGATTTATCTCTTTTGTTTTTCTGTGTAGTTTCTATGCATCGTTTTGATATCAGCAAAGACGTTTAAGCCATATTGTTCGTTATATAGGCTACGGTATATGACGCATACGGTCCAAAATGTCGGAGTGTTCCTTTAACTTCTTTCAAAAAAACCTGCTGTCCTTGAATGCAGCATGACGTACTAGATCAGAAAGGCGGTGAGAGGACGTGTGCGTGGCCATGCGTACCGAAACCCGCCCCTTTACAATAACCCCCAACCTACATAATGAGTACTGCTGTACCTCTGAGTGTATTAGCTTTGCCGTAGCGTCCGAATAGGAGTTCACTGGAGAAATTCAGGGGTTAAAATCATAATAATTCGACGTTGAGGTTTATTTTCTCTGCTGACTGGTCTGGGCTCTGGGTCGCGCTCTTGTTAACTTGCTAGGAGGAGACTCAAGTGACATTTACGTTGATTCATTCATCCACAACAACAATGGCAGCACAGGATTTCAATTTCTTGCTCGCGACGGATTCTTATAAGGTGAGTGGAGTCGTTCTTCTTGCCTGTCTACCCTTTCTGTTGTATTTCGGGTTTTGTTTTTGTTTTCTCTCCATTAAATTGAAGTGAAACCAGTTTGTGCTAGGATACCGTATGCTACGCATTCCTCCACTGTTTCACCACAAACCATCGCGTATCACGAGTAAAGTTAGCCGTTGCATTTTAGGTAAATAGAATGTCTTGACTGTGTTACAACGTTTCAGTTCGTAGTTGACCGTGTGTGAACTTACAGTAAGTGAAAGCACCAGCAGTAGTCCCAGACACTGTATTATGAGTAACGTATGGTCTTATAACGTTAAGTGCACCCTACATTTTGTTGAAACCAGGAGCAGGGGTTACAGGGGGTAGCGTTAGCGTTGGAGTCCCAGCCATAGACATTTATCGAAGTTTAACCCGTGAAACCTAATCTGAAAAGATACGACACGGCAACTTGAGTAACGTTAGGCTAAGTTATGTCTTCACATTTGGACCGATGCTAATGTCTAAGTTTCGAAATCACCATACCTAAACTATTATTCAAATTTTATTTAACTCATTTACCATGCTTTATCTCAGCACCAGTGTTTAATAAAAAATACAGACTAGTTTTGATTTTATCGTTTCTGCTCAAGGAGTTTATAGTTTGACCAAGATTTTGGTGCCAACTTTCAGTAACGTTAGAGTATTTGATGACTTGGTGCTACATGTAACTGTTACGGCCAGATCAACGAGGTGCATGGGCCACCTGCTCAGTATGGCAAGGGGCCCTAAAATGAATTGGGAATGTCCTGTCCTGTGATTCTTTGCATTGTAATGCATAGCTAGTAATCCACACCTTTTCGTTTCCTGCATTTCAGTGTAGCTGTGTCCAGAGCCCAACCCCTCATTGTCTGGTTAACTTTCAGTTTCACTTTAGTGTATTCGCAACTGAAATTCAGCTGTGAGTCCACGGTTTAAAGCAGGCTGTGTCATACAGTAGCTCACGCCCAGTAGAGTTAAATGTCATATCTACAGTTTCCATGCTCAGGGGCCCAGTATGGCAAAGGGCTCTTAAAATGAATCAGGAATGTCCTGTTACTAAATGGTGTGAGTTGTGACTACCAGCCTGTACTAATGAGATGGTTTTTGTTGGTCTGTTTCTGAAAGACAATGCCATACATGAGGTGGCTTACTTTAGACAGGTCACTGTACCTCAGGACTGGTGTTAGGCAAGTCATCTGGAAATGAATATGGTCAGAGCAATAGAACTAAGTATACAAACAAAACCAAAAGGAACCTATAACATACTCCCTGTCATACTCTGTAACCAGCCTGTGGGAAAAATTGAACATTTTAAGTACTTGGGCACAATTATCAGACCCTAACTTTTAATGAGAACTCAGGGAGCATTTTTAAGAGAGACAGTCAGCAATTGTTTTTAATCAGTAAGTTGAAGAGATTTTGGTGTTGGAAAACACATACTTGAAATGGCATTCAGAAGCCTGGTTTAAAGCATTTTATCATATAACATAACAGTATGGTACAGCAACTTGAGTGCAAGGAGCTAAAACAAGCTCTCTAAACATTGCAGGGAAAGTGATGAGCAAGTCACAGAAACAACTATTTGCCAGTGCTGTACTGTAGGAAGGCTGAACATTTAACTGCAGATCCCTTGCATTTGCTATACTCAGAATTTGAGCTGCCTCCTTCTGGCTTTTGATTTAGGGTTCCAAGCCTATGTTTTTAATGGTGTGTTGTGTTATGTGTGTACCTTGCTGTACTTGACAGTAACTTCCACTGAACCCGTTTTCAAAACGTTGCGTTTTCAGGCACCCAAAACGCCGCTGTCGTGTAAACGAAACGTTGCGTTTTCAGGCACCCAAAACGCCGCTGTCGTGTAAACGATTGGCCAAAACTCAAATAAAGTTTACCGTTTTCAGTTGAAATCGTTGTCGTATAAACGGGACCTGAGGTCAGTTGAAATCGTTGTCGTATAAACGGGACCTGAGGTGGACACACACAAAACCATATCGGCGGGATTTGTAATTATCTTGGTATACTGTAATACTGAGCCTGGCATGTACACTTAGTTACAATGCATGACTGTATGTGTGCATGTCTTTGTATATAGACACCCAAGGTAGTATAACCAGAACCACATGTATGTCAGCTGTCTGTCCTGCTATCCATGTCTGCTTTGGATTATATAAGGGCTGTAACACTTAAAGGCATTTTCAGATTTAACATGCAGGGGTTTATGGAAATCTTGCTCCAAACTGCTTTAACCTGGCACTGAATTGCAGTTCATCCTCCTATGTATGGGAAAGAACAGTAAAGTGAAGTGTGTATATATAGTAGGTGAAAGACAAATGATGTAATTGGATAAAAAGAAAGGAAGATAGAAAGAAATCAGTGTCAAAAGTTGAAACACTGATTTTTACATGCATATGTAATAGTGACAGTAATAGTGAACATAACTTCTAAAGTGCAAGTCATTGTGTGATTAATTGCATTGCAATGCAGTCCCTTTTTCTACATTGCAATGCACAGAACGAAACCTATAATTGGCTGTTAAGCTTTTAGTTTCATTTCAGACAGTTTGTAACCTAAACCCAGTTGTGAGTCAGTCCACTGACTCTCCTGGCTGTGTGGGTACATACAGTAGCTTATGCTCAGCTCAGTGGAGTTAAATGTCAGATGTCACTGTTAGATGTCATTCAAAGGTTTGCACTGCTGCCAAATGGCAAAGGCCTGGATGATGACCAACCAGTCTTTTTATTAGCGCTAACGACCCCTGAAAATGAGTCCAAAGCAGCAGCTCAGCCAAAGAGGATTCCTCCAATGTGTCTGTCATCACAATCACATAATAGAATCTGATTTAGTACATTGTGATGAGCTCTTTGAAAATCCACTGGGTTTACTGGGTTTACAGGGCAGCACTTCACATGAATTTTAAAAAAAAAGTAAATACTGTATATTCATTGAAAACTGGTAATTCATTTTTGTATCTGGCATTCATTTTGAAAACTGAGCAGCTTCTACGACTTAACGATGAAAGCTTTTTATTAACTGATCTTGAAATATTTGTTTAAATGAGCACAGTACTTCAGTCACACCTACAGCACATGGTCTTGATTTGGTTTTAACCACATGCACAGCAGTAAGCTGATGCTCTGCATCACTGACTGGGTTTCTTTGTTTGTCAACCAGTTTCCCCAATAAAATTGGTACAAATATCTGTGTCAGTATCGCCCTCAAGAATCCAGTATCATTATCTCAACAAATATTTAATGAATCCCATGAAATTTGGTATTCATGACATGCGTCCTTATGACTTTGGTGATCCCCTTACTATTCATCCAGCCCCGCCAGCAGGGCAAAATTGGATTCTGACAGCAGGGATGATTAAGCAGTATCATACGAGAGGAAGTGTTTTTGTAATGAATATCAGTAAGGCTGTTATTGATCGTAGGCAGTGTATTGTGTATATTTATCTGTTTGTTGCCATTTATTGTGCAACCAGAAAATAAAAATCTGTTGATAGTCACTTTAGTAGCATGTGTGATTCTGATGAGTTAACAGCTTGATGTGCGTTGCGACATCAGCTGATGTCATATAAGCAAACTTGTGCTGTGTCTCAAATCCGATACTTCTGTAAGTACACATGGATGTATTACATTGTAGGCTTGGGCAGCATCTATTTTTTCATACCTTCAGACCTCCCTGGAATTTTACCGGGGTTTACAATGCCGGTTTACCCCAGACTGGCAGCTTCACACACAGCTCTTTTGGCATTTTTGCTTTAATAAGTAAACAAAATAAACTCACAAAATGTCAAGAAGGTAATATTCTTACACCTCTTTGCCCCATTAAACAGTGAAATACAGCTGTACACCTTTTTGAATTTTTGTTTCTCTCTTATAGCTAACTAAGATTAACTTGATTTCCTTGTTAACTCATTGTAAAACACACTTCATTCATGCTTTACAGAAACAAAATAAAACTCACCCAAACCATCTTGGTTATTGTTGTTAGCTGTTAAGTTACTTAGTCCACTGTTCTGACCATCACCAACTCTAGTTTGGTCGAAATAGAAAATAATAAACCCTTAATTCACCAATTTAGATGTGAAAATAAGCTGTTTGCCCTGCAGCCGCAGCTGTCTCTGATGTTTGGGGCAGGACACTGGCCTGCTGTTTACAGTCAGTTCTATAACATTATCCACACTAATCCATTTCTTCTTCTTTTATTTATTTGTTTATTTAGAAGGAGGACAGTGCACATTAATGGACATTTCTGTAAATGTGTCAGTTTTAGCCAAAGGCTAATTCACAACTGTGGTCCTCCGGCATGGTGTTAAAAAACCTCAAAGTCATTAAAATCGATCAAACAAAAACAGGTAATCAAGGACAACCATATAACACTACAGAACGACATCAAAACAGACAGTAATACAAAACAAGGACAACACATCTAGTGCAAAACAGAAAATAGAAGTGTGACCAATACATTTAGTGCAGTATAATACAGTGCAACATGATTTTATTGTGTGGTAAAAAGTGAGGCAAAGCAATGCAAAACCTGTTCATGATTATAGTCATAATTTATGGGAGTGTTGGTATGAGTGCTGCAGTGCTCAGTTATTGATATAAAAAGTTGAGTTACCACGATTTCAGTTAAATAAAATTAGACTAGGGAGAAATCTGTTGGGGGTGAATATGAAAAATGGGGTTGCAACAATGCAGAGACCAGTACATTTATTCTTAGAGGATAATGAAGATGCTGGAGATGGAATGGAAAGAGGGAGTATAATTTTAAAGCGGTGTAGTATTCGTACTAAAGTGCTAGTTTGCCCATGTTAATGTACATAATCACAAAGGTGCTATATACATTAACAATGGTTACAGGTCTGGTTGTGCTTGAGCCAGTCTTTTAAATGCTTTTTAAAGATGGAAAAGCTGGAGAAATCTCTTATGGAGATTGGCAGGCTATTCCAGATTTTACTACCTCTGACAGATAAAACAGTTTGAGAGAATGAAGTGCGTCTGAACGGGATTTCACAGTCTCCATTTGAGCTTGCTCTAGTGGAGGCATTACTGATTGATTTACGTTTAAAAAACTGACTCAGAGGTGGAGGTGCAAGTCCATTCAAGATCTTATATACGGAACATGCAAGTTTGAAGGTAGTAAAATTGTCAAAGCTCAGGAGATTGTGGCGCACTAGGATGTTGCAGTGATAATAAGAGAAGGGTTTTTTATCAAAGATCTTCAAAGTTTTTTTATAAAGAGATTCAATAGGTTTGAGTACTGTTTTGCCTGTGAGTGACAAGTTTGTGAAGCAGTACTCAATATGTGAGAAGATCATAGAGTGCATGAACATTCTCGCTGCTTCTTCAGTTAGTGATGATCTTATTTGTTTAAAATTACTCAAGTTGAATTTGACTGTTCTTATGACTTTCTTCACATGATTTTCGAAAGACAGAGTTGGGTCTAGAATGACACCTAGATATTTGAATTCATTTACGAGTTCAAGCTCTTCACCCTTTAAGAAAATACCAGAATGGCTGATGTCAATTTTTTTTTTCCGAAAACATCATACAGACAGTCTTTTTAGTGTTTAACATTAGACATGAGTTGGTGAGCCATTTCTGTATAGGGATCAGTGCTGAAGTCAGAATGTTAGAGGCCTCTTGTGGACTTTTAGCTTTAGTCAGGATCACTGCATCATCCACATACATCAAAATATCCACAGTCTGACAGACATTTGGCAAATCATCCTACTGCTGGACTAGTTAATATATAAAGAAAAAAGTTCAAGTATGGATCCCTGTGGAACTCCCACTGTACACTCAAGATCAGATGATTTGATCTCATCAACAGAAACATATTGCTTTCGTTCAGACAGATATGATTTCATCCATAATGTAGCATGTTCAGAAAGGTTAAAGGCCTTCAGTTTAGCAATGAGAATCTAATGATCTACTGTGTCAAAAGCCTTTTTCAAATCCAGAAAGACGGCTCCTACACAGGCACTTTTATCAAGACAGTTTTTAACCTTTTCTAAGAAGACACTGATGGCTGATTCTGTTGAATGGTGAGCCCGAAAACCAAACTGCATTGGATGCAGAAGAGAGCTGCCCGTATTCAAATGATCAATTAATTATTTTTGGCAAACTGGAAGCACGCAGCATACTACACAGCACTCAAGGTTTGCAATGAAGTATCCAGGCCTTTTTCCTTCCCTTTGCTCTCTTTTGATGACGTTCAAATGTTATTTGTGGAAATATGTTAATCATTGCGGTGCAAAGTTTGTTATGATGACTGTTAATCTAGGCTAATTAACAGTGAATGTAATAAAATGTTTAGAACACCTGTAAAGCGGAGTGTTTACAGTGCATAGTTAAATGTCCCACTGCTGATGCCAGCTATCATGGCATGCCTCTTGTCCAATTAAATTTTTTGTTTGGGACTTACTGTTGTATAATGCAGATTATGACGTATGCCATCACTACATGCTTTTTTACTCTAGCACTAGCCAGGGTCTACATGTGACTTGGCTGTGTGTTTTGTTTTCTGCTGAAACTCCAAGTTGCATAACTTGTGTAATAATTAACGACTATATCCAGCATGCATCCGCAGCACAGTCTGAGAGCACTGTGAGCTTTAGCTTTCAGTTTTAAAGTTTCTGAGGAATTCTCAGAGGTCTGATATGTCCTGGTGCCTTGCTCCGTGCAGCTCTTAATCCTTTACTACACCCCTGGGCTGGACATGCTGTTAACAGCATGCTAATACCATAATCATGCTGGTGTGTGCACACACCTGCTGCTTGCTACTCTTTCAGTCTTAAGCAGTGCTTTGTCTCTGTGATGTGTTCAGGGTCCTTCCCCCACCAGCCTACCTGAGGTGCCCCAAAAACACTGTCTGAGGATAACTGAAAGTTTAAGCAGTTATAGTATCAATATTATCAATATTAGGACAGATAAGTGCCACAGTACATCGCTGATTACTGATTGTTGAGAGACTGAAAAACGTCTGAAATGATCAGGGAGCAAGAGGCCCAATAACCACAATTATATTTCCAGTCGGGAAGTTAGCATAAATTATGTAACAAATGTAACAAACCTACAAAAAATTAATATTACTTTTTTTTTTTTTTTTGTATTGAACTGTTAATGTATAATATGTTCCCCAGAACACATTAAAAAGCAGACAGCCTCCTCCTCATAAGCCTTCCACAGATTAATTGGTAATTTACAAATCCACATTATACCATCTTATAAAATTCATGTTTGCTAATGGTTTGTTTTGGGTTCCATTTTGTGACTGGGTATGGTGATTGTGATGCTGTTCTGCAGCCAAGATTTGTAGATGTCCAGACCTTTCCATCAGCACATGAACACACCACACACTGCCACAAGGACTCAGAGCAGCCGGTATTTTATTCCTTTAATTCTGGCATCTCCAAGCATAATCATGAGTACCCGTGACCGGTGCTTAGCTTTGTTTGCTACTAATCTGTCAAACCTATCAGCCACTGTGGCTAAGAACAATGTTTTCTATAGATCAGATTAATACAAATGATTTACTTATGCAGTCCCTCATTTGCTGTTTCCAGCCATATCTGTAATTTTCCAAAACCAAAAATCCCGTCATTCATACTGGAACTGTCACTTTTTATATGAAAATAATGTCACAAAATTCACTGTAATTGCTAAAACACAGATGCTTAACATTGCAAATCTGATAGTAATCAACAAATTAATTAATTAATTGACACTAGCAAATATAGCCTACTTTATTTTAGAATGTTTTAGAGTACTTTTCGAGCTACTTGGGAAAGATCATTATGAAAATTCAGATGAACTCCGATTAAACCATAACAACATAGTTCACTTAACCAATATTAAATGTCTGTGACCTTTGATCCCTCAGACAGCACTGCATTAAAACTAACTTGATTGTATGAAGGATATTACTACATGGGCTCAAGAACACTTTTGAAAACCATTCTTGGTAAACACAGTTCATCACTCCATCTACAAATGCAAGTTAGGTATCTACCATGCAAATTACCAACAACATCCAGAAACACTGCAGACTTCTGGACCCAAGCTCGAGTGTGTGTTCAAACTGTTTTTGGAAATCATGGATGTTGTGTCCTCCGGACTAAAGAGTAAAAGGACCATCCAGATTGTTACCAGTACAAACTTCAAAGTCAGCATCCGTGATGGTATGACGGTGTGTTAGTGCCCATGGCATCATGAATAACTTGCACATCTGTAAAGTCTCTGTTAATGCTTAAAGGTTCATACAGGTTTTGGAGCAACATATGCTGCCATCCAGGAGCATTTTTTTAGGGATGTCCCTGCTTATTCCAGGAAGAAAATGACACACACTCACACACTGGCTTTGCAATAAAAGAGTGCGGGTAAGAGACTAGCATGTCTGCAGTCCAGACCTGTCTCCATCTGAACATGTGTTGTGCATTATGCAGCACAAAATGCAGCAATGGAGAACCCAGACTGAAGTCACTTAAGTCATATATCAAGCAAGAATGGGAAAGAATTTCACTTCAACACTTAATGAGTGCTGTTAAAAGAAAAGGTGACGTGACACAGTAGTAAACATGCTCCTGTCCCAACTTTTTTTGGAATATGTTGCAGGCATCAAACTCAGAATGAGTGGATATTTATAAAAAAAATGAACAGTTTGAACTTTCTTGGACTGTATTCAATCGAATGCAGGTCAAAAAGGATTTCCAAATCATTGCACTCTGTTTTGATTTACCCTTAACACAGCATCCCAACTTTGTTGGAATTGGGGTTGTACTTCACATTGCGCAGAACTTTATTTTTCTGTTTTTGTTTTCATTAAAACTGTCAAAGGACATGTATAGCACCACTGCCATGCCACATAATGGCTTTTTTTGAGTAACCTAACATATTCTTAGGGTAACAATATGTAACGCGTCGGTCAGCTATAAACCTGCCACTAAAGTAAAGTAAAATACTGCTTTCATACCCTCCTGTGCTCTCTCATTTTACTTGATCAATCCTACTAAAAGGACTTATCTTGATATAGCTTTCAGTAAAAACACCGCCTGTTTTCCTTGTTTGGTATCGAAAGTAATTCTGAGTTCGTTCTCGTAGACAAGGGGGGAAGGAGAGGGAACTGAAATAGGAGGCAGAATGTGGCAAAAGAATGTAGAGGGATTGCCTCTTGAAGCTATTTTTTTCCCAGTGACTGACTGGTTGTTGCTGTTGATTATTCAATTAGTGCTACAGGAGCACAAAGAAAGACTTGTGCTTTAAGCTGTCATCGTTACCTCCCACATGGATCCAGGAAATGTGTTTACTGTAAACGCAAGCATCACGTTGAGCAAGCAATCCTACAGTTTTCTGCTTGTCATTAGTGTGCTTACTGGGGGTTTATTTCATGCTATTTCACAATTCAGCCCTGGTGTGAAAAGATTAAAAAGTGACGAATAAACATTACCCATACTAAGGGTGATTCTTAAGATTACGTTGTGTTGTGTTTTAATTAGAACTCAAGTTGTTTGGGGACTCTGCTTGCAGGCTGGTTATGCTTGACTTCTGTTTCTTGCCTTTCAGATCACACACTACAAACAGTATCCTCCAAATGTCAGCAAAATCTACTCCTACTTTGAATGCAGACGCAAGAAAGGCTCCCAGTTTAGTGAAGTGGTGTTCTTTGGTCTTCAGTACCTGCTGAAGAAATACCTCATAGGTATGTTCACATCATCCCCGCTGATCTAAGACATAAATTGACAGAACCATAGAGGAAAGAAAAGTGCTTGTTTAATGGCACTTTGCTGTTAAGGAGATAATTGGGGAATGAAGTGCCTTGTAATAAAACTGCTGTAGACACAGGAGAAATAGTCTGTGCTGTACTTTGTCTCTCACCCCTCAAAAGTGTCAGCTGAAATGGTTTGGTAAATATAACATCATGTGTAAATAAAGCAGTAGATCAACTACACTTGTACACTTTCATATAAGCTGGATGTTGAGTTAATCCTTTGTGTTTTCTGCATTTGACAGAGGTTGTAGTAACTTGTTTTGTTCTATTCAGGCCCAGTGGTCACAGAAGAGAAGATTCAGGAAGCCAAGCTCTTCTACCAGATGCACTTCAAACAGGCTGTGTTCAATGAGGAAAGCTGGAGGAAAATCCTTGAGGTATCCAAAAAGATTTTCAACTTTCAGTCTGTCTAGACAGATTCATCAGCGTATATCTAACCTGAAGGAAATGTGTTACTATGTCAGAAACATGATGGCCGTCTTCCTATCCGGATCAAAGCTGTCCCCGAGGGAAGGATTATACCGAGAGGCAACGTGCTCTTCACTGTGGAAAACACAGATCCTAACTTCTACTGGCTCACCAACTACATTGAGGTAAACCCAGAATGTGTTTTTAGTTTTTTCAGTTGATGAAAGGGTTGAATTAGCAGATAAGTCAAATAACATATTCCATACTACCTATGGGGCTACACCAACATTTCAAAGACAGGATTCCACAAGAAATTGCATGTTGATTATGTGACTATCAGTGATTAAATGGCACAGGATAAAAGATCTCAGTAATACCTCTTTAGATATACAGAGATGGGAGTGTCCACTCCATTTAATCTCACCAAAAAAATGTTTCACACACTAAGGGGCTGTCCACATCAAGAATGTTAATAACAGTAACCATAAATATATTGTTTTAAAAATTACAAGTATAAAGGCCCTGACACACCAAGCCAGTGATCGGCCATCAGTCAATGTTGGGCCTTCAGTGAGCGTCTGTCGCCATAGTCTTGTGGTGTGTCCAGCACCATTAGCCCTCATCAGTCTTTGTCAGCTTTTTTTCAGCCAATTCAGCATGTTGAATGACTGAGACACAGGCAACGGGAGGCAACGCAACAGTCGGCTTTCGTTGCCGCTAGTTCTTTGAAGGCGGTTTAGCTTGTCTGGGCCTTAATAACAACAACAGTGGTGACTGTATTGTTGGGATCACTTTCAGAGCGATTTGATTAACGATCACGAATCACTGACAGCCAAATCTCTCTGAATTTACAAGGTGTTAGGTTCAATATGGCAAATGACACTGTGGAGAGACTCATCATTGAGGTTAAAAAAATGCGTCCCTGTTTGACAAAGCAAACAGTCTTTATAAAGATGCTATTAGGGATGGGCATTTTAAGTAATTTCCATATTCAAGTACTCACATTAAATTAATATAGGGCTAGTTAGAGTAGGTGCAACAAAAAAAAAATCTTACAGAAGAATAGAAATGTATATTGGCCAACAACAAAAAACAGATCCATTGGAAATTCATTAATTGAACAACCAAGCTTTAATTAGCCTATTCAACCATAAATTTGAAGTTAACTTAAGAAACATCAGCAAGCTTTCTGTTGCTGCCGTTACACAGGTCAGACGCAGTGCTGAAGGACCATCATCGTCGCCTCTCTCCTCTCGGTCAGTTCAACATCTGCCCAAGCTAACACAGCTGCAGTGGCCAACGCCTGACACCAAGCCATTTAACGGTCCCAACAAACTCACACTGACACTGAAACTGCTCGCCTCTGTCATTAAACCCATTAATAACTATGAGGTAATGTTAGTCGTGTGATGCTAACAGTTAGCCCTGTCATTGTGTTTTGTGGGTGCGGACTCCCACCAACTGTCCCTGATGCGCGGTCACACTTCCTCAGCAGTAGTCTCAAGACAAACAAAGAGAAAGCAACAGCAGTGAAGGAGGCGCTTGGCGAAGGAATTTAGTGCTCACAGGTCTACAATGTAATAAAGCGCTCCATTTGATGTGCAGAAGAGTTTTCTATTAGTGGAGCATGCATTTTCATCACAAATATTGGAGTCAGTCATGTTCATTTAATTGTGGAAAGCCAAAATCATGAATAAAATTGGATTAAAATCAGAAAAAAACTGAAAATCAATATTGCAGCACTGTCATTAAATCTTCCCTTTTCTGTCATTAACAACAGCCCTTTCTCTTTTTTTCTCATCAACTTATCACTATCTGTTCTCTCTCCCCACACCCATGCTATTTTTAACCAACCCAATCTGCTGACTGCAGACCATGCTGGTCCAGATGTGGTATCCTATCACAGTGGCCACCATATCCAGAGAGTTCAAGAAGATCCTGGCCAAGCACCTGAAGGCCACCTCTGGGAGCCTGGAAGGTCTGGACCTGAAACTGCATGACTTTGGCTACAGAGGAGTCTCTTCACAGGAGGTCAGGAGGACTTTCTGTCCTTGTTTTTATTTAGTGAGAAACCAGCACTGAGGTTGATAAACCTAACAGAGTTTCTGTTAGGTTTAGATGTACAGGTACTGTGTTTGCACTAAAAGAATTTCTTAGTAGTGCTGCACGATTTGGTAAAAATGTGCGATTGCGATTATGGTGGACAATATCGCGATTTGCGATTGCGATTACAATATAATTACAATAAAATGTAATAAATAAATGGTATCATGAGTCTTTTTGCCTGATTCAGTGTTTCCCCTACATTATATTAGGGGGCACTGACCTGACATAGTTATTGTTATGGACAGACAGTTTGTCAATGACCATCAACAGACTGAGCACAGTCAAACACGCTGCTCACACAGCAGCGCAGCACGGAACTCAGTCCGGCGGCAGTAGCTCAGTCCATAGGGACTTGGGTTGGGAACCGGAGGGTCGCCTGTTCGAGTCCCCGTCCGGACCAAAATATGGAGCGTGGACTGGTGGCTGGAGAGGTGCCAGTTCACCTCCTGTGCACTGCCGAGGTGCCCTTGAGCAAGGCACCGAACCCCCCAACCGCTCGGGGCGCCTCACCAAGGGCAGCCCCCTCACTCTGACATCTCTCCACTTTGTGCATGTATAGGTCCTGTTTGTGCATGTGTGTGTCTTTCGGACGTGTGTAATTGACAAGCAAGAGTGAAAACATTGAATTTCCCCTCAGGGGGATTAATAAAGTAAATAAACTTAAACTTAAATTGTACACACAGCGGAGCGAGCATATGTTGCATTCAGGCGTTCAAATTCCAGCGCCATACCTAGCGCCAAACCGAGCAAAATTGCTCAATTTTTCATTTGTTATGGAGTCCATGATTTCCCTGTGACAAATGTTTACTTAACTGTGCTTGGATGTTGTTTTATGAGGCTCTGGCGGCTTTCAGTTGTCTCTTTGTCTTTAACGTCACACGGCTCGGCTTTCTCTCGCATGCACTCTTCCTACTTTTCTCTGTGCTGTGCTGTCTCAAGCGCTGATATAGATTGGTCGTGTTGCCGCGGGACGTGGCAACTTTAGCTTTTAAACTTTTACATAGCACGTCTTTCAGGTACGGCGACGTTGGACAGAAAGATGTGCTGTATAAAAGTTTAAAAGTTAAAGTCGCCACGTCCTGTCTCAAGTGCTGATATAGATTGGTCGTGTTGCCGCGGGACGTGGCGACTTTAGCTTTTACACTTAAACAGCATGTCTTTCTGTTCAATGTCGCCGTACCTGAATCCAAAGTATCGCCATGTAACAGACGTTTTTTTCGCCACCAACTCAGCCTGTTCATGGTCGAGCTCATGCTCTTCTTCAGCGTCTGTGTTGGTCACTGCTGCACGCCAGCTGCACGCACCGGGATAGCTTGTGGTCGTGATGTCAACAAACTCCACACACTACAGGAGAGACAGTCACGTTCACAGGCACACGTTATCATTTATTTAGCCTACATTAAATCGCAAATCGCAGCCTTTTATGCGGTTATATAATCGCACAGCCTGACATCGCGATTGCGATTGCGATTAGATTAATCGTGCAGCACTATTTCTTAGTAATCACTGTCAGCATGACCAAGAATAAGAATCTTTTTGGAAAAGGGAAAGTTCTTTAAAAGAATATTCTTATCATTGTGTCATGTTACTGGTGTGCATTTTAGCTACTTGGTCTATATGGCTGTGTCACGCTGATATCAAATGACTGCATGACATCTTACTGGTCACGTTACTGATTAAAGGCCCTAAGGTTAGATTAAGAGAACTCAATGAAAGTCAGAGGGAGAGTCTGACATAATAAGCATGAAGCTCTTGTACAGTGGAGCCACTGAGCTGGTGAAAGTGTTTCATTGAAAGAGGGTTTTGAAATGAGATTCTTATAGGTCAACTTACAACTGAAAGGTTGATTTGAACATATTTTAAAGCAGACAGCAGCAGTGGGTTTATATCATGAAGGCAGACTAGTGTCAATGCAATATTAACCTAATGTCTGTCTGATTACATACAGGAACAAATCTTGAACACTTATTTCTGAAGCTGAATTTTATGTACTGAATCAACAGTGTCGCTGACAGAATCAGTAGCTTTTTGAGTTGGAGCTCCTCTCGCTGGTAACTGAAGGCACCTTTATCAGCTCAGCTCAGCCCTGATGGCTACGAGAGGGACCCAAACCTTTCAGTCACGCAGTCATTCGTAAGAATTGTTGAGAAAATCTGCTGATAAATATGAAAAATACAAAATTACTGAAGGGAAGACAAGAGGTGCAATTCCATCCACCTTTTTTATGCACATTTCCATCCATCCATCCATCCATCCATCCATCCATCCATCCATCCATCCATCCGGGGCCAGGTTGCATTGGCAGCAGGCCAAGCAAAGCACCCCAGATGTCCCTCTCCCAAGCACACTTTCCAGCTCCTCCTGGGGGACCCCAAAGTGTTCCCCGGCCAGATGAGATGTGTAATCCCTCCAGCGTGTCCTGGGTCTGCCCCAGGACCTCCTACCAGTGGGACGTGCCTGGAACACCTTTAACGGGGAGCGCCCAGGAGGCATCCTGATAAGATGCCCAAATCACCTCAACTGACCCCTTTTGACACGAAGGAGCGGCGGCCCTTCTCTGAGCTCCGTCCGGATGTCCGGGCTCCTCACCCTATCTCTAAGGCTGAGCCCGGCCACCCTACAGAGGAAACTCATTTCGTCCACATTTATCCGTGATCTCATTCTTTTAGTCACTACCCAGAGCTCATGACCATGGATGAGGGTTGAGATGTAGATGGACCTTCTGGCTCAGCTCCCTCTTCATTGTAGCTAGATTTGAATGGTAACCCTTCATATTCACTCATGAGGTGTAAAATTCAAGTCAGGCGTGTGTAAAGTAACAAAAAGGCGGGCATGACTCAAAGGAATATAATGTGCTCTGCACTTCTGTGATTTTACTTGGTTTATATCGACTGAAATGTCAATCGCCCCGTCTGTTGGAGTAAACGGTTTTTATTGTAATACTACACCAACCTAACATTTTTTTTACACCAAGTCACAGCGACAGGTAGTATGATGGTCAGGATATAATAATCCTGTAATAGATTGGTGGTTGCTGAATTATTAACTTTTTACACTGTGCCGGGTTTTGAACTGAACCTAAAAAAAACATTTAAACAGCAGTGACTTATCAACCCCACCTCTCCTCTCCTCTCCTCTCCTCTCCAGTCTGCAGCATTAGGTGGAGCAGCTCACCTGGTTAATTTCTGCAGTACAGACACAGTGGCTGGGCTGCTAATGGCTCAGCGATACTATGGCTGCCCAATGGCTGGCTTCTCCATTCCAGCAGCAGAGCACAGGTATAACGCACACACACACACACACACACACACACACACACACACACACACACACACACGTAAATTGCAGATAAGACAGTGAACATCATGAATGTAGTCTGCAGCAACATCGTATTCTACAGTGCCTTACTTTTTTCTATCTTGTTGCATTACAACCGGTTATTTGAATTTATTTATTTATTTAGTCAAAATTGCGGATCAGGGTTGGGCTATAAAAATGCATCTAAAACTTTGAACATCCCACTGAGCATCATTAAATCCATTACAAAATATGAAAGAGTAGCCACAGGGAACAATTTTGGCCTCACATGGCCGGTGTACCTTCTTCCATAAGTTTAGGGAGTCTCCCACATGCCTTTGGCAAACTTCTTTTTTAAGCAATGCATTTTTCCTGGCCACTCTTCCATAAAGTCCAGCCCTGTGGAGTGTATGGCTTAAAGTGGTCCTTTAGACAGATAATCCAGTCTCTGCTGTGGAGCTTTCCAGCTCCTTCAGGGTTGTCTTAGGTCTCTTTGTTGTCTCTCTGATTAATATCCTTCTTGCCTGGTCCTTGAGTGTCGGTGGGCGACACTGTCCTGGCAGGTTTGTTGTTGCTGCCAAATTTTTTCCATTTTGTAATTAAGGATTTAATGGTGCTCAGTGGGACGTTTTATAACCCAACCTTGATCTGCACTTCTCCAAAACTTTGTTCGGACCTGATTGGAGGGCTCCTTGGTCTTCATGGTGCTACTTACTAGGTGGTATCCATTGCTTAGTGGTGGTGCAGACTCTGGGGCCTTTCAGAGCAGGTGTACTACGATCATGTGACACTTAGTTTGCACACAGATGGACTTCACGTAATAAATGATGTACCTATTGATGGTGGTAGCACCAGGTCTTATTTAGGGGCGTCATAGCAAAGAGGGTGAAGACATGTATGCACCACTTTTCAGTTTCTTTTTTGTTGTTGTTGAAAATTTTAAACTTTTTTTTTTTTTTCCATTTCACTTGCAATTTTGACTGTTCTGTGTAGGTCCATTACTTAAGATATCCAAATAAAGATACATTTAAATTACAGGTTGTAACACAACAAAATATGAAAAAAACACCAAAGGGTCGAATACTTTTGCATGGCACTGTATTAGAAAAAGATCTTGTTTGCACCTTTTTATTTTATTTTGACTTTTGATTTAGAATCAGTCTTACTAATCTGCTGGTTGAGTTGTCAATTAACTGTGAGGGAACACCGTCAGGGATTGTATCTTCAGATATTAGGACTGGTGTTAATATCTATAGACCTACAAGACTGATTTGATTACTTGCTTCCTGTCATGCAGTACCATCATCTCCTGGGGGAGGAGCAGGGAGAAGGAGGCGTTTGAGCGAGTCCTTGACCAGTTCTCCTCAGGGCCGGTGTCAGTGGTCAGCGACAGCTACGACATCTTTAACGCCTGTAAACACATCTGGGGAGACAAGCTGAAGGAGCGAGTCATGGAGCGCAGCCAGGACTCATGCCTCGTCATCCGGCCGGACTCCGGAGACCCTGCAGAGACCCTTATCGAGGTAAATAACAGGGCTGGATTACACTTTGTTGGACATCCACAGAAAAACAGTTATCTAAAATCTTCTAAATCTTGGGATATTGGTGCGATTTTTGGCTTGAAATTTTACTTTTAGAACTAAATGTTTGTGGCTATTTTTAACAATGAAGATCTGAGAGACTTCTCAAACTTTTGAAGTATTCTTAATAGATGGAGCTAGAAACATCCAATTATACTTTCTAAAATGGGGCCACCACTTTTTGCTGTCTTTCAGTTCTTTTTAAAAGTTAATTTTGTTTATACTGTTTTGCACTTAGTGACAGGTGTCCATTGCACCTGCAGTGACAAAGGCATAATGTGGGCATTACTTTGGTTTTGCAAACGAGGAAAAAAAACCTTTTAACCTTCATTCACAAATTACGCCTCAAAATGTTCACTCAGTCTCCTTTTTCTCGAACTAAGCAGTAAGACATACAATACACGTCATTAGCTATGACCATCAAAGTGCGGCAAATGATTTCACTTTCTACCATTCACTCCCATTAACACTGACACCTGAAATTCTTTGGTCAACACAAAAATATGCATTTTAACGTTTCAGTAAATCCTTTAATCTTCACATTGTGTCCACTAATGACACATCAGCAGCACATTCGGCAGAGCCTGCTGGTGTTTTGCTCAAGGTAATATGAGATATTTTTTATGTTTTAACTGAGCTACGAGCACTTGTTTAAGGTATAAAATGACCTTTTTGCCTGTTTTTCAGCTGCTGGGTAAAATCAAAGAGTGAAATTTTCCACTTTTCTATTGTTTCTCATTTTTTCTTTTCTACATTTGAATTAACTTCAGCAGTCAGGAAGCAGCGACTAAGGATGAACAATTGTTTTTGTAAAAACGTTTGAACTTAAGCAAAGGGGGTATTTCAATTTGGTGACAGCAGGTGGCAGATTGTGAAATTTCCAACCAACCAAGTTGCAGTTACTGTGTTTACACATAAGGTTTTATCTTACCTTTACCTTTTAAGATTTTGTTAAGTTTGTACATTATATCAACCATGGATAGCTGTGAAGATTTAAATTAGATTAAATTAGACACTGTAGGTAATTAGTAGTCATTGACAAGTCAGTTTATCTTACTGTTAGTCCTGGAAATTCCTCTGCAATGAAACCATTATGAAAGTGTATTTTAACTTGAATTTTGGAACGTTTGCTTCGTCTTGGCCCTCCTTTGTATTGTAATCATTACTATTAATTATTTAATGTACATAAACTGAGGTTTGAAGGTGTTCAGACTGCTTTATCTAAACATGGCTGATACCTACTTGTATGAATCAAACACCAAAATGGATATATTTATAATGCCACTTGTAGGTCCTCAAGATTTTGGAGGAGTGTTTTGGCTGTTCTCTGAATTCTGTGGGATACAAGGTGCTGCCTTCTTACCTGCGAATAATTCAAGGAGACGGCATTGACCTCAACTCCGTAGATGAGGTGAGTACAAGTTTTGTTGTTGTACTGGCCAGGGTTAACTCTTCTTTATAATTATATCTTATTTATACTGAACAGATATTTAAACCAAGGATTTTTGTTTTTGCTCCCATTTTTCACAGGTTAAAGTCAAAGGTCTAAGAATTTTTTATGGACTCAATAGATATATTTCTCTTAAATTTTGGTCACAGATTTGTTTAAGTCCATGTTAGTGAGCACTTCTCCTTTTTCAAGTTAATCCATACTCCTGCCAAGTGTGGTTTATCAAGATGCTGATTGTGTGTTCGCTAACAAATTTGTGACCAAAACTTGTAGGAAATGTATCTATTGAGTGCATTAAAGGTCTCTAAAATTTCACTTAAAGCTGTGAAAAATGGGAGCAAAAACAAGTGCTGCATTTAAATATTTGTTCAGTGTAGTATATTATATTTTTGTTTTCCCTCCTGTCCTTTAAAATGAACTATTAAAATCAGCCAACGTGCTTGTTCTGAATGAATATTACATACATTGAAAAGTGTTGTATTTCATCTCTCCTTCTGCTGGTGGGCCATCACGACTAGAGTATGCATGCATAATATGTTATTTCCATTACAGAAGAGACTTGATGAGCAGTAAAATTAGGTGGGGAAAAAGGGAATATATCAATATCGGTATTGGTTATTGGCCAGATAAGATATTATATATAGGATATCAGCAAAAAAAAATCTGATATCATGCATCCCTAATCTTAATAATATGTTTAACCGACTAGTATTTCTGGTGCTGACTAGTGAGGGAAGCAACGTTCAAGTGACTGCTGAACTAATCACGCACCTCCCTAGCTTACTTAATGTGAAACTTTGTCTGAGATAGTCTCTGTGTCCCAGATCTCTGCACAGAAGTTATTAGGTAAAATGTAACTCATACTAAAGATTGCCTAAACTGTCAAAATAAAACCCAGGTTGTATTTCCATTTGAAGGTCTTTCTAAATGGTCTGCATTTTTACGTTTGATGCTGTGTTGAAAGAAGGGGTGTCACAATTTCAATGCTAAATCTATAATCATCAAAATGAAAAGCAGTATCCGTGACCTCTCCCACCACCTACTTGCACATGTCCAAAAAATACAAAATAACAACAACAGTACTTTGAAGACGACACAGCCTAGGTTAACAGTAGCTTCTCTGAAGTCGTCGGCATGGTAACATTTTTCCTTCCCCATGAGTTATGTAGACAACCACCACGTGGTTGACTGAAAAACTACAGTTTGTAGGTTATGATACTGCCACCTCAGGTGTAAACAGATAGAATTGACAGGGGGTCCGTTTCACAAAGCAGGTTCAACAAACTCTGAGTCTAATCCTGAACTCTGAGTTGATCTACTCTGAGACAGGAAACTCTGAGTTTCCGGTTCCAGAACAGCTGATTTGAATCAGTTTAATCAGCTCGGAGTAGTTTCACCTGGAGTTAAGC
>NC_065529.1:8686433-8695067 GCF_006386435.1 Epinephelus moara
TGACGACCACTCATAATTTAATTCAAATGTAATTTTGGGGAAAATATCCATCTTCTTGGTGTAACGCTAGTGTCAGTTTGCGTCAATGTAGCGAGTGTGACAGTTGGTTAATTAACGGTTGTATTTATATTTATAACACCTGTGAGCGGAGTGATTTTACTGTTACAAGTCCCAGTGATGTTATACTCTNTAGTGTCAGTTTGCGTCAATGTAGCGAGTGTGACAGTTGGTTAATTAACGGTTGTATTTATATTTATAACACCTGTGAGCGGAGTGATTTTACTGTTACAAGTCCCAGTGATGTTATACTCTATATCAGCACTCACGGAATGCCTCTCGTCCAATCAAATTACTCGGTCGGAACTAACTGTTGTATAATAATGGCATAGCATTCAGTGCTGACAAAAAAAACTTTAAATAGAAAATTGAATTGAATCGTGATCTCAAGATCCAAAGTCTATTTGAATCATGTACTTAGAGGATTGTCATGGTCCAAACAATGATTCAAATCAAGGTTTGTATGTTTTATAACGTCAATCTGATGCAAAGTTTTGCAGTTTTCTTGCCAGCTAGATAGTTATAGTTCCACTGTCTTGTTTAAAAATGTTTTTAATTATGGGGCGTCGGTAGCGTAGTGGATAGTGCCGGCGCCCCACGTACAGAGGCATTGCCTCACTGCAGTGGTCGCGGGTTTGAGTCCGGCCTGCGACTCTTTGCTGCGTGTCAGTCCCCATTCTCTCTCTGTCTCCCCATTTGACACACTGTCCTGTCAATTAAAGGCAAAAAGCCCAAAAAAATAATCTCTAAATATGTTTTTAATTGTAGGTTTAGCAAATGAGTGATTAAGAAATCTGAAGCCTTCCTTTTTCTGTTTTCTGTAGATCCTTAAGAAGCTGAGTGATGAAGGCTGGAGTGCTGAAAATGTCTTCTTTGGTTGTGGCAGTGCTCTGCTTCAGAAACTCAACAGAGACACGCTCAGCTGTGCCTTCAAGTGCAGCTATGTGGAGACTAACGGCAAGGGGGTGAGTGGAAGGGTTCTGACTTGACATGGGCTCTGCAACATTAACCATGCTTAAGTGACTTTCAAGCTTAATTTACTGACTTTAACAGATGAACAGTTACAGATAATTGCTGACATCATCTGCCCAGTGAAATAATTAACAAAAATCCTTGATAGACTAAAACAAGTCTGCAACTTGACCTTTAACCTGGGCCTGGCTCTTATAGTTTAACCCTCATTTCTGAACAAGAAAATATTTACCTGTTTTGTGTATATATGGGCATGTGAGTATTTTTTGATAGAGATTAATAGGGAGCAATAAAAAAATCTTCCCTGTATGACTAAATATTTGTCACTTCTAAAGCTACTGTACTGTCTGTGTGTGGCTCTGTAATACATCGCTATTAGGCTAAAAGACACCGTTACCTTCCACACCCACCATGTTTTTTTCATGGTATTAATTCTTAATATACTGTCTGTACAATCTGTAATGGGCATATTGATAGAAAATGAAATCTGGAGAAAATGAATAAAAAGACCAGAGATGTTTTCTTGTATGGCACATATACAGTTACCCCCACAGAGACTGGTTGTCACTGTGCTCATGAGAATTTGGTGCAGATGATTTCCCTCAGTTCTTTTAACTAGTTTTGTTTGCACGTGTTCTTCCAGATGGACGTGTACAAGCAGCCGGTGACTGATCCATCCAAGGGGTCAAAGAGGGGTCGATTATCACTGAGGAGAAACTCAGATGGCTTCTTAGAGACGATAGAGAGAGGAGCAGGCAAACCTGAGGAGGTTAGTCGGACAATATTATTTTTAACTCTGACTAACAATGTGTGTTTATATCTGTGTAATATCTTTTCTTTGTACTTTGTGTTCTGTTTTTATTTACAGTTGATACGTGCGTGTGTGTGTGTGTGTGTGTGTGTGTGTGTGTGCTCTGTATTCTTCAGGACCTGCTGGTGACTGTTTTTGAGAATGGCAGCTTGGTGCTGGACTACTCCCTGGAGGAGATCAGGAAGAACGCTCGGCTGAGGGATGAGGAGGTGAACCCCACCCTGCACAACCATGAAAAGGAGCTGCTGCACAATCACATCATCAACGGCATTCATTAGATCAACCACAGAGCCTTTCACAGTGCATAGAGCACTTAATGTTTTAACAGGGTGCAGTGAAATGAACACTGCAGTGGTTTCAAAAGACACCCATCCAAGTATAAACTGAACATGTTAACGGGGAGTGAAAAGCTGTTTTCTCACAAGACACTAACATTTACTATGACAAAATATGAACAGTATTATTGATTATAGTAATCATGCAGTATGGGTTACACTTGCTAATGATAGCACTAGTGTTTGATATCTAATATTTAATTAAAGGTCACTGTCAGCATCATATATCAGCACAGTTATATATTGCTGCAGCCCTTCTTTGGTTTGTGTTTTTGAAACACAAGTCATGTACAGTTTGTAAATGAAGACATCACATCACTAGTGCAGATTCTGCTGCACTGCCTCAGTTTGGACAAAATCACAGTCAATGAAGTCATACCTGTTGTTTCTATTTCCTGATTTCTGATGCCACTGGCCCACAAAGCACACTATGAAACCCCAGTGTTTAGTATTGAATAAATAAAAAAATATATCATGAAATGAATAATCCTATGAATACATTGTGTAAAATATATAAATGAACCAATAATTTGTGAAATAATTGAAGGTTGTTGAAACTCAACTTATTATTATAAAGATGTAATTTCATCATTAATCATCAGTTTTATTCATTTGATTAAACTACAGACATGTTTTATTCTAAATGCCCTTTCCCTAATTGATTTTTTTGTATTTCATAATCACATAACAATGACTCAATCGCAGTCACTTTTCATGACAATCGTGATGTCACCACCCTCTCTCCTTTCAGCCAATCACATATCCCCTGCCTCTCTTGAGCCAGCAAGCTCAACTACTGTGGCCACATTTAGCCAGCTAGCTCCTGTTAGCTAGAGCACTGTTTTTCAAATGGGGGTATGGGTACCCCTAGGGGTTCTTTGGTGTATTGCAGGGGGTACTTGAGATTTTTTTTAATGTTCATTTAAAAATATGAGTAATGCATAATTCCTAGTTTAATAAACCACATTTTATATTCCGTATTCCTGTTTTCAGTAACTGCCATAAACTGTCAAGTGCTGCATCAAAGGCCATCACTTTCACATTTACATTGGTGCTCTCTGTTTTTGCCCAAAATGTTTTGCACTGGTCAGAGGGTCCTTGCCTAAAAAGAATATATATTTCAGAGAGGGTACATTAGTGGAACAAAGTTTGAGAATGAACAACAATGTCAGAGTAATTCCTTATCATATTTCATATCATTACTACAGGCTACACTGCTGCAGATAAACACAGTAACTAAAGCTGCACTCCAAGTCACACACTTTCTCCTTGCAGTAGGTACGGCAGCTGCCCTAACACAGTACATACTGGTGCATGTGGTATGCACATAATCGTACTACTTCATCCTGACATTGGGCCTTGAGCTCTGACCCTCTTGCTTACATGTCCGTTACCGTGGAGATAAAAACTTGGATATGAAAACGCCATTTACCAAAGCTCGCCATAGATGGAGGTCAACTCTAAGAGCTCTGCTGTTGATACTTTGCAATGCAATTAAATTTTAAGTTTTAATTGATAAATGTATTCATTGTAGATTCTAAAATATTTTTATTCACCATAGTAAAATTACATAAACATTTCTCTGTAGTTGTTTTTTCATAGTTATGTCATTTTGTTTTTAGTAGTATAATTAGCTATTTTGTTCACTTAAACAGATCATATTCCTGTTGTTATTATTCAACTGGTCATCAGTCACTTGGATGTGCCGTCATCCGTCGATCTGTCAGCTTTCAACAAGCTCTCAAGCTGTCATCTGTTTGTGGTTCCGTTGATGAGACGCATCTTCCGCTGCCCTGAGGACTATGGGTCAGAATAGCCAGAAAAGCATGCGGGCTTGCATTCTGTAAAATGCAACCAGATGCAGCAGAACATCCTGGTATTTTTGGCATACTGCATTGGACCAATTGTGTATTGGCACATACTAAATCTTTTTCTGGTATATTAAATAGCTTAGATAATTAGTTAGCATCAAAGTGAGGAGCCAGTGTTAGCAGTGTTAGCTCCTGATAGCTAGGGACCACAGAAATAATATGAGATGGGAGTTTCTGTGTCAGTGCACTGGGCCCACTAACAACAGCCACTTCTTTAACTCAGTTGTTATACACTGTATAGTCAAATATGCACATGTACAAACAGGACATCAGAGACGTCAGAGTGAGTGGGCTGCCTCACAGGATGGAGCCCCAAGCACTTAGGGGTTCGGTGCCCTGCTCAAGGCCACATTGGCAGTGCCCAGGAGACAAACACTCCAGCTACCAGTCAAAATTCCAGACTTGATCCAGCAAACCTCAGGACCCTAAGCCAACTCCCCACTGACAGTTACTGCCACCCCAATTGATGAGGCGTCTTTCTTACGAGACAGAGGTCATGTGATTGGCTGAAAGGTGTTGAATGGGGTGCAACAACAATGTCATCTCAGCTTCTTGTAAATTGACCAGATAAATATTAGTTTGATCATGTGGTTTTGAATATTTCAGTAAGTAACATACACGATTGATGCTGTGATGATGCATTTAGTGATGATGCTTGTGATTTTAACATCAAGAGTTTGGGAATTTCTTCTCTGAAGTTTGAACCAAAAGAAAACAAACACTCAACTCAAACAGAGTCACAATGTTGACAGAATTTTATTTAAAGGTGATTTGTATTTATTTATTATTTGTATCCTTAGCTGTTAGTACTTTTTTTTTTTATACTGAGTCATTTGTGGTGCGGATAAACATTAGGAGACAGACTGGACATCAAACTGCCTTTACTAAATCTAATGCAGGCCTGATATTGTGCACTGCTACAATGACTGCATTATGTAGCACAATAAACCAGATGTCAGATATGCTTGAGTAGTCAGTATTAAACAATTTGGATCTGTACTGGAGAAGCTGCCTATGTAAGATGTCCTTATATGGAATAATTCAAATAGATACTGTTATAGAGAATATAGAGTAAAATATTTTGTTGAAAATCTGATTTGATTGGCTGATGAACCTCGACTTATGGACATTAAAGGAAACATTTACTCTGATAATCCTGTATTCATAGTCATCGTGCAGCCCCACTATACGCAACCAGTTCGCATAATCTCTAAGGGTGGGTATCACCAGAGGCCCCAAGATGCGATGTTATCATGATACAAAAGTCACAATACAATATTACATAATAAAGTTTCTCACTTAAGTCATTTTTATTGCAGCAAAATGTATCCAGAGGACTGAAAAAGCAATTGATGTAATTATTCTAGCAAGCCATCAAAAGTTTTAGTTGTGTTTGGAATATTAATAATTTATTTAATAAAAAATCAATACTTGACATCCATGTATTGATACAATATTGCCAAACAAAATATCACAATACTATGCTGTATCAATTTTATTCCCCCCAGTCCTAATAAACTCTTGTACGCCCTGTCTCACCAGTTGCTTGTGCCTGCAGCGTGATTGGCTGTCATGATGTGAGCACTGTTTAAATGTTTCAAATTGTCACACCCTCTCCTCTCAACACCAGCATGGTCTGTATCACAAGTGTTCCAGCATACTGCGTGCAATCAGTTGCTTCCTATACACAATGAATGGGATCAAAGTTTTAGTCACATATAGTGAGGCTGCGTCAGTCTCTGATGTCCACTGCCTTCCTCCACTCCTATGCACCAACCTTCCTTTAACTTGCCTTGCTTCCTTTGGTTAGAAGTGTTTAATGTCCCAGAATGCCTTTCACCACCACCTCCACACAAGGGGCATTATTACTTCAAATAATTTTGCAGACAAACCAGTGTATCTTCACGTAAACTGTGTATTCACACTGATGTAGCGCATGTAAATGTGTCACCTGATTACCTGCCTTAAACAGCTCACTGTATCATGTAAGATATACTGAAGTTTGAAGTGGCTCATTTCTTTTATTTTGGGCAGGTAGCATTGTAGGAAATGCTGCCTTCTTTTACAGAAACTATCTGGTTCTGTCAGTCACAACAGATGTTAGTGAGCTATAGAAGTGCTGACAAATTAAATGACCAGATAGTCTGCTGCTGTATTTTTATGTATTGAACTAATGACTCCAAAGCTACTGCTGCTTTTGTTGGCTCTTCAGGGCCTGATCATTGTAAGTGTTTATCCTTCTTGCTCTCTTTTCATGCCCCTCTATTTTCTGTGTAATGCATTGGCTTGTTTTTTTTTTTTGTTTTTTTTTATTTTAATAATCAGCAACAAATTCAACCTGAATCACATTCAGTTTTAGACTGCAGGCCGGAGCCTGTTTGCATTTGATTTCCTTCTTGATGACTGGTCTATAGGGACACAGTTTGCGGCCAACACTGAACATAGGGTTTACCTGCTGTGTGATAACGGCACTAATCATATACTTCATGAAATGATATTTTGTAAATATACTTTTGAAAATGCTTGAAAAAACTTGCTTTTAACTTATCTGTATCTTTTAAATGTTCTGTACCTTTGATTTTGTTTGTGTTTTAAAAACTGACCTTTTGTAAGATTAAAAAAAACCTGAAAACTTGCAAAGTTGTCCATAAAACACTAGAGAGGCAGAGGGTGTTATTACACTTAGTGACCAGAAAGTGGAACCCACGGGGTGTCGGAGGCTTAGTGGATAGAGCAGGCGCCCCATGTACAAGGCTGTTGCTGCAGCGGCCCGGGTTCGAGTCCAGCCTGTGGGCCTTTGCTGCATGTCATCCCCTCTCTCTCTCCCCCTTTAACACTTGGCTGTCCTGTCAATTAAAGGCAAAATGCCCTAAAAAATATCTTTTAAAAAAAAAGAAAGAAAGTGGAACCCACACATTTTACCATACTGAAGGTGAACGTCTCTCCCCCAGAGGCCGTGAAAAAGGGTTCAGTCTCCTTTATGTACAATTTCATACTTCCACCGGTGCTGATCAGGCTTACAAATGCTGGCAGTCATCGCATCTTTTGGGGGAGATAGCAGGTCAACAGTATATGCTACATGGAAGTGGGACCTTAAGGTCCCTTAAGGTTTTTTTTTTCTCCCGTTCAAGGGTTTTTTGGGGGGGAGTTTTTCCTCATCTGCTGTGAGGGTCCAAAGGACAGAGGGATGTTGTATGCTATAAAGCCTCTGAGGCAAATTGTGATTTGTGATATTGGGCTTTATAAATAAAATTGACTGATTGAAGAGACCTCTGTGAAAATGGCTATGCTGTTTTTCCTTTGCCAAAATTTATTCTAAATTTATAGAGTTTTTTAACCCCCTTCCTGAGAAGGTGTTATAACCTGGTTGATACCACTGGGTTCCTTAGGTCTTCTAGTTTTGTATGATACCAGTATCATCACTAGCTTAAATACTTACCCATCTATAGTCTCTGAAAGACAGGCGGACACAAAAACGGTGGCTCTCTGGCTCTGCAGGATGATACTGGAAAAAGCCATGCTGCTAAACATCCAAGCTTCACACAGAAAGGCCCCAGCCATCCCAACACCACTAAACTGAAAAAAAAGGAGTAGAGGTACCTGAACTTGACTTAATGTGTCCTGTCATCCAAATCACAAGACTCAAAGATGTAATTGGAATATCTGAGTTTGCATTGTGGAGCTGTGGTTAGCACTGTTGCCTCACAGCCAGAGGTGACAAGAGGGTTTTGGACCTTCTGTGTAGAGTGAGCATGTTCTTTCTGTGTCAACGTGGACATTGGGAGAAGCACGGGGCTAACTGGCACCCAGCAGCTCATTTTTGCCACATAGCTTTCAGCCATGGTCATTTGAATATGCATTTATGAATGTCATTTTGTTGTGTCAAGTGCTGTTTCTCACAAGTCTTCACAAGTTAGATTCATAGCTGTCCAAGTGTGTGTTTATTTCCCAATTATGATCCAAGTCTTCAACTGTGAATTTGGAAATATGACTTCATAAATTTACAAGTCATGTTAAGAGGTTTGCACATTGGTCGTATGTCATGTCAACAAAGTCTTCATTATTTAGCTCTCACAATTAAGCTTTAAGACATTTTGCTCATAGTTTAATTTTTGTTCCCACAGTGCAAACTGTTTCATGACCATCAAGCTAAAACAAAAATCCCATAAATGATGGACAAATGAAAAGCTCTGCACTTACGAGATTCAGGGCTGCTTGCCAGCTTGTCCCAGTCTGAACTTTCACTCCTTCTTATAATCACTGTCTGAATTCAAATTTAAGACTGCAGTTGCAAAATTAAACTACATTTCATATGAATTTCTTTCCTTCCTACCTTTGCTCCCCATCTGTGGTTTTTCTGGTGTTTATCAAATATCAAATATCATGTTACGTACAGTATGGATATGTTATAATGAAATAACACATTACTGTTTTTGTTTTGTGGCAAAAAAAAAAGTGCAATGGATTCATCTCTGAATCTGACCACAATGCAGTGTTGAAGCGGGATGGCCGCAGTCTCACAGAGCCATCTGAAATCTCACAAGAGCAGAGATCACACAAAACACACAAAATGAGTACACACTGTGTT